>NC_069500.1:685996491-686311491 GCF_027579735.1 Bombina bombina | reverse complement strand
GTAGAGAGAGATAGGTTGAAGATGTGGGTATGAGCAGGAGTGAGGGTGGAAGATAGGGAGGGTATAAGATGGGAAGGGATAGGGTCAAGTGGGCAGGTAGTGAGCCGTGAGGAAGATAGTAAGGAAGAAACTTCATTCTCAGTGGCTGGATGGAAGATACAGAGGGTGGCAGAGGGTGGCAGAGGGAGTAATTGGGCCTGTTGTTGGAATATTGCAGGTTGGTGTTGGGATGTTGCTTTGGATATTATGTGTTTTTTTTAAAAAGTAGTCTGCCAGGTCTTGAGAACTAAAGACAATTATCGGGATGACTGACACCCCTGCTAGCGGCCGCGAATTTGCAGGGGGCGGCATTGTACAAGCATTTCACCAGAAATGCTTATGCAATGTTAAATGCCTATGCTGTCGGTATTCAGCGATGTCGGGCATACATGATTTCCCGCCATTTGATAAATCTGCATCATAGGCTAATTGAATAATAAATAGATAGAGAGATAGATATTTAGATAACTAGAAATATAGATATATAGAGACACACAGAATAATAAACAGATAAATAGACAGACAGACAGAAAGAAAAAGAAAAAATAATAGATAGTAGATAGATAGACAGACAGATAGATAGATAGATAGATAGATAGATAGATAATAAATAGATAGATAGATAGATAGATAGATAGATAGATAATAGAAAGATTGATAGATAGATGATAGATAGATAGATAGATAGATAGATAGATAAATTGATTGATAGAGAGACAGACAGAAAGATATATAGGCCAATTGAATAATAGAAAGATATTTAGATAAATAGAAATATAGATACAGTATATAGAGAGACACACAGAATTATAGACCGGCATATAGATAGATGGATAGATAGATAGATAGATAGATAGATAGATAGATAGATACCTATCAATTTACTACTCTGTCATTCAATGTATCCAAATATCTATGTCTGTTTTAAAATTTTAATCTTTAGTTAATAAGCAATATTTACAAATATAATATTTATAATGTGAAGTAATATTATATTAATATTTGATTATAAAATATTGAATATAAACTTATATTTTGCAGTAAAGACTAATTATTTAAAATATAATGCAACATTATAAATTATGCTTTATTATTTATTTAAAAATATAACAAATTATATATTTCTATCTATTTATAGAACTAAATAACAGAAGAGAATTTGCCATAAATAAAGTTTTGACTTATGCTACTAGGTAAAGTTGTTATTCATTCTACAAAGCTTGATTGAATTATTAACTGGAGACTACATTGTAAAACTTGTTGAATCTAATTTCCTTATCTCTTGAACTTCACACAATCTGCTTTCACAGCAAAACTCAAAACATCACATGAATGTTAAAGGGGACAGTCAACCCAAAACGACTTTTAAATCATACATATAGAGTTTAACCCCTTAATGACCACAGCACTTTTCCATTTTCTGTCCGTTTAGGACCAAGGCTATTTTTACATTTTTGCAGTGTTTGTGTTTAGCTGTAATTTTCCTCTTACTCATTTACTGTACCCACACATATTATATACCGTTTTTCTCGCCATTAAATGGACTTTCTAAAGATACCATTATTTTTATCATATCTTATCATTTACTATAAAAAACATTATAAAATATGAGGAAAATGGAAAAAAACACACTTTTTCTAACTTTGACCCCCAAAATCTGTTACACATCTACAACCACCAAACAAAAACCATGCTAAATAGTTTCTAAATTTTGTTCTGAGTTTAGAAATACCCAATATTTACATGTTCTTTGCTTTTTTTTGTAAGTTATAGGGCCATAAATACAAGTAGCACTTTGCTATTTCCAAACCATTTTTTTTTTTCTTCAAAATTAACGTTAGTTACATTCGAACACTAATATCTTTCAGGAATCCCTGAATATCCATTGACATGTATATATTTTTTTCAGAAGACATCCCAAAGTATTGATCTAGGCCCATTTCGGCATATTTCATGCCACCATTTCACCGCCAAATGCGATCAAATACAAAACATTGTTCACTTTTTCACAATTTTATTCCCAAACTTTCAGTTTCTCACTGAAATTATTTACAAACTGCCTGTGCAATTATATGCATAAATAGTTGTAAATTCTTCTCTGGGATCCCCTTTGTTCAGAAATAGCAGACATATATGGCTTTGGCGTTGCTTTTTGGTAATTAGAAGGCCGCTAAATGCCACTGCGCACCACACGTGTATTATGCCTAGCAGTGATGGGGTTAATTAGGGAACATGTAAGGAGCTTTTTGGGGTAATTTTAGCTTTAGTGTAGTGTAGTAGACAACCCCAAGTATTGATCTAGGCCCATTTTGGTATATTTCATGCCACCATTTCACCGCCAAATGCGATCAAATTAAAAAAACGTAAAATTTTTCACAATTTTATTGGGCCAAGCTTCCACTATCTTTATCAGCAAAAGTACTACTCATTAATATGATGCTTTTTCCAAAAATATTATTCCTTATGCAAAACATACCAGTGTTTATTTGGGCTAAAGATATTCAAAAATTTAATTCTGAATGTATACAGTTTTTTTGGGGTAAAGGGAAACCACGGATAGGACTTAAAAATCTAGCTCATTTGACAATTGATGGTGGACTCGCTTTCACCAATCTAAAAGTGTACAACTTGGTTTGCTTAGCTAAAATAGCATTAGATTGGATATCGGGTGTAGAATATGTAACCAATTATCAAAATGAGGAAAAGGCGATAGCTCCTCTATCCTTGAAAGCATTACTACATTATCCATTATCAAGGCCAGTGGAGAAAGCCAATTATAAATACACGATCCAGAATATAATTTTAGCATGGAAGAAAATATGCCAAATGCTTCAAGTAAACTTTAAAATGTCAAAATATTTACCTATAAGGAGCAATCCCGCTTTTATAAGTGGGATGGAATCAAATGTATTTAGTGACTGGGCTAAGAAAGGACTAATTTGGATTAGTCAATGAATCGATTATCAAACAATGACTGTTAAATCTTTTGAATTTCTGGCCAAAGAATTTAAGCTGGAAAAAGTGCAATTCTTTGCCTATTTGCAAGTACGACATTTTATAGATATTAACAAATTAACAGAGGAGAGTCCAAATAATTTGAGAAATATAGACACAATTATTAATATTTATCGTTCAGGGAAACATTCTATTTAATCTTAGATGTGTAAAATGTATCTAATGAGAGTTTTCCTTCTGAGCTGTCTAGCCAGTAGCCTGCCCTGCTTGTTAGCGCCTTCATAGTATGTTTTTTTCAGAAATAAGGCACTACGTTTAGCCTCTTTTCCCAGGTAGCAATTGAGTTGTAGATGTTTGTGTTCTAAACTGTCCTGTAGGGAGCAGTCTTTTGGGTACACTTTATGTATTTCCTGGAGTTTGTTTAAGTCTGTTAGTAGGGAGGTCAAATAGAGTTGTTGTTGTTTTGTCTTAGCCGCCTTTAAGGCGATCAATTCGCCCCTGAGGACGCACTTATGGGCGTTCCAAATATGTTGTTGGCAAATATCTGTAGTGGTGTTTGTTTTGAAATAGTCTTCAATAGACTTAGTTAAGTTAATCTTGGCCGAAGGGTCCTTTAAAAGAGACTCATCTAGTCTCCATGTTCGTGGTTTATTGGCGTCTATAGGGAGATTAAATGTACAGCTGACCATAGCATGGTCAGACCACGTTATGGGATGTATTTCGGAGTGACGGGCGTGAATTAGGCTGGTAACATCTGTCAATATGTAGTCAATTCTAGAATAACTTTGATGTGGTTGGGAGTAAAAAGTGAAATCTTTGTCATGCGGGTGGTGGATTCGCCAGATATCATGCATGGCCAGAGCGTGCAGCTTGGACTTTATTAACTTTAAGGTTTTGGTAGGGATCGCAGACCTGCCAGAGGAGCAGTCTAGTGTAGGATCTAAGGCGATGTTGAAGTCTCCTCCAACCACCAAGCTGGTGGAAGAAACTGGTGGCATCAAGACTAGGGGCATAGATATTAACTAGGGTTATAAGCTTCCTATGCAAGAGCCCTGAGATAATTAAATATCTACCCATTTTGTCCTTTTCTATTGACGTGACCTGAAAAGGAAAATTCTTGTTAATCATAATACACACCCCATTACGTTTTGAGCTGTCGGAAGAAAAATATGCTATACCAAATTTCTGGAAGGAGGCACGAGGTTCTCTACCTCTTTTGAAGTGGGTCTCTTGCAGCATTACAATGTCACACCTGAGTCTCTTATAATCCCTAAAAGCTATGGTTCTCTTTTGTGAGCCCCTTAACATTGTGAGATAGGACTCTGTAGACTGACCTATCCATCTATTCTAGTAAGTTTGTGAGTATGAAAGATTACGCATGACAAGCACATTTTTAACAGACAATCTGAGGTAAACTTGAAAGGTATCTTATAAGAAGCATGAGAGGTTACAAACATAGCATATGTTAGCGTAAAAATATAGTATAAACAAAAACTCTTAGCTAAACCAACTAAAAGTGTACATTTAGAACTATACACCATAATCGGGGGGTGACTGGTGTTGCATAGAGCTCTAATAAACTATATGAGTCTAAAGTTGAAGTGCCAGGTGGGGACCTGTTTTAGAGGGGAGGGAACAAAGGGAAGAGGTGGAAGGGTAGAGGAGGGAGGTTTAGAAGGGAGAGATTTGAGGACAGAAAGGATCGGATGTTGGGATAGAGAATTAAGGTTAGGTTAGTTATGGCCACGGCACAACTGTGAAATAACATGAACAATAAGTAAACAGAATACATTCATTAAGAGGCATATCGAGTTATAAATCACCCAGTGGTCGTGGGGAAAGTCCAGAAATCTGTGGATAAAAAAGGAGCTAAACATAACCATGACCACAACTTTTAGAACAAGAATTGAAGTCTTATCCTATTACCCAGGGCCAGAGGGAGTCCAGAAACAAATAAGTGGGAGTCAGGGCGTGTGATTTAGCACAGTCCCCCATGACCCTTAGCTAGTGGTATGAGTCTGACATTTATTGTAGGGGGTCACGGTTGTGAGGGGTTTCGCAGGCCCGAGGAACCTGTGGGTGCAGAGTCAGTTTTCCTTCTCTTGGAGTTGACTTTATTCCATTGGGGGCGCTGTTCCTTGGGGTTGTCCCCCCTCTGTCCGGTTGCCTTGAAGTGGTCACAAGGACATCTTCGTCTGGGGGCTCAATGTTAATGTTCAATTTCTTGGACACTGTGTCCAGGTCCTGGAAAGACTTGTAAATGATTTGAGAGCCATTATGGGTGATTATCAGGCTGAATGGGTATCCCCAGCGATATTTGATGTTGTGATCTTGTAGGGCCTTAGTAAGAAATCTAACCTCTCTCCTTCTCTGGATAGTTTGTGGGCAGAGATCTTGAAAAATTTGTAGAGTATGACCTTTGTAGGATATGGAGCGCCTGGTTCTCGCTGATTGCCAGATATCTTCTTTAGTAGTAAATCTAAGAAATCTCATTATCACGTCCCTGGGTGGAGCGGGGGGCTTGGATGGTGGTCTTAGCGCCCTATGAATCTGCTCAATTTCGTCAGGTTGTAAGGGGGGTAATCTGGGATTCAAAAAATGAAATAGATCTGCAGCGTAGGATTTTAGTTGCTCTGAGGGAACTTCTTCAGGTATGCCTCTGATTCTGAGGTTATTCCGTCTCCCCCGATTATCAAGATCCTCAAGTTTCTCTTGTGGGGCCTGTACCATAGAATCTTGTAGTGAGAGTTGTTGAGTGTTAGAACTGGCCATGGAATTGAGCGCCTCTTGGCCTTCTTCTATGTAGTCGAGCCTAGAGCTCATATCGTTTAAGTCCTTCTTTAAATCCCTCATTTCACCTTTTATAAAAGATTTCAGCGATTCAAAGTCAGATTTGGATGGGAGATCTGCTATTTGCGATGGTAGAGTTAGTAGGGATTTATATTGCAAGGGTGTAAGTGCAGGCTGCATCTCTGTGGTGGGTTGATCTTGTGATAAAGAGGGCTCAATGTGGCCAGTATCAGATGGCTGGAAAAAGGCTGACACTGACGGTGTGGAAGTAATGGGCTTATTAGTTTTTTCTGGTTTGGGACCTTTGCGCTGAGACATCCTGGGCCAAAAAGTGTGATTGTTTCAGTGTCACTGGGGGTACACACCACTTCTAGGGAAAGTGACCAGGGCTGACCTAACCCTGTTTCCAGTGGTCCCTGTGAGCTGGGTTATTGGAGATATGCAGATATGCAGCTCTTAGTCACTATATATATCAGGAGCCACTGGGTAACGTTTGATAAGGCTGTTTGTATTGAAAGGCCCTAGTCCAGGCGTTAGATAATGAGAGTGGCTGCAGTTTTCAAATGGCACAGGAGAGTCCCAGCTCTTATAAGTTAATCCCCTAATGAGGCTAAAAGTACCTATGAGGGATGTTAGTAATTTGGAGGTTATGGGGGTGGCCCTTTTATGCAGCCTATTCAGGATTTAGGACTGCTCCCACCCAGGTCCTCTCTGACTATGTGGCCTTTGTATGAGAAGTCTCTTACCCCAGGGCATGCAGGATGGTCCGGCGGCAGTCTCACCTGGGCAAGGACTTCATACGCGGTGGTCACGTCTCCAGATCCCCTAGGCCGCGTGTATGGTGCGTGGATGCGACTGGGCCCGATCAGCAGCATGTGCTTGTGAGCGCTGGAAGATGCGCCTCCTTTGCTCTCGCGGTAACAAGGACCGTAGATCCAAGTGAGCAAGTTGATGTTGGTCCGCCGCTGTGTGGGGTCCCGTGTGCTCCGGTTAGTAGGTGCCGGTCAATGGATGCTGTATGAGGCCTGTGCCAAGATGGCAACCGGGTGTATGTGACAGGTAATGTCTCTTTCTCAGTTTGGGGAAGGAGAAGGGATGGGTGAGACAAATTAAGGGTCCGGGGTGCTCCCTGTCTCAACAGGAAAGTTAGAGGAACATTAATGTGTAATATAGGGTCCCCTTGAGGGCATCTCCTTCTCTTTAAGCAGCAACAGCACCGGAGCTTCAGCAAAAAGCAGCCATGTCCCAGCACAGCTCGGCTCCGCCCCCTGAAGGTAGGGTTTTAATATAACAAGAAAAAAAAACAAAAGTAGATGATATGACCGAAGAAAGATTTCAGGTAGCTCAGTTACCTCGATATTATTTTTTAGGAAGCTAAAAGGACACCCTAACAAACATTGATATAAAGATGTCCTCCAATTCGGTAGAGTCTCTGCAATACATTAGTATTTCTGGCGAGGTAGAGTGTTAGCATAAAGGAGAATGTGGACCTGATTATAAGACGTGGGAGCTGAAAGTTAAGGGTAATATGAGATCTTATTTATACGAATTAGCATTTTGTTATTTCAAATTACGGTAAACACCCTGTGAGGTGAAATGTAAGCCTAGGATATCAGGCTTGTAATTGATGTGGTACACCCTGCGTAGTGAAAGGTAAGCTGATTTGTAAGGCATATATTGGTTTTTTTTTCTTTCTGCTTTTGGAAATTAAATAAATATTTAAAAAAAAAATGTTTTCACAATTTTAGGTTTCTCACTGAAATCATTACAAACAGCTTGGGCAATTATGGCACAAATGGTTGTAAATGCTTCTCTGGGATCCCCTTTGTTCAGAAATAGCAGACTTATATGGCTTTGGCATTGCTTTTTGGTAATTAGAAGGTTGCTAAATCCTGCTGCGCACCATACGTCTATTATGCCCAGCAGAGCAGGGGTTAATTCCGTCATAATTACACTGGGCTTTAGAGCCATTATGACGGAATAGAACGGCATAACGGTTTTCAGCTCCTGTGTCCCCTCCGTTATTTTGTTTCTTCTGGATATGGTTGGGGGATGTGCCTAGCACCTCTGGCACTCCCCCAGGATCCAATCAGCATGGAGGGGGTATATCGATTGTCCCCTGTAACACTGTAGCAGCCAATGAGTCGAATCATTGGCTGTTACAAGTGTATCCGCTTCCTCTCTTCTCTCAGTGCGATCTGAGAGAGAGAGGAAGATAGCTTAGTGTTGGTGTGTGCTTCACAAAGCGGAGAGGGAGAAAAAAATGAGTTATAAACAATATATATATTTTTTTTTGCTGCTGATCACAGAGCTGCTACTGTGATCAGCCTAATATAACTTGCTTAGCCTGTTAGGGCTTTGATCAGTGTTGATCAAAAGCGTTGGGGGTTTATTTGTGGGGGTTACAAATATATATATATATATATTTTTTTTTTGCTGCTGATCACTGAACTGCTACTGTGATCAGCCTAATATCATTGTGATCAGCCTGTCAGGGCTTTGATCAGTGTCAAAAAGTTTATTTGTGGGGATCTTTAGTTATTGTTAACCCCTTCCCTGCTGTTCCCAATCACTACCCTTCCCAGTGCTTTTTTTTTTTAGTTTATAAAAAAAATATATATATATATATATATATATATTTTAAAAAAATCATAAATTTTTTTTAAAAAAAATCTGAGGGAATAGGGTGGGAGGGAATAGGTGGGTGGTAATTGGGAGGTGGTAATTGGGGTGGTTTAGTGGGATTTTGGGGAAGGTGAAGTGGGAATTGGTGGTGAAGTGGAAACAAATCCCTTATGGCACGCTATTCAGCAGAAGAGGCTTATGCCATTCTTGCCGAATATTCGGCAAGTGAAACCCTCTCTGCTCTGTCTGACAGCGCAACCCTTATGGCATCAGAATTAGAGCCCCTGAGTGATACATCTAATGCTGGTGCTCCCTGCCCGCCACCTAAAAGAAGGCGTCACACAAATTACCAAAATTGGCTACCCCCAAATTTCACTGCCCCAGAAATGCCAGAATTTACTGAGACTCCTGGCATCACAACTGATGTTCCAGTATGTGAGCCAATAAACTATATGTCCCTGATTCTGACAGATACCATGTTTGAGCATATAGTTGCTCAAACAAATTTATATGCCAGCCAGTATCTGTCCAAAAATCCCCAATCTCTGTATGTCAGAAAAAATACCTGGCACCCCACTGACATACAAGAGATTAAAAAGTTTTGGGCCCTGACATTAATAATGGGGATTGTGAAGAAACCCAGCATACGTTCATACTGGAGCCAGAACCCCATCCTGGCTATCCCTCTTTTTCCAGGGGTTATGAAGAGGGACAGATATGAACAATTGCTGCGGTTTCTCCATTTTAATGATAATATCCAGTGCCCCCCCAGAAATGACCCCCTGCATGACAGGTTATATAAACTAAGGCCCCTGATAAACCACCTGTCTCAAAAATGTAAAGACGTTTACATCCCTGAGCAGGACATTTGCATTGATGAGTCCCTCATGAAATTTAAGGGGAGATTGCTTTTCAATCGATATATACCATCCAAGAGGTCCCGCTATGGGGTAAAATTTTATAAACCCTGTGAATGCAGTACTGGGTATACCTGGGCATTTCGCATCTACCAGGGAAAAGATAGCCACTTGGATCCACCTGGCTGCCCAGATTCAGTTGGCACAAGTGGGAAAATTGTATGGGATCTCCTACTACCCCTGCTAAATAAAGGGTACCATTTGTGGCTCGATAATTTTTACACCAGCACAGAGCTATTAAAAGTTTTATTTTATTTTGAAACCGTGGCCTGTGGCACAACGAGAAAATATCGCACAGGTTTCCCCCAGAAGCTGACGTATGGAAAAAAAAGTAGGGGCACAACGTCAGCTTTATGCCACAATGAGCTACTGGCCCTTAGGTACACTGATAAAAAAGATGTGTACATGCTCTCCACAATGCACGATGAAGCTACAGTGCCAGTGTCTGTGAAGGGAAGATCTGCACATGGGGGGGGGGGTAGATTTAGCTGACCGGTGCCTGCAGCCATATCTAATTCAAAGAAAAACTAGAACTTGGTACAAAAAAGTAGCTTTTTATATTATGCAGATTGCAGTATATAATGCATATGTGCTGTACAAAAAATCAGGCACAGGGAAACCTTATACTTTTTTGGAATTTGTGTTAAATGTAACATCTGATATTTTGTTTAACCAGACCCCTAATCCTCCCACTGTTCAATCTGAAAATGTCGAGCGACTCGAGAGGACGACTTCCGGGGAGAAGCGTGAGAGAACACACGCGCGCTCTGAGCTCTGCGCATCAAGCAGCAGAGAGTTTTTGCATCACCCCAGCTCCTGGTCCCCGTTGGCAGCTCTGATTGCGGACGCCTAGGGGAGACAGAGTTCACGGAGCGCTACGGAAGCCGGCGTTAACCGCCAAGGTCAGTTGGTACTGACCGCATCCATTCACTTACTCTTGCTGGCAGAGGAAAAGCCGGTGGAGGAACCCCTTCAGCTGACGCGGAGCAGCAATAGAGGAGGAAGGTGCCGGTTCCAGCCCAGGTCCTTACTAAAACGTAAGCGTGACAAGTGCGGCAAATACAGCAAGAACTGACTCTTTTTCGGCCCCACGGGAGGTTGGCGCGAACGGGAGGTGTCTCGTTTGGATCGACGTCCGCGTGAGGGTGACGGAACACATGAGCCGCAAGCCCTGAGGCAGAAAAACCGCAAGTACAATTTCATTATAAGACGGCATATAAGCCAGCACTGTATATTGTAAGCCTCATGCAAGCTGAGAGGCAGAAGGAGGCATATGGAGACATATGATGTACTAAGACTATAACAGATATTGTGTCTCTGCATATGATTTAAAGATACACTTATCAATCTTTGTTTGTACACAAGCAATGGCATATCCGAAGATCTGGTGTTTAACTGATGGGTGAGGAGGCCTATATAAAGCAATGCAACTTAAACAGTCAGCTGCTTTGATAAAGTTATCTTTGCCTCTGGGAATATTTTGTTACGATTTGTCAAGCTCAGAAGGTCCTATTATATATCTCTCAAAGGATACAGTGTAACTAACTATAATTGGTGCATATACTAAGGCCTAGATTTAGAGTTCGGCGGTAGCCGTCAAAACCAGCGTTAGAGGCTCCTAACGCTGGTTTTGGCCGCCCGCTGGTATTTGGAGTCAGTGATTAAAGGGTCTAACGCTCACTTTTCAGCCGCGACTTTTCCATACCGCAGATCCCCCTACGCCATTTGCGTAGCCTATCTTTTCAATGGGATCTTCCTAACGCCGGTATTTAGAGTCGTTTCTGCAGTGAGCGTTAGAGCTCTAACGACAAGATTCCAGCCGCCTGAAAATAGCAGGAGTTAAGAGCTTTCTGGCTAACGCCGGTTTATAAAGCTCTTAACTACTGTACCCTAAAGTACACTAACACCCATAAACTACCTATGTACCCCTAAACCGAGGTCCCCCCACATCGCCGCCACTCGATTAAAATTTTTAACCCCTAATCTGCCGACCGCCACCTACGTTATACTTATGTACCCCTAATCTGCTGCCCCTAACACCGCCGACCCCTGTATTATATCTATTAACCCCTAACTTGCCCCCCACAACGTCGCCGCAAGCTACTTAAAATAATTAACCCCTAATCTTCCGACCGCAAATCGCCGCCACCTACGTTATCCCTATGTACCCCTAATCTGCTACCCCTAACATCGCCGACCCCTATGTTATATTTATTAACCCCTAATCTGCCCCCCTCAACGTCGCCGACACCTACCTACACTTATTAACCCCTAATCTGCCGAGCGGACCTGAGCGCTACTATAATAAAGTTATTAACCCCTAATCCGCCTCACTAACCCTATCATAAATAGTATTAACCCCTAATCTGCCCTCCCTAACATCGCTGACACCTACCTTCAATTATTAACCCCTAATCTGCCGACCGGAGCTCACCGCTATTCTAATAAATGTATTAACCCCTAAAGCTAAGTCTAACCCTAACACTAACACCCCCCTAAGTTAAATATAATTTTTATCTAACGAAATAAATTAACTCTTATTAAATAAATAATTCCTATTGAAAGCTAAATACTTACCTGTAAAATACATCCTAATATAGCTACAATATAAATTATAATTATATTATAGCTATTTTAGGATTAATATTTATTTTACAGGCAACTTTGTAATTATTTTAACCAGGTACAATAGCTATTAAATAGTTAAGAACTATTTAATATAGAAACATAGAAACATAGATATTGACGGCAGATAAGAGCCATAGGCCCAGCAAGTCTGCCCCACCTTACCTAACAGTATAAACTTATCTAGTTCGTAGGATAGCCCTATGCTTGTCCCATGCATTTTTAAAGTCCCCCACAGTGTTTGTTGCTACTACCTCTTGAGGAAGTTTATTCCATAAATCAATCACTCTTTCTGTAAAGAAGTGCTTCCTCAAATTACTCCTGAATCTACTACCCTTTAGCTTGAGCTCATGACCCCTTGTTCTTGAATTTTCCATTTTATGTAAAATACCCACAGCCTCAGTTTTACTAAACCCTTTAATGTACTTGAAAGTTGCTATCATATCACCTCTTTCCCTTCTCTCCTCTAAGCTATACATATTTAGGTCATTGAGCCTATCCTGGTAAGTTTTATTTTTTAGACCATGTACCATTTTGGTAGCCCTCCTTTGCACAGATTCAAGTTTGTTAATATCCTTCTGAAGATATGGCCTCCAGAACTGCACACAATACTCAAGATGAGGCCTAACTAATGATCTATAAAGTGGCATAAGAACCTTACTATTTCTGCTGCAAATACCTCTACCAATACATCCAAGCATTCTGCTAGCCTTACTCGCTGCCTTACTACATTGTTTACTAAGTTTTAAATCATCTGAAATAATAATTCCCAAGTCCTGTTCCTCGTCTGTAACAGTCAGTAAAGTGTCATTGAGTCTGTAATTAACATTTGGATTTTTCTTCCCTAAATGCATTATTTTACACTTTGCTGTGTTAAACTTTAGATCCCAGTCGTTTGTCCAATCCTCCAATTGTTGTATATCACTTCTCATTTTGTCTACCCCCCCTGGAACATCCACTCTGTTGCAAATTTTTGTATCATCTGCAAAGAGACATACTTTCCCCTGTAGCCCTTTGCTGATATCGCAGATAAATATGTTAAACAAAACAGGCCCCAGAACTGACCCCTGAGGAACACCACTAGTAACAGCCCCCTCTGCTGAATGAACTCCATTTACTAAGACACTTTGTTTTCTGTCCTTAAGCCAGCATTCCACCCAGTTCACAATTTTTGAATCTAGACCAAGGAGATATAGTTTGTGAATAAGTTTATTGTGTGGGACGGTGTCAAATGCTTTGCTGAAATCTAGATATGCTACATCAACTGCTCCTCCCTTGTCTAATACTTTTGTTACATAATCAAAGAAGTCAATTAGATTAGTCTGACATGATCTCCCTGAAGTAAAACCATGCTGATTTTGGTCCTCTAAATTGTTTGTCTTTATGTAAGTCATAATTCTTTCCTTTAAGAGGCTTTCCATTAATTTCCCTACTACTGAAGTTAAACTAACTGGCCTGTAGTTGCCAGATTCTTCTCTACTGCCCTTTTTATGAAGAGGTATTACATTTGCTATTCTCCAATCATCTGGGACAGCTCCTGTTAATAGTGACTGATTAAACAGATCAGTTAATGGGACAGTTAGCACTGAACGAAGTTCTTTTAAAACCCTTGGATGAATATTATCAGGACCCACTGCCTTTGTAACATTTATTTTTGATAATGCTAACAAAACCTCATCCTCTGTAAAAAGATTACTGTTAAGCTTGTTTCTATTTTGCATAGCATCCCTTAATGTAGACATTGTATCTTCACAATCTTTAGTGAAAACAGAACAGAAGTAATCATTGAGACAGTCTGCAATCTGCTTATCTCCTTCTATTATTCTACCATCAACTGATTTCAATTTTACTATTCCTACCTTATTTTTTCTTCTTTCACTGATATATCTAAAGAATGTTTTGTCCCCATGTTTTACTGACTGTGCTATCTTCTCTTCTGCATCAGCTTTAACCTTCCTAATTAACTGCTTAGTCTTTTTTTGTTGGAGTCTCCATATTTTCATATCATCATCTGCTTGTGTGTGTCTGTAATTTTTATAAGCTATCTTTTTTGTCTTTACAGCATGTGCTACTTCTTTGGAAAACCAAATTGGTTTCCGCTTTCTTTTACTTTTACAGACATGTCTAATACAGTGTGCGGTTGCATCTAAAATGGCACCTTTCACAAATTCCCACTGTTCTTGAACCCCTGTAATAAGATTTTTCCCCTTTAAATAGTTTTTTAGGTATTCTCCCATTAATGAAAAATCTGCCGTCCTAAAGTCTAAAACTTTTGTTTTAGTCTGGGTGTACAGTTCCTGAACATGAATACTAAACCAAACAGATTGATGATCACTGGATCCTAAGTTCTCACCTACAGACACATCTGAAACTGTATCACTGTTTGTAAGTATTAGATCTAATATAGCTTCCTTACGAGTTGGTTCCTTGACTAATTGTTCAAGTGATTCCCCTAGCAGAGATTCAAGAATATACCTGCTTCTAGCCGATCTAGCAGAAGGAATCTTCCAGTCTATATCTGGCAAATTAAAGTCCCCCAGTACTATAACCTTACCCTTCATGGTCATTTTGGTTATTTCATCTAATAACAGATTGTCCAGTTTTTCATCCTGCAATGGAGGCCTATATACAACCCCTATTCTAAAAACATTTTTATCTCCAATTTCCAAAGTCACCCAAATACTTTCCACCTCATCATTTGTTCCTACAATTTCAGTAACCTTTATATTTTCATTTACATACAAAGCAACTCCTCCACCTTTCTTTCCTACTCTGTTCTTTTTAAATAACCTGTATCCAGGTATGACTATGTCCCAGTCATGCAAATCATTGTACCATGTTTCTGTTATAGCTACTAAATCCAAGTTGTCCCTAGTCATTATTGAAATGAGTTCAGGTAATTTATTTCCTAAGCTGCGAGCATTTGTGCTCATGGCACGAAGAATTTTTCTACTAGAATTTCTAGAATTGTTACTTGGACTAACAGTTTTGGCATGCTGTGGGGGGCAGGTGGATATATTAATGCTACCCCCCTTTATTAGTTTAAATGATTTCTAATAAAGTATTTGAACTCCTCTCCCAGATACTCTGTTCCTTTAGCATCCAAATGCAAGCCATCTCTCCTAAATAACCTAGTATCTTTCCAAACAGAGCTATAATGGCCAATAAAACCAAATCCTCGTTCCCTGCACCACTTATCTAACCAAGAATTAAATGTTGTTATCCGCTCCATCTTTCCTGCTTCCTGGTCATACACAGGTAAAATAGCAGAAAATGATAGAGTTGATGCCACAGTCTCTAAATGATTACCTAGGTCACAAAACTCTTTCTTTAATAGTTACCTAGTTAAAATAATAACAAATTTACCTGTAAAATAAATCCTAACCTAAGATATAATTAAACCTAACACTACCCTATCAATAAAATAATTAAATAAACTACCTACAATTACCTACAATTAACCTAACACTACACTATCAATAAATTAATTAAACACAATTGCTACAAATAAATACAATTAAATAAACTATCTAAAGTACAAAAAATAAAAAAGAACTAAGTTACAGAAAATAATAAAATATTTACAAACATAAGAAAAATATTACAACAATTTTAAACTAATTACACCTACTCTAAGCCCCCTAATAAAATAACAAAGCCCCCCAAAATAAAAAATTCCCTACCCTATTCTAAAATACAAATATTACAAGCTCTTTTACCTTACCAGCCCTGAACAGGGCCCTTTGCGGGGCATGCCCCAAGAATTTCAGCTCTTTTGCCTGTAAAAAAAAACATACAATACCCCCCCCCCCAACATTACAACCCACCACCCACATACCCCTAATCTAACCCAAACCCCCCTTAAATAAACCTAACACTAATCCCCTGAAGATCTTCCTACCTTGTCTTCACCATACCAGGTTCACCGATCCGTCCTGGCTCCAAGATCTTCATCCAACCCAAGCGGGGGTTGGCGATCCATAATCCGGTGCTCCAAAGTCTTCCTCCTATCCGGCAAGAAGAGGACATCCGGACCGGCAAACATCTTCTCCAAGCGGCATCTTCTATCTTCTTCCATCCGATGACGACCGGCTCCATCTTGAAGACCTCCAGCGCGGATCCATCCTCTTCTTCCGACGACTAGACGACGAATGACGGTTCCTTTAAGGGACGTCATCCAAGATGGCATCCCTCGAATTCCGATTGGCTGATAGGATTCTATCAGCCAATCGGAATTAAGGTAGGAATTTTCTGATTGGCTGATGGAATCAGCCAATCAGAATATAGTTCAATCCGATTGGCTGATCCAATCAGCCAATCAGATTGAGCTCGCATTCTATTGGCTGATCGGAACAGCCAATAGAATGCGAGCTCAATCTGATTGGCTGATTGGATCAGCCAATCGGATTGAACTTGATTCTGATTGGCTGATTCCATCAGCCAATCAGAAAATTCCTACCTTAATTCCGATTGGCTGATAGAATCCTATCAGCCAATCGGAATTCGAGGGACGCCATCTTGGATGACGTCCCTTAAAGGAACCGTCATTCGTCGTCTAGTCGTCGGAAGAAGAGGATGGATCCGCGCTGGAGGTCTTCAAGATGGAGCCGGTCGTCATCGGATGGAAGAAGATAGAAGATGCCGCTTGGAGAAGATGTTTGCCGGTCCGGATGTCCTCTTCTTGCCGGATAGGAGGAAGACTTTGGAGCACCGGATTATGGATCGCCAACCCCCGCTTGGGTTGGATGAAGATCTTGGAGCCAGGACGGATCGGTGAACCTGGTATGGTGAAGACAAGGTAGGAAGATCTTCAGGGGATTAGTGTTAGGTTTATTTAAGGGGGGTTTGGGTTAGATTAGGGGTATGTGGGTGGTGGGTTGTAATGTTGGGGGGGGGTATTGTATGTTTTTTTTTACAGGCAAAAGAGCTGAAATTCTTGGGGCATGCCCCGCAAAGGGCCCTGTTCAGGGCTGGTAAGGTAAAAGAGCTTGTAATATTTGTATTTTAGAATAGGGTAGGGAATTTTTTATTTTGGGGGGCTTTGTTATTTTATTAGGGGGCTTAGAGTAGGTGTAATTAGTTTAAAATTGTTGTAATATTTTTCTTATGTTTGTAAATATTTTATTATTTTCTGTAACTTAGTTCTTTTTTATTTTTTGTACTTTAGATAGTTTATTTAATTGTATTTATTTGTAGCAATTGTGTTTAATTAATTTATTGATAGTGTAGTGTTAGGTTAATTGTAGGTAATTGTAGGTAGTTTATTTAATTATTTTATTGATAGGGTAGTGTTAGGTTTAATTATATCTTAGGTTAGGATTTATTTTACAGGTAAATTTGTTATTATTTTAACTAGGTAACTATTAAATAGTTCTTAACTATTTAATAGCTATTGTACCTGGTTAAAATAATTACAAAGTTGCCTGTAAAATAAATATTAATCCTAAAATAGCTATAATATAATTATAATTTATATTGTAGCTATATTAGGATTTATTTTAAAGGTAAGTATTTAGCTTTAAATAGGAATCATTTATTTAATAAGAGTTAATTTATTTCGTTAGATAAAAATTATATTTAACTTAGGGGGGTGTTAGTGTTAGGGTTAGACTTAGCTTTAGGGGTTAATACATTTATTAGAATAGCGGTGAGCTCCGGTCGGCAGATTAGGGGTTAATAATTGAAGGTAGGTGTCGGCGATGTTAGGGAGGGCAGATTAGGGGTTAATACTATTTATGATAGGGTTAGTGAGGCGGATTAGGGGTTAATAACTTTATTATAGTAGCGCTCAGGTCCGCTCGGCAGATTAGAGGTTAATAAGTGTAGGCAGGTGTCGGCGACGTTGTGGGGGGCAGATTAGGGGTTAATAAATATAACATAGGGGTCGGCGATGTTAGGGCAGCAGATTAGGGGTACATAGGGATAACGTAGGTGGCGGCGGTTTACGGAGCGGCAGATTAGGGGTTAAAAGTGTAATGCAGGGGTCAGCGATAGCGGGGGCGGCAGATTAGGGGTTAATAAGTGTAAGGTTAGGGGTGTTTAGACTCGGGGTACATGTTAGAGTGTTAGGTGCAGACGTAGGAAGTGTTTCCCCATAGGAAACAATGGGGCTGCGTTAAGAGCTGAACGCTGCTTTTTTGCAGGTGTTAGGTTTTTTTTCAGCTCAAACTGCCCCATTGTTTCCTATGGGAGAATCGTGCACGAGCACGTTTTTGATGCCGGCCGCGTCCGTAAGCAACTCTGGTATCGAGAGTTGCATTTGCGGTAAATATGCTCTACGCTCCTTTTTTGGAGCCTAACGCAGCATTTGTTTGAACTCTCGATACCAGAGTTAAATTTATGGTGCGGCCAGAAAAAAACCCGCGGAGCGTTAACAGCCCTTTTACCGCCGAACTCCAAATCTAGGCCTAAGGGTCTACTGAGAATACAGCTGGGAGGCCTATAGAAGCTAAAGGAAGCCAAACAACCGTTTTATTTAACATTTTGAAGGCTTGTTATCCTGTTTGTTTGGCTGTTGGTACACCCTAGTTTGCTGCATTTAGCAAAGGCAAAGGCGTGCAGGTTTAAAATCTACCTGGTGGACACAGAGGTTTCAACTCTATCTGAGGTTTAAATAAAGGGTCAAAGGATTATACTGCTAAAAATACTATGAGGCATTAACTATTTATATCTATCTATACCTTGATTACTGCAAATCTGCCTCCTGGTCCTTAGCAAGAGGCAATAAGACACTTGGAGAAAGAGAGCACCGTTTTGCAGTGACAAAGAGTAGATTGGCACAGTCTGAGTGCAGAATATTTCCTTATAGTGTATGCAAGGAGGCAAAGGACTTTGACCCCGCTGATCTGCTGTTATATATTTCTTTTTTGTTTACCTGTATATTTCTGCTTTGTGTTTCTGTCATTGATTATATGTATATGTGGCTGTCTACAATAGCTGTCATACCAAGTTCTAGCGCCAGGTGTGAGTAGACAACTACTGATTTTTACTAGAAAATGCTACTGCAAAGTAGATCTGCTGAGGTTTTGTGTTTGTTAGTTTTTCGTTTTTGAAGAGTAACATATCAATCTGACGATACAAGCATAAACACAATTAGCATAATAGGTATGGGGGTGTGAAAACATATAATTCCCTTAATAAGTAAAGCACTTCTGTTTTAGCTTTTTACACATACACACAAGATTGTTTGAAACTGTATCGGCTTCGTGGGGAGGAGCCGTTTAGAATTTGCACTCTAAGATAGAGGTCACATAACCTCAAATATTTTTTGATTTATTTTTTTTTTTTCCTCTCTTTTTTCACTTTTTACTCACATTTTGTGCACACACATGCTTATAGGTATATAGGCATATACAAGATTCACCATTTGTAGTAATTTTTTTTACTCACGACACTTCATGGAAAGATATATGACTAATATGAAACAAAGATCCCCAATTATGCCCGTCAGGAGAGATAAGAAAGGCAACAAGCCCTTAAATGATGCAGTAGCAGATAGCCTGCTGGAGACGTCCATGATGGCCACCGCCAGCACAGACATACAGATTACAAATAATCAGTTAGCAGAGCTGATTGTACCACAACTTGAGTCATTAAAAAAAGATCTGGCTGGGTTGACGGTGGAAATTAGGCAGTTCTCCAGTAGACTGACAGAGGCAGAGACTCGAATATCAGAGTTAGAAGACCTATATACCGTACAGGAAGCAAGTAACCAAAAACTTACAGATACCATTAAAACTTTGCAAAATAAAGTTGACGATCTTGAAGATAGATCGCGCCGAAACAATGTGAGGGTGGTGGGCTTGCCAGAAAATAGCGAATTTACAGATCTGATACAATTTGCCTCCACTAGGTTACCCAGGCTATTAGGCTTGGAATTACAGGGAGATAAACTGGCGGTAGAAAGAGCACACAGGGTCGGCCCAAGTAGGTCAGATGCAGATAATAAAAAACGCCCTAGAATGATAGTTATTAGATACCTGTGTTTCCAAGATAAAATCAGGGTTATGCAGCAGTACCGAAAGATTAAATCACTCATTATTGAAGGTACACAAGTTCTATTATTCCAGGACTTCTCTACCGATACGACGGCTAGAAGAAGAGAAATGTCACCATATTGCTCTGCCCTTATTAAAGCAGGTATAAAGGCTAGCCTCAGGTATCCAGCAAGAATAGCTATAGAAGAGAAAGAAGGGCAAAATCTGCTAAATACCCCAGAAGAAGCTAAGACATACTGTAAAACAAAGAATATTAAGGTGTAACCAGGTAAATATACCAGCACAGTTAGGATCAAGATAGCAAAGAGATATGTAATGAGTGGCAGTGAAGGAAAACTACCAGCTTGCATAGATATAGTTAGCTTGGGTAGTGAATGGATGCAGGTTTTATTTGTTATATGTTGTGGTTTTCCCCCTTTCCCCCTTTCTTTTTCCTCTCTCCCCTTTTTTTCTTTTTTTTTTTTCTATTCTCTTCTTCTCTTCCCCGCCCACCCCCGGGTACCCCTCTAGAGGCGGGCTGGCCTAAGTAGTAAGATAATCATAATTCTTAGATGAGTAGAAATTTAAATTTTATCTCTTGGAATGTTGGAGGTGTATCATCTCCAGCAAAGCGCAAAGGTATTTTAAAATCAATTAAGAAACTAGATCCAGATATAATACTTTTACAGGAAATTCATCTAAAGGAAGACGAGATAGCAAAACTTAGAGCGAATTGGATGAATGAAATAATAGCGACACCATGCACACACAGAAAGCGGGGGGTCGCAATTATATTCAGTAAAAGGATTACATATAAAATAATAAGTAAAGAAATTGATACAGCCGGCAGATTTTTGATTGTTCAAATCGAAACATCACACAAAATATGGACAATCTGCAACGTTTATGGGCCTAATGAATTTGATAGGGAATTCTGGGGCAGTATCAAGCAAAAATTAATTCCTTATTTAGGGCAGAATATAATATTAGCAGGGGACTTCAACATGGTGCTACATCCTGAAATAGACAGGTTTCGACAAAAGAGTGCTTCAAAATATAGGAAGGAGGCTAAATTTTTTAGAGAATTTTGTGCATCACTAAAATGAAAAGATATCTGGAGAACACAACATCCAGATATGAGAGAATATTCCTGTGAATCGAAATCACATAGGAACTTTTCTAGAATCGACCTCTTTTTAATAGAGGAGCATTTACTGAAGATAGATATTATATCTCAGATATATGATTTCACGTTATCAGATCATGCAATTATTAGTATCAACTTTAAACTGAATGTGCAGGAAGGGCCGCATGCGAATACATTTAGCTTCCCAGGATATATGATAAATAATATTCATTTCTGTAACTGGTTAAAAGGGAGATGGAGAGAATATCAAAATTTGAATAATACATACAGTCATAAGATAGAAATATTCTGGGAAGCAGGGAAAGCGGTTTTAAGAGGGGATATTAAGAATTATATGGTAAAACTGAAGAGGAAACAGCTAGCTAGAGAGACCCAATTATCTAATCAGCTGCGAAATACATATATAAACTATATAAATAACCCCTGCAATAACACATGGAATAAGTATACACAGGCTAAAGCAGAACGGGAGGCCTTTTTAAATAATAAATGGGCACTGGAAGATATTAAATCTAGAAGCTATTTCCAGGGGATTCAAGGAATTTCGGCCAAACATTTGGTTAAAATTAGAAAATTTAGGAAGAATAGGAACATGATCTCTTTAATAAAATACAAAAATGAGACCTATACAAAAGCCTCAGAAATTAGAGAAGCATTTTTTAAGTATTACCAGACTATATACTCTCAGGGAACAATAGACAATATGGCAAAACAGAATTTTTGGAAGAAAGTTAAACTACCGAAAATTACTAAAGACGCATTGGACAAACTAAACTTAAAAATAACTACAGGAGATATAATTACGGCCATAGAGAAGACTAAAGCAGGGAAAGCCCCAGGTCCGGATGGACTCTCTGCAGAGTGTTATAAAATAATGAAATTGGAAGTGGCAGAAACGTTAGGTAGCTTGTTCAACAAGTATTATATACAGAATAATAAACATTCAGTATATTTTACAGATTCAATAGTTTCATTAATTCACAAGAAAGGGAAACCTCCAGAGGATATGGGTTCATATAGACCCATATCCCTTCTTAATCAAGATTATAAAATATTCATGTCCATCATAGTTAATAGACTGAAGATGGTTATCGGAGATTTAATCAGCCCGGACCAGACAGGTTTTATGCCTTCCAGGAATCCAGCAAAAAATATGCGTAGAGTCCTTACTTTACTTGATTATTATTATAATAAAATTCATAGAATAGGCTCTCACTCTTTGTCAGACATGGCCTTGATAACGATAGACGCAGAAAAGGCATTTGATTCCATTATATGGGACCATATGCTTACTTCTCTTGCCCAATTTGGATTCCAGGGTAACTTTGTTGATACAATTAAACTAATATATAAGGAACCAAGGTCACAACTTCTAGTTAACGGGGAACTATCGTCATATATAACTCTGCAGAGAGGAACCCGGCAGGGGTGCCCACTATCCCCCCTACTTTTTAACCTCGCGCTCGAACCATTGGCTGTACTTCTCAGGAAAGAAATGGAGGGTATTAAGTTGGGCAAGCAGAATATAGTCATAACATTATACGCTGATGACATTATGCTTTTTATTAAAGACTCCAGTATAAATATTCCAAAAAGTATGGAGATAATTATGCATTTTAGTAAGTTCACTGGATACAAGATTAATGCTCAGAAATCTGAGATCTTATGGATCAACAAAAATAAATATAGCTATACTCTTCACCCTTTTAGGGAGGTAGATAATATAAATTATCTCGGGATATTCATAGGAAGAGACCCAGGGGACTGGTATGGCCTTAATTATACTAAAATGTTTGCGAACCTAGAGGCTGAATTCCAAAAGTGGAATATACTTTATCTTTCTCTCTCAGGAAAAATTATGTTGATTAAGACAATCCTGTTCCCTCGGATCTTATTTTTACTACAAAATTTACCTCTGGTTATTCTTAAAAAGGATATAGTTCTATATAATCGAGCATGCACATAATTTATCTGGGGTAATAAGAAATCACGCCTGTCAATTGAGAAATTGTCTATTCCTAAAAAATATGGTGGCATGGCGTTACCAAATTTAAGATACTATAATTGGGTTACGTTGGCTAAATACGGTGCAGACTGGCTGACGGAAGCACAGTATGTCACATATTTTGACATTGAGTCTGATTTAATTGCACCCTTTAGTTTGAAAGCAGCTCTGCATCATGTACATGCCAAACTACCCTCTAATATTAAACAATTAATTACATTTTCAAATATCATATTAGCCTGGCAGAAATACTGTAGGATGATGGGAGTAGACTTCCAGAAATCCCGGTTTCTACCCATTATTGGGACCCCCGCATTTTCCCCAGGTATCTATAATGGGGTATTCAAAGAATGGCATATTAAAGGTATTACATATTTCTCGCAGCTTCTTAGGTTGGATAGTAATATAATTCAAATGTATAGCGTGATATCAGATAAATATAATCTTCCTTCAAATAATTTCTTTGCCTACCTCCAGGCCAGAAGTTTTATAACATCATTAATGTGTTCAGACACACAAGATTGGAGTTTACATGAGATAGAGCCAGGTCTCAAATTATATAAAGCTGGTGTTAGATCAATTACTTTTTGGTATGAGGCCTTATATTCTAAATTGGGGGATATACATTTATCTCGAATTAAAGAGACCTTCCAAAGATACTTCACTAATTTACAAGAATCTGATATAAAGAAAAGTCTAAGTCTATGTGAGGCAACTACAACCAAGACTGGTTGGAGGGAAGCTCACATGAAACTATTAAATAATTTTTATTTAACACCAGAAAGAATGAATAAATGGGTGCGTGACGAGCCAAGATATAGGTGCTTTAAATGCTGTGCTGATAAGGCAGATATGTTGCACTGCCTCTGGTCATGCCCCAAAATTAGACAATTCTGGGGAAAAGTCAATTTTTGGTTGAATAGACATTTGCAGCATAGCTGCGAACTCACCCCCAGAAAGATTTTTTTTTTGTGCCATGATCAGACATGTTTCGGGGATCAACAGTTGATTAATGCAGTTATCCTAGCGGCCCGTATGTTAGTTTTCAAGAAATGGAAGTTAGTAAGTCCCCCGAGTATAGCTGAATTCGCAAGTGCAATTAGATTGCAAATGAGGATAGAATTATATGACAAAAAATTAGTATCAGAGAAATATCTCAAGAGATATTTCGTGAAATGGTTAAAGTTAATTCAAAAGTGGCCATTGGCATCACAGAAACAATTCATCGCCCCTCTAACAAATTCTACAGCGTTCCTTTCACTGATCGTGGGAGAGATTCTCCCACAGCAGTGGATAGAAGATCAAAATAGGTGAAGTGAGAATGGTCAGCAGGGCTGAGAGGGGGTCCCGGGGGCATGGCAGGGGCTAATTCATCAATTGTTTCTTTTTTTTTTTTTTGTCTGTCTGCTTGCTTGTTTTGTCTTATCCCCATTTGGTTATTTGATTTTCCTTTTTCCCAGAAACAATATAAAATGTGAAGTACAAGAAGGCAGAATATGAAAGTTGAAAGTTGTCTTTAGATAAATGATTATCTTTTTTCTGTCATATTTAATTTCATAAAAGATGTTTTCCTAATGCTACATATATAATCAGATATAATGATGAATGTTATGTTTTTTATGTACGAAATGATGTACTTCACCAATAAAATATTTAAAAAAAAAAAAAAAAAAAAAGAAAATGTTGAGCGACTCTGTGGCAGGCATTTTCCCACTAGGACCACCCCCCCCCCCCCCCACTGCCTGCAAAAGAACACCCCAGAAAAGATGCAGAGTCTGCTATAAAAAAGGAGGGAGGAGGGATTCTAGTTACCATTGCCTTGACTGCCCCTCTCAACTTGGCCTCTGTATCACTAATTGCTTTCGGATATATCACACAGAGTTAAACTTTTAATTTGAAAGCAACCTGTATGTGTTCCTAATTTATTTTATTTTATTATTCTGTATTCCTAACTTCATAAATCCCCTGACCTTGTCCTGTCCCTTTATATGTTAAGCCCAACCACTCTAAGGCCATTATAAGTTATACAAAACAACTAAGATACTAATTTTAGAATACCCTGAGTTATCCACTTTTGCGAATAGTATGTCATGAGGGGGGTAATTTTCATTCCTGGGCTGCCATACTGTCTCAAAGGCAACATAGGTCCAGAAAACCAATGTGCCAAATTTCTATGCAGACCCTATACTGGGCCCTGTAACTTCCTAAAACCCTATAAAACCTGTGCATAGGGGGTATTGTTGTACTCATGGGAGATCACTGAACACAAATATGGGTGTATTTTAGCAGTAAAAAATATAAGGATGATGATCTAAATAGAAAAAAGGCAGTGTTTGTGTGAAAAAAGCAAATAAAAACATATGACCACTAAATTTGACCAGGTTTTGTGACTAAGTGGCTACAAAAAAATGACTAAACATAGTCCTTTTTCAATACCCTGGGTTGTCTACTTTTGCAAATGGTATGCCATGATGGGGTAATTTTCATTCCTGCGCTGCCATACTGTCTCAAAGGCAACATAGGTCCAGAAAATCAATGTGCGAAATTTCCATGCAAATTGGCAGACCCTATATTGGGCGCTGTAACTTCCTGAAACCACATAAAACCTGTGCATAGGGGGTATTGTTGTATTCATGGGACATCGCTGAACACAAAGATGGGTATATTATAGCAGTAAAACATAAAAGGATGATATAAACAGCAAAAAGGCAGTGTTTTTGTGATAATCTAAAAATAAAATATGAACATTACCTTTGGCCAGATGTTGTGACTAAGTGGCTACAAACAAAGACTAAACATAGTCCTTTTTCAATACCCTGGGTTGTCTACTTTTGTAAATGGTATGCCATGATGGGGTAATTTTCATTCCTGGGCTGCTATAATGTCTCAAAGAGGACAAAGGCCCAGAAAATAAATGTGCCAATTTCCCATGTAAATGGCAGACCTCATATTTGGCCCTGTAACTTCTGTAAACCACATAAAACCTGTACATGGGGGGTACTGTTTTACTTGTAGGACCTTGACAAACACAAATATGTATGTTTCTTCTGTTAAGTGTGATCAGTCCACGGGTCATCATTACTTCTGGGATATTACTCCTCCCCAACAGGAAGTGCAAGAGGATTCACCCAGCAGAGCTGCATATAGCTCCTCCCCTCTACGTCACTCCCAGTCATTCTCTTGCACCCAACGACTAGATAGGATGTGTGAGAGGACTATGGTGATTATACTTAGTTTTATATCTTCAATCAAAAGTTTGTTATTTTAAAATAGCACCGGAGTGTGTTATTATCTCTCTGGCAGAGTTTGAAGAAGAATCTACCAGAGTTTTTGTTATGATTTTAGCCGGAGTAGTTAAGATCATATTGCTGTTTCTCGGCCATCTGAGGAGAGGTAAACTTCAGATCAGGGGACAGCGGGCAGATGAATCTGCATAGAGGTATGTAGCAGTTTTTATTTTCTGACAATGGAATTGATGAGAAAATCCTGCCATACCGATATAATGTCATGTATGTATACTTTACACTTCAGTATTCTGGGGAATGGTACTTCACTAGAATTACACTGTAAGAAATACATAAAGCTGTTTAATAACTAGAGATTATGTTTAACGTTTTTGCTGGAATGTAAAATCGTTTTCATTTACTGAGGTACTGAGTGAATAAATGTTTGGGCACTATTTTTCCACTTGGCAGTTGCTTAATCTGTTTTCTGACAGTTTCTGTTCTCCCTCACTGCTGTATGTGAGGGGGAGGGGACGTTTTTTGGCGCTTTTACTACGCATCAAATATTTCAGTCAGCAACTCATTGTATTCCCTGCATGATCCGGTTCATCTCTACAGAGCTCAGGGGTCTTCAAAACTTATTTTGAGGGAGGTAATTTCTCTCAGCAGAGCTGTGAGAATTATAGTTTGACTGAGATAAAAAACGTTTATTCTGTAATTTGTTTCCTGCTTTCAGAATTTGTTATCTTTGCTAATGGGATTAAACCTTTGCTAAAGTTGTGTTATTTACAAGAATTGAGGCTATAACTGTTTCAATTTATTAATTTTCAACTGTCATAGATCTTCTGTGCTTCTTAAAGGCACAGTACGTTTTAATATTATTCTAATTGAATTGTATTTCCAAGTTACAAGTTTATTTGCTAGTGTGTTAAACATGTCTGATTCAGAGGATGATACCTGTGTCATTTGTTGCAATGCCAAAGTGGAGCCCAATAGAAATTTATGTACTAACTGTATTGATGCTACTTTAAATAAAAGTCAATCTGTACAAATTGAACAAATTTCACCAAACAACGAGGGGAGAGTTATGCCGACTAACTCGCCTCACGTGTCAGTACCTACATCTCCCGCTCAGAGGGAGGTGCGTGATATTGTAGCGCCGAGTACATCTGGGCGGCCATTACAAATCACATTACAGGATATGGCTACTGTTATGACTGAGGTTTTGGCTAAATTACCAGAACTAAGAGGTAAGCGTGATCACTCTGGGGTGAGAACAGAGTGCGCTGATAATATTAGGGCCATGTCAGACACTGCGTCACAGGTGGCAGAACATGAGGACGGAGAACTTCATTCTGTGGGTGACGGTTCTGATCCAAACAGACTGGATTCAGATATTTCAAATTTTAAATTTAAACTGGAAAACCTCCGTGTATTACTAGGGGAGGTGTTAGCGGCTCTGAATGATTGTAACACAGTTGCAATACCAGAGAAAATGTGTAGGTTGGATAAATATTTTGCGGTACCGACGAGTACTGAGGTTTTTCCTATACCTAAGAGACATACTGAAATTGTTACTAAGGAGTGGGATAGACCCGGTGTGCCGTTCTCACCCCCTCCGATATTTAGAAAAATGTTTCCAATAGACGCCACCACAAGGGACTTATGGCAAACGGTCCCTAAGGTGGAGGGAGCAGTTTCTACCTTAGCTAAGCGTACCACTATCCCGGTGGAGGATAGCTGTGCTTTTTCAGATCCAATGGATAAAAAATTAGAGGGTTACCTTAAGAAGATGTTTGTTCAACAAGGTTTTATATTGCAACCCCTTGCATGCATTGCGCCGATCACGGCTGCAGCGGCATTCTGGATTGAGTCTCTGGAAGAGAACATTGGTTCAGCTACTCTGGACGACATTACGGACAGGCTTAGAGTCCTTAAACTAGCTAATTCATTCATTTTGGAGGCCGTAGTACATCTTACTAAACTTACGGCGAAGAATTCAGGATTCGCCATTCAGGCACGCAGGGCGCTGTGGCTAAAATCCTGGTCAGCTGATGTTACTTCTAAGTCTAAATTGCTTAATATACCTTTCAAAGGGCAGACCTTATTCGGGCCCGGGTTGAAAGAGATTATCGCTGACATTACAGGAGGTAAAGGCCATGCCCTGCCTCAGGACAAAGCCAAAGCCAAGACTAGACAGTCTAATTTTCGTTCCTTTCGTAATTTCAAAGCAGGAGCAGCATCAACTTCCTCTGCACCAAAACAGGAAGGAGCTGTTGCTCGCTACAGACAAGGCTGGAAACCTAACCAGTCCTGGAACAAGGGCAAGCAGACTAGGAAACCTGCTGCTGCCCCTAAAACAGCATGAATTGAGGGCCCCCGATCCGGGATCGGATCTAGTGGGGGGCAGACTTTCTCTCTTCGCCCAGGCTTGGGCAAGAGATGTTCAGGATCCCTGGGC
This sequence comes from Bombina bombina, assembly GCF_027579735.1. NCBI lineage: Eukaryota > Metazoa > Chordata > Amphibia > Anura > Bombinatoridae > Bombina > Bombina bombina. The sequence continues at coordinate 686,282,727 of NC_069500.1, read as the reverse complement.
GCTAGAGATAATATCTCAGGGATACCTTCTGGACTTCAAATACTCTCCTCCAAGAGAGAGATTTCATCTGTCAAGATTGTCAACAATCCAGACAAAGAAAGAGGCGTTTCTACGCTGCGTACAAGAGCTCTTGTTAATGGGAGTAATCCATCCAGTTCCACGATCGGAACAGGGACAGGGGTTTTACTCAAATCTGTTTGTGGTTCCCAAAAAAGAGGGAACTTTCAGACCAATCCTGGACTTAAAGATCCTAAACAAATTCCTAAGAGTTCCATCGTTCAAGATGGAGACTATTCGGACAATTTTACCTATGATCCAAGAGGGTCAGTTCATGACCACTGTAGATTTAAAAGATGCTTACCTTCACATACCGATTCACAAAGATCATTATCGGTACCTAAGGTTTGCCTTCCTAGACAGGCATTACCAGTTTGTGGCTCTTCCATTCGGATTGGCTACAGCTCCAAGAATCTTCACAAAGGTTCTGGGTGCTCTTCTGGCGGTACTAAGACCGCGGGGAATCTCGGTAGCTCCATACCTAGACGACATTCTGATACAAGCTTCAAGTTTTCAAACTGCCAAGTCTCATACAGAGTTAGTGCTGGCATTTCTAAGGTCACATGGATGGAAGGTGAACGAAAAGAAAAGTTCACTCGTTCCACTCACAAGAGTTCCCTTCCTGGGGACTCTTATAGATTCTGTAGAAATGAAGATTTACCTGACAGAGGACAGGCTAACAAGACTTCAAAGTGCTTGCCGCACCCTTCATTCCATTCAACACCCGTCAGTGGCTCAATGCATGGAGGTAATCGGCTTAATGGTAGCGGCAATGGACATAGTACCCTTTGCACGCTTACACCTCAGACCACTGCAACTGTGCATGCTAAGTCAGTGGAATGGGGATTACTCAGACTTATCCCCTTCTCTGAACCTGGATCAAGAGACCAGAAATTCTCTTCTATGGTGGCTTTCTCGGCCACATCTGTCCAGGGGGATGCCATTCAGCAGACCAGACTGGACAATTGTAACAACAGACGCCAGCCTTCTAGGTTGGGGTGCCGTCTGGAATTCTCTGAAGGCTCAGGGACAATGGAGTCAGGAGGAGAGTCTCCTGCCAATAAACATTCTGGAATTGAGAGCAGTTCTCAATGCCCTCCTGGCTTGGCCCCAGTTGACAACTCGGGGGTTCATCAGGTTTCAGTCGGACAACATCACGACTGTAGCTTACATCAACCATCAGGGAGGGACAAGAAGCTCCCTAGCTATGATGGAAGTATCAAAGATAATTCGCTGGGCAGAGTCTCACTCTTGCCACCTGTCAGCAATCCACATCCCGGGAGTGGAGAACTGGGAGGCGGATTTCTTAAGTCGTCAGACTTTTCATCCGGGGGAGTGGGAACTTCATCCGGAGGTCTTTGCCCAAATACTTCGACGTTGGGGCAAACCAGAGATAGATCTCATGGCGTCTCGACAGAACGCCAAGCTTCCTAGTTACGGGTCCAGATCCAGGGATCCAGGAGCAGTCCTGATAGATGCTCTGACAGCACCTTGGGACTTCAGGATGGCTTACGTGTTTCCACCCTTCCCGTTGCTTCCTCGATTGATTGCCAGAATCAAACAAGAGAGAGCATCAGTGATTCTAATAGCACCTGCGTGGCCACGCAGGACTTGGTATGCAGACCTGGTGGACATGTCATCCTGTCCACCTTGGTCTCTACCTCTGAAACAGGACCTTCTGATACAGGGTCCCTTCAAACATCAAAATCTAACTTCTCTGAAGCTGACTGCTTGGAAATTGAACGCTTGATTTTATCAAGACGTGGGTTTTCTGAGTCAGTTATTGATACCTTAATACAGGCTAGGAAACCTGTTACCAGAAAGATTTACCATAAGATATGGCGTAAATACCTATATTGGTGTGAATCCAAAGGTTACTCTTGGAGTAAGGTTAGGATTCCTAGGATATTGTCTTTTCTACAAGAAGGTTTAGAAAAGGGTTTATCTGCTAGTTCATTAAAGGGACAGATCTCAGCTCTGTCCATTCTGTTACACAAACGTCTGTCAGAAGTTCCTGACGTCCAGGCTTTTTGTCAGGCTTTGGCCAGGATTAAGCCTGTGTTTAAAACTGTTGCTCCACCATGGAGTTTAAACCTTGTTCTTAATGTTTTACAGGGCGTTCCGTTTGAACCCCTTCATTCCATTGATATAAAGTTGTTATCTTGGAAAGTTCTATTTTTAATGGCTATTTCCTCGGCTCGAAGAGTCTCTGAATTATCAGCCTTACATTGTGATTCTCCTTATTTGATCTTTCATTCGGATAAGGTAGTCCTGCGTACTAAACCTGGGTTCTTACCTAAGGTAGTTACTAACAGGAATATCAATCAAGAGATTGTTGTTCCTTCTTTATGCCCAAATCCTTCTTCAAAGAAGGAACGTCTACTGCACAACCTGGATGTAGTCCGTGCTCTAAAATTTTACTTACAGGCAACTAAGGAATTTCGACAAACGTCTTCTCTGTTTGTCATTTACTCTGGGCAGAGGAGAGGTCAAAAAGCTTCCGCTACCTCTCTTTCTTTTTGGCTTCGTAGCATAATTCGTTTAGCTTATGAGACTGCTGGACAGCAGCCTCCTGAAAGAATTACAGCTCATTCTACTAGAGCTGTGGCTTCCACTTGGGCCTTCAAGAATGAGGCCTCTGTTGAACAGATTTGCAAGGCTGCAACTTGGTCTTCGCTTCATACTTTTTCCAAATTTTACAAATTTGACACTTTTGCTTCATCGGAGGCTATTTTTGGGAGAAAGGTTCTTCAGGCAGTGGTTCCTTCTGTATAAAGAGCCTGACTATCCCTCCCGTCATCCGTGTACTTTTGCTTTGGTATTGGTATCCCAGAAGTAATGATGACCCGTGGACTGATCACACTTAACAGAAGAAAACATAATTTATGCTTACCTGATAAATTCCTTTCTTCTGTAGTGTGATCAGTCCACGGCCCGCCCTTTTTTTAAGGCAGGTAAATATTTTTTAATTTATACTCCAGTCACCACTTCACCCTTGGCTTTTCCTTTCTCGTTGGTCCTTGGTCGAATGACTGGGAGTGACGTAGAGGGGAGGAGCTATATGCAGCTCTGCTGGGTGAATCCTCTTGCACTTCCTGTTGGGGAGGAGTAATATCCCAGAAGTAATGATGACCCGTGGACTGATCACACTACAGAAGAAAGGAATTTATCAGGTAAGCATAAATTATGTTTTTATAGCAGCAAAGCATAAAAGGTTGATGATGGAAACAGCCAAAGTGCAGTGTTAGTGCAAAAAACGCATTAAAAAAATGAGCACTACATTTGGCCAGATGTTATGCCTAAGGGCCTTCACAAAAAGATGTGACATGGCCCTTTTGGAATACCCTGGGGTGTCTTCTTTTGAAAATGGTATGCCATGATGGGGTAATTTTCATTCCTGGGCTGCTATAATGTCTCAAAGAGGACATAGGCACAGACAATTAAGGTGCCAAATTTCCATGCATAAAGACTGAAATGGGCAGACCCCATATATGGCCCTGTAACTTCTGTAAACCCCATAAAACCTGTACATGGGGGGTACTGTTTTACTCTTAGGACCTTGACAAACACAAATATGTGTGTTTTATAGCAGCAAAACATAAAAGGTTGATGACAGAAACAGCCAAAGTGCAGTGTTTGTGCCAAAAACGCATTAAAAAAAATGAGCACTACATTTGGCCAGATGTTATGCCTAAGGGACTTCACAAAAAGATGTGACATGGCCCCCTTTTGGAATACCCTGGGGTGTCTTCTTTAGAAAATGGCATGCCATGATGGGGTAATTTTCATTCCTGGGCTGCTATAATGTCTCAAAGAGGACATAGGCACAGAAAATTAAGGTGCCAAATTTCCATGCATAAAGATTGAAATGGGCAGATCCCATATTTGGCCTTGTAACTTCTGTAAACCCCATAAAACCTGTACATGTGGGGTACTGTTTTACTCAAAGGACCTTGAAAAATACAAATATGTGTGTTTTATAGCAGCAAAACATAAAATGTTGATTACAGAAACAGCCAAAGGGCAGTGTTTGTGCAAAAAACGCATTAGAAAAAAATGAGCACTACACTTGGCCAGATGTTATGCCTAAGTGGTTTCACAAAATTATGTGACATGACCCTTTTGGAATACCCTGGGGTGTCTTCTTTTGAAAATGGTATGCCATGATGGGGTAATTTTCATTCCTGGGCTGCTATAATGTCTCAAAGAGGACATAGGCACAGAAAATTAAGGTGCCAAATTTCCATGCATAAAGACTGAAATGGGCAGACCCCATATTTGGCCTTGTAACTTCTGTAAACCACATAAAACCTGTACATGGGGGGTACTGTTTTACTCGTAGGACCTTGACAAACACAAATATGTGTGTTTTATAGCATTAAAACATAAAAGGTTGATGACAGAAACAGCCAAAGTGCAGTGTTTGTGCAAAAAAACGCATTAAAAAAATGAGCACTACATTTGGCCAGATGTTATGCCTAAGTGGCTTCACAAAAAGATGTGACATGGCCCTTTTTGAATACCCTGGGTTGTCTACTTTTGTAAATGGTATGCCATGATGGGGTTATTTTCATTCCTGGGCTTTTATAATGTCTCAAAGAGGACATAGACCCAGAAGATGAATGTGCCAAATATTCATGTAAATGGGCAGACCCCATATTTGGCCCTATAACTTCTGTAAACCCCATAAAACCTGTACATGGGGGATACTGTTGTACTTTTAGGACATTGACAAACACTTATATGTGTGTTTTATAGCAGTAAAACATAAAAGGTTGATGACAGGAACAGCCAAAGTGCAGTGTTTGTGTAAAAAACGCATACAACAAAAATGACTACTACATTTGGCCAGGTGTTGTGACTAAGGGGCTTCACAAAAAGATGTGACATGGCAACCTGTGCAATCTGTAACTTAAAGTATCAAAAAATATATATATGGGAATAACAAATGTATATTTATAAATGAAAAACACAGTTTATATACAGGGAATGCAGAATTATTAGGCAAATGAGTATTTTGACCACATCATCCTCTTTATGCATGTTGTCTTACTCCAAGCTGTATAGGCTCGAAAGCCTACTACCAATTAAGCATAATAGGTGATGTGCATCTCTGTAATGAGAAGGGGTGTGGTCTAATGACATCAACACCCTATATCAGGTGTGCATAATTATTAGGCAACTTCCTTTCCTTTGGCAAAATGGGTCAAAAGAAGGACTTGACAGGCTCAGAAAAGTCAAAAATAGTGAGATATCTTGCAGAGGGATGCAGCACTCTTAAAATTGCAAAGCTTCTGAAGCGTGATCATCGAACAATCAAGCGTTTCATTCAAAATAGTCAACAGGGTCGCAAGAAGCGTGTGGAAAAACCAAGGCGCAAAATAACTGCCCATGAACTGAGAAAAGTCAAGCGTGCAGCTGCCAAGATGCCACTTGCCACCAGTTTGGCCATATTTCAGAGCTGCAACATCACTGGAGTGCCCAAAAGCACAAGGTGTGCAATACTCAGAGACATGGCCAAGCTAAGAAAGGCTGAAAGACGACCACCACTGAACAAGACACACAAGCTGAAACGTCAAGACTGGGCCAAGAAATATCTCAAGACTGATTTTTCTAAGGTTTTCTGGACTGATGAAATGAGAGTGAGTCTTGATGGGCCAGATGGATGGGCCCGTGGCTGGATTGGTAAAGGGCAGAGAGCTCCAGTCCGACTCAGACGCCAGCAAGGTGGAGGTGGAGTACTGGTTTGGGCTGGTATCATCAAAGATGAGCTTGTGGGGCCTTTTCGGGTTGAGGATGGAGTCAAGCTCAACTCCCAGTCCTACTGCCAGTTTCTGGAAGACACCTTCTTCAAGCAGTGGTACAGGAAGAAGTCTGCATCCTTCAAGAAAAACATGATTTTCATGCAGGACAATGCTCCATTACATGCGTCCAAGTACTCCACAGCGTGGCTGGCAAGAAAGGGTATAAAAGAAGAAAATCTAATGACATGGCCTCCTTGTTCACCTGATCTGAACCCCATTGAGAACCTGTGGTCCATCATCAAATGTGAGATTTACAAGGAGGGAAAACAGTACACCTCTCTGAACAGTGTCTGGGAGGCTGTGGTTGCTGCTGCACGCAATGTTGATGGTGAACAGATCAAAACACTGACAGAATCCATGGATGGCAGGCGTTTGAGTGTCCTTGCAAAGAAAGGTGGCTATATTGGTCACTGATTTGTTTTTGTTTTGTTTTTGAATGTCAGAAATGTATATTTGTGAATGTTGAGATGTTATATTGGTTTCACTGGTAAAAATAAATAATTGAAATGGGTATATATTTGTTTTTTGTTAAGTTGCCTAATAATTATGCACAGTAATAGTCACCTGCACACACAGATATCCCCCTAAAATAGCTATAACTAAAAACAAACTAAAAACTACTTCCAAAACTATTCAGCTTTGATATTAATGAGTTTTTTGGGTTCATTGAGAACATGGTTGTTGTTCAATAATAAAATTAATCCTCAAAAATACAACTTGCCTAATAATTCTGCACTCCCTGTATGTGGAAAGTTGGAAACGGGAGCCGTCCTCCAAGATGACGTCCTTGTAGTGGTATATCTGTAAAGGACAAGGAGACTTTCCTGGTGAAGAAAGTACAGACAAAAAAAACAAACCCCGCACACATAGAACTCACAGGATCACAGATCTGTTAGGCAATTGAGAGTACTAGTGGCTCATAAGCTGTGTTTATACAAAGTCCTTACGATGACCGCCGATGCGATCTCTCCTATTGCCCACTGATGACGTCACCTTGGCCGGTGATGTAGTGCAAATTCCCACAGTTAGAACTGGAACGTTATTCACGCTGACAGCCAATGCAATCTCTCCTGATAACCACTATAGACGTCACTGAGGAACCTGATATTAAAAGTATTAAGATCACTATACAGTCTCTTATATTAGCATAATACAGACGCTCTAAGAGGCTAAAAGTAGTAGCTTAAGTTTGACTTCAGTGACTTAAATACACCAGCAAACAGGAATAATAGAGTAAAAGGTTTACTAAAAATACAAAACAATAGAACAATGCATTTCAGCCCCTTCCAGGCCATTTTGGTATATTTCATGCCACCATTTCCCTACCAAATGCGATCAAATAAAATAAATTGTTAGCTTTTTCACAAACTTTTGGTTTCTCACTGAAATTATTTACAAACAGCTTGTGCAATCATGGCACAAATGGTTGTGAATGCTTCTCTAGGATTCCCTTTGTTCAGAAATAGCAGACATATATGGCTTTGCCATTGCTTTTTGGTAATTAGAAGGCCACTAATTGCAGCTGCTCACCACACTTTTATTATCCCCAGCAGTGAACGAGTTAATCAGGTAGCTTGTAAGATTAATTTTAGCTTTAGTGTAGAGATTACCCTCCCACCTGACACTTCCCGTCCCCTGATCCCCCCAATGGTCACCCCCATATTAAAGAGACAGTAAACACTAAATAAATGCTACATAGAATGATGCATTTAAAAAAAAGATTAGGTTGAGAATAACATGTAGATGTATTTTTAAAGTTTAATTAGCTGTTTAAATATTGACAAAATAAGTATAAAGCTTTAGTCGCTATAAAACAATGGTAGCTGCCATGTTGTAACTTAGGTTACCTTCTCTGCTGTGGCCAATTAGAGACAGTTACAAATAGATCACTTGAGTGTGCAGCCAATGGCTGTGTGGAATATAACAGTGTTCTGCACTTCTATTTCTTACAGGAACTGAAAAACTCACAATTTCAGAATGGAAAATAAATAATGAAAGTATATTGCAGAGTTTTTTATGTATACAATATATCATTTTATATTACCATCAAAAAGTGTTAAATGTCCCTTTAAGTACGGCAGACAATCTGCCAGTATGCAGTTTTACACATTTTTTTAAAAACCACTTAAGTATTAATCTAGGCCCATTTTGGTATATTTCATGCCACCATTTCTCTGCCAAATGCTATCAAATAAAAAAAAATTGTTAACTTTTTCACAAACTTTAGGTTTCTCACTGAAATTATTTACATACCGCTTGTGCAATCATGGCACAAATGGTTGTAAATGCTTCTCTGGGATCCCCTTTGTTCAGAAATAGCAGACATATATGGCTTTGCCATTACTTTTTGGTAATTAGAAGGCCGTTAATTGCAGCTGCTCAACACACATTTTATTATTCCTAGCAGTGAAAGGGGTTAATCAGGTAGCTTGTAAGGTTAATTTTAGCTTTAGTGCAGAGATTACATTACCACCTGACACTTGCCACCCCCGATCCCTACCTGATCCCTCCCAAACAGCTCTCTTCCCAGTTTTAGACTTTTTTTTTACATTTTTATTTTTTATGATTATTATTTTCTTCAGTGTATGATTACCCCCGTTACCTTCTCTCCTCCCTAATCCCTCCCAAAAAGCTCTCTAACTCTCCCCTTTCTAACTAGCTTTCACCATCTTAGGCACTAATTAAATAACAATAATAAAATACATTTCAGGAGTGTATCTGACCCTGCTCATTTAACCCACCTCACCTCAACGATCTTTTCCCCAACCCTTTATACCCCTCTCTCTACTCTAGGACCCTTCTACCCTCTATTCCCCCTCCTTCACCTCCCTCACTCCTTCCCCCTCCCTTCCGCTCTCTGCATTTATTTCTTCTGCAGTGTAGCAGTGTATTGTCTAGTGTTTTTAATGTACTTTGGGCTACATTACGAGTGGATCGCTAAATATCGCTTGCGTGCAAGCGTTATTAGCGCTCCACTGAGTAATATCAGTGCACGCTAATGTGTGCTTGTATTACGAGTAAAGAGCAAAGTGGACGCGAGCTCGTGTTCTCATTTCTAGAAAGAGACGGCATCAGAACATTACGCAGCAAAGGGTTAAGTAGTGCAGCGACGACAGCATATTCTTTTATATACAGTATATTTCTTGGGCACTTTTAGAAAATGAACCAGAGATCGGATATCTGGTTAATTTGCGGAGTGCTCATTTTTTTTTATGTGTTCCATTACTCGTCTTTTGAAAGTTCTCTTAGTTCTTCCTATATATATTTTTTAACAAGAACATTATAAAGAGTATATCACAAACTTAGATTGGCAAATCACGTGATTTTATTGGAAAAATCTTTTTAGAAAGGCTAGATATTATTGTTTTATTATCTTTGTCTGCTAATTTATATACAGTACAGTTTTTTTCTTCTGCACTTATAGAAGCCATTCTTTTTATTTGTATTGCCAATCCTACAGCTTCTATTAATGTATGCTTTCCCTCCTAATTTACTCCGTGCTAAATTCTGCTTTAAGGAGTTATTGCTTCTAAATACAATCCTTGGCTTATATTCCAAACTTTTATTTAGAACTTGGTCCTGTGTTAAAACATACAAATGTTTTCTAATAATATTTTCTATTTGTCGTGCTCTACTGTTGTATTGGGTTAGGAAAAGTGCATGATTACTTATTCCTTGTATTCCTCTCTTTCTATTAGGATTATTCTTTAGAAGCTTTGCTCTGTCTAGATTTCTAGGTTTTTCTAAACCGGTATCTACTATTTTGTCAGGGTATTTTTTTGCTTTAAATTAGTGTTTTAATATTTGTGCTTCTCTATCCTCTGTCTATATGGTATATCATGGATCCACTTGTTATGATGGCAGCTTCTAGCTTGTAAATAACTGTCTCCTTTCTAACTATTTTATTATTCTTTTGAAATAGAATAACATCTAAAAATTCAATTCTTTCTCAGTCAAATTTGCTTGTAAATTTCAAATTTAAATTGTTTGTGTTTACATATTCAACAAATGCATTAATTGAATCCTCATCTCCATTCCAGATAACTATGATGTCATTGATGAAGCAATGCCATAGTTTTATAAGGTTTATAAAGGAATTATTAATTCAGATAAACCTTACTTTCCCAAAAATCCATATACAGATTGGTGTAATTGGGTGCAAATCTGGTTCCCATGGCTGTGCCGCCAATCTGCATATAGTATTGGTCTTCAAATAGAAAGTAGTTGTTTTTAAGGATAAAATCAATAGATTCCAATATGAACTCATCCTGTATATTAGGTAAATGATTATGTTGATCTACAAAGTGTTTAACACTAATAATCCCATCTGTATGTGGAAAACATGTATACAGGGATGTTACATCTAGTGTTAACCACTTATACAATGAATTTCATTCAATAGGGTTCGACATATTTAACAAGTCTGGGGTAGATCTTAAATATTAGTCTAAATTTTTAAACCATTGGTTTTAAATAATAATCAATATATTGTGACAAATTATAGGTTAAAGAAGTTATACCTGAAATGATTCGTCTTCCAGAAGGATTTTAGGACAAATTATAAAAACTTTTTGAAGAAAAAACTTTGAACAAAATAAATTAAATATCTGTACTTTGATTGCACAGTTTGTGTGTGGGAAAGGGTTTCCTACCCCCCCCCGTAGTATTTATATATATATATATATATATATATATCTGAACCTGATTCCTAAAGCAGGTTACATGGGCGGGGCTGAACAAAGTAAAAAGTTGCACTTGCAAGCCTGGTTGCTTTTTCCTTGGTGTTTGTATGGCTGATATTTAGCAGCTCTCACATGGAGTGTTAATTCAAGCTAATTTGTTCTGTCTGGTCAGTCCTGTGGTTAAGTACAAGGAGTAGACGCCTCTCCTGCATTCTCAAACTAAAGATATGTCCCACACCAATATGACTGCACAGTAAAAGCTTGTTTTTGGAGGCGATGAATATTGTCTAACTTTTAGCAAAGAAAGGAACATTCCTTCTGTAAAAGTGTTTTGCAGGGACATAGAGTTTGGATTTGGAACCTTGCTGGCCTGAGAGATCAACAAATTCACCTTTCGAATCGGCTCATCTTCTGCTGGGGAGGTGAGAACTTAGTCTAAGGAGGGGAACGTATGCTGCAAAAGAAAAGGGGATCGAATTGCCTTCTTCAGTGGTTACGAACCACACAGAGCTTTATCCATATCTCATAGGAGTTGAGGTAAAAAAATGTGAGTTTCCATTTGGCTTAATTCTGCAAAATAGCACTAAGTACATTTGACATACTACACCAGGAGGTCTCTTTTGCTGTGTGCCCTTCCCTCTTTTGTTCCAGATTCTTGTTGGAAATTTTCCTGTTCACAAGGGGACTTTATTTCCATTTTGGGATTAGGCTGCAAGTTAAAGACAAACCATTCTCCCTAATACTGGACTAGGTGCACTTGGGACACTCTGTGAGACCTGCAATTTCAGGACTATACTGGTACTCTCACCTTTGGGACATTCCGCATTTATAATGCTGTATTATTTCTGTGTGTTTTTATATATATATATATATATACATAGACAAAAGGATGCACTCACAGGACTTTCACAAAAAACTATTTAATGCAGGAACGTTTTCAGGGTTCACAACCCCTTCATCAGCATGTAAATAAGACATAAACCAAACCTTTTATAGTGTAAATCATGAAACACAAACCTAGTGCCCTCCTGAAAGTGCGCCAAAATTTCGAGTGTGGAACGCATATTGCGTTCCACAGTGAGAGCCGTAACCGGAAGTTGCGATACATCACTTCCGGTTTTCGGCGATAATATTCTAAATGCAGAATTATTACAAAATAGAACAACACAAACAAATCCACGATCTGATTCATGATAAAAATAAACATAATATAAATATGTGTAAACACATCATGTAGTGAAACAAACTGGCCAATCATGTGTGAATGTGAACATAGATCGCCATAGAGACTGTTGTCATGGTAGCAGTAAACAACACTGCCAGGTGCTAAAGTGTAGACAACAACCTAAAGATAGACAAAAGACATATTAATGTAATATGTATATAGAAAAGTGAATACCTATTGATAGTATAAGGTTGTCATTACTACATAAAAGGTAAAAATTAAAATAACTTAAAATAACTTATGGGGATTGTTGCGGAGCATTAATTAGTGGCGCTGTGATAAATCAAAAGTAGCTGCCTGGAAAAAATTGTAAATGTTATAATAGATAGTATCAGATCTTGAGTTAGCCATTTTTTAGATAGCATCTGATCCAAGAGTGTGAAAATTATTTCGGGATATCAATAGTGATATATGTTTAAATATAGACAGGTTATCTATTAATCTTAGGTCCGAAATCATGTATAAAACAGACCTAGAAAGACATGTTAGTATGCACACTTAATCAACATCAATCAGCAACTGTGTATGAAATGAGAAACATTTAAATGCCCTATAAGGGCCAATTCAATCTATTTGTGTCCACATATGTCAAGCCTATCTAGGCTGCGAGATTAGAGTAGACTTTCCATCCAGCACTCCTCTGTACCAAAGAGGTATGTGAAGTGAAGGTGATCCATAATGCCCATGAAATGGGTAATTAGTGCAAGGATGGGTAACAAAACCAGAAGGGCCAGGCTTCCACAAAAGGAGATGGGAGCAGAATGCTACCACTCCATTGTGCTGTAAGTAACGGGCCTTCCCTCCCCCATGAGAGAAAGAAGGCCTGAAACTAAATGGAGCCACAATACCCCTAAGTCATACCCCAAGTAAGTAGCACTACCCTTCAGGGTCATACAAGGCTCTTAATATCCGGCGTAGTATTCAACCCTCCATGCTGTATCGTGCCCAATCTGAACATCCACTGGGCTTCACACTTAAGGAGTTATTTGTTTCTGTCTCCTCCCCGATCCAATGGTGGTATGTGATCAATCAAAATATAGCGTATCGAAGAGACAGCGTGGCCTTTGTTGGCACAATGGCGTGCCACAGGCTGTTCAGAATCCCCATGTTTCAATGCAGCTCTTATTGCATGCCGGTGGTTTGCCATGCGCTCGCGTAATGTGCCAGAGGTTTTACCCACATAGAAACACGAGCATGGACAAGAGAGCAGGTACACTACGTGTGTAGTAGTGCACGTAATGGAATGCTTGATAGTATATCTCCGGTTGGTATGGGGATGATGGAATGTTCTAGTGCTTACTAGACCGTTGCAGGTTGTGCAACCCAAACATCGGTAAGAACCTTTAATATTTCGTATGGTGCTGGATGTATAGCATTGTTTCGGGTCGGTTTTCATTAAAAGGTCCTTGAGGTTGGTGCCCCTCTTGAAGCCTACCATGGGTTGTAGATGCTGAGTAAATGGTAGTTTCGGGTCAGAGGACATTATGGGCCAATGTTGGTGCAGAATTCGGCCTGTATTTTTGGTATCTGGAGTAAACATGGTAGACATGATTAATTTATTACTTGTATCCCTCTTAGGTGTAGGCGTGATCAATTAATTTTGTGTTAGTGTAGAAACTGCCGTCATGGTGTCCTGGATAACCGACACTTTGTACCCCCTGTCACGTAATCTCTCACCCACTCCCAACAACTGGGAGACCTCAGTAGTGGCATCAGAATTAGTTCGCATAGTTCTAATGAACTGTGATTTCACTATGCCTTTTAGTAAGGCTGGGGGATGGCAGCTGTCTGCCCTTAATATGGAGTTTCGGTCAGTCTGCTTGTGATATAGAGTGGTGCCAAGATTGTTTATATTTTTGAAAACAGTCAAATCAAGGAAGTTAATGGCCTGATTATTAACTGTCATTTTGAATTTCACATTACTGGTGACAGTGTTGTACACTTCGAACCACCCATGGAGTTCCTCCAGGCCCCCTCGCCATACCATGAAGATGTCATCAATGTATCTGTAATAACAGATAATAGATGGATTGGAAACATTCCACAGATGTATATTTTCAAACTGAGACATGTAAATGTTGGCGTATGAGGGGGCCATGGAGGAACCCATAGCCGTGCCGGCTATTTGCAAATAAAATTTGCTTTAAAACCGGAAGTAATTTTTGTACAAACAGTATTCAATCAAAGACAGTAAGTATTCAACTGGGGTCCTTTGTACAGGGGATTACCTGTAATGTGTTACTGTACAGCCTTAAGTCCCTCTACATGGGGAATAATAGTATACAGACTGTTGATGTCCAGGCTGACGAGTAAATCATCCTGCTGGACATCAACAGTCCGTATTTTACGAATGAAATCACTGGTATCCATGACGTATGAGCGTATTTCCCTCACCACCGGTGGCAATAACACATCCACAAATTGTGCTATAGGTTGTGTCAATGAGTGTCTGGCCTACACAATGGGGCGGCCTGGTGGATAGTCCAACGTCTTGTGGATCTTGGGGATCGAATACAAAATGGGTATCTTGGGACATGGAGTGGTGCAAAAATCACGAATATGTTCGGACAGAAAACCCTGTTCAAAACCCAATGTGATGAGACCATCCAGCTGTATTTTAAATGTCCTGGTGGGATCATTGGGTAATTGTGTATATGTTAGGGCATCAGTCAGTTGTGTCAGAATGTCTGATCTGTAATCGCTATAATTCAAAATAACAATGGCCCCGCCCTTGTCGGCGGGCCTGATGACAATAGAGGGGTCATCCTGTAGGGTCTTAATTGCATTACGTTCATCTCTAGAGAGATTGTGTTTCCATAAGGAGTTAGTTCTAGCTGTGTCCAAATCCTGGGTGACTAGTCTAAGAAATGTCTTAGTACTGGGACTACTGTTTACTGGTTCGAAAGTACTTGGCGTTTTACACTTAAGTTCCACCTGAGATTTAGAAGAGGTGGATATAGTATTTTGAAAGAATTCCCTAATCTTCAGGGATTTGTTCAATTTGTACAGGTCTAGTTTAAGGTCGAATTCAGACAGGGTCGTGCTAGGCACAAATGATAACCCTTTATTGAGAACTTTACGTTCACTGTCAGTAAGGGTGTGTGTGCTCAGATTAATAATTATGTCCTCTGTCGTGGGCATCTGGGGGATCTGTGTATGATGCCCTGCCCGCCTAATATGGGGTCTGTGATGCCGCCCCCGCCCCGGAAGCGGGTGGTCACCCCTAAAAAACCGTTGGGTGTAGTATGTGGTCTGGATTCATGGGTGGAAAATTGATTTTGGTGTCTGTATGTACCAGGTGGAGTAAAGGAAGTATTTGAGGGGTTCCTTTCAGTGTCAGTGGAGTCACCTCCACTAGTGTCAACAGTATCAAAATGAACCCATCTAGTTCTCTGTCTCCTCCTGATTTTAGTATCTTGTGAAGATGTTAACCATTTATATACTTTCCCCTGTGCGTAATCCTGATTTACAGTCTCCAGCTTCCTATTTTTAAAGGTGATTAAATAACTCTAATATTTGTCTATCTGGGATTTAATCTTGGATAGCCAGTTTTCTTGAGGATCATTAGTAAATGTAGTATTGTGTGTATTTTCAAAAGTGTGTATTTCAATTTTAACCTTACTCAGAATTACTGTGACTTCTTCAATAACGAGTAATATTAAATCTAGAGAACACTTGTTTAGTATGAAACACCATTTCTTTCTAAACTCTGGATTATCCCGCCCAATAGTGGGCACATTATGAACCCTAAATCCACGTGGAATTATTCTTGCACCCAGGCTGTTAACCATTGGAGGGCTGAGCTGGAAATCGTTTTGTATATATATATATAATAATCACAGAATAAAGCGTGTTGTCACTGATGACTGAAGTCCAGCGAGTGCTTATTTGATTTTTTAAACTATCTACTATACACATAGCACCCTGGCAGTTGCACATAGATGGTGAGAGTGCACACACCAACCAACAACATATATATATATATATATATATATATATATATATACATATATATATATATACAGACTGTATATATATATACTGTATATATATATATATATATATATATATATACATACTGTGTATATAAATATATATATATATATATATAGTCCTGAAAAAGGATGCACTCTCAGGATTTTCAATCAAATGGTGTCAGCTTTATTGGATGACATTTCAGAGACAAATCGTCTCTTTCATCTGGTCAAGGTTCTGAAAATCAGGAGAGTGCATTAAAAGGATGGATGCATGAAGATAGAAGATGCCGTCTGGATGAAGACTTCTGCCCGTCTGGAGGACCACTTCTACCAGCTTGGATGAAGACTTCTCCCAGATTCGTTGAGGACTTCGACCCGGTTGGATGAAGACTTCTGCCGCTTCCTTCAGGATGGATGTCCGGTCTTCAGAACAGTAAGTCGATCTTCAGGGGGGTAGTTTTAGGTTTTTTTAAGGGTGTATTGGGTGGGTTTATTTTTTAGGTTAGGGCTTTGGGCTGCAATAGAGCTAAATGCCCTTTTAAGGGCAATGCCCATCCAAATGCCCTTTTCAGGGCAATGGGGAGCTTAGGTTTTTTTAGTTAGTATTTTATTTGGGGGGGGTTGGTTGTGTGGGTGGTGGGTTTTACTGTTGGGGGGGTTGTTTGTATTTTTTTACAGGTAAAAGAGCTGATTACTTTGGGGCAATGCCCTGCAAAGGGCCCTTTTAAGGGCTATTTATAATTTAGTTTAGGCTAGGGGTTTTTTTATTTGGGGGGGCTTTTTTATTTTGATAGGGCTATTAGATTAGATGTAATTAGTTTAAAGGTCTGTAATTTGTTTTTTATTGTCTATAAATTAGTGGGGGGGGGGTTTGTAATTTAGCTAATTTAATTTAATTTATTTAATTGTATTTAATTTAGTTTATTTAATTGTAGTGTAGTGTTAGGTGTTATTGTAACTTAGGTTAGGTTTTATTTTACAGGTCAATTTGTATTTATTTTAGCTAGGTAGTTATTAAATAGTTAATAACTATTTAATAACTATTTTACCTAGTTAAAATAAATACAAATTTGCCTGTAAAATAAAAATAAACCCTAAGCTAGATACTGTACAATGTAACTATTAGTTATATTGTAGCTAGCTTAGGGTTTATTTTATAGGTATTTAGTTTTAAATAGGAATAATTTAGTTAATTATAGTAATTTTCTTTAGATTTATTTAAATTATATTTAAGTTAGGGGGTGTTAGGGTTAGGGTTAGACTTAGATTTAGGGTTTAATACATTTAATATAGTGGCGGCGATGTCCGGAGTGGCAGATTAGGGGTTAAAATTTTTATTATAGTTTTTGCAATGCGAGAGGGCCTAGGTTTAGGGGTTAATAGGTAGTTTATGGGTGTTAGTGTACTTTTTAGCACTTTAGTTATGAGTTTTATGCTACAGCATTGTAGTGTAAAACTCATAACTACTGACTTTAGAATGCGTTACAGATCTTGGAGGTAGAGGGTGTACCACTCACTTTTTGGCCTCCCAGGACAGACTCGTAATACCAGCGCTATGGAAGTCCCATAGAAAAAAAGAGTTTACGAAGTTTATGTAAGTCGGTTTGCGGTAAGGCCAAAAGAAGTGTGCGGTGCCCCTGAACCTGCAAGACTTGTAATAGCAGCGGTAGTGAAAAAGCAGCGTTAAGACCTGTTAACACTGCTTTTTCAGCTTAAAGAAAAACTTGTAATCTAGCTGATTGTATTTTTTATGTTTTGTGCAGTTTTTTAGTTTTGTTAACCAGAGCTCTAAAGTCACACTAACCTGACACACATTAAATTTGTTTGCACTCAAGCAAACGCGTTTACTTTCAACTCGTAATATGTGCGCTATTTCTGTTGTGCACAAAAAGCTGAGAAATACACCATATCCTTGCACGCAACAGTTATCGTGACACTCGTAATCTAGTCCTTCATGTGTTATTATATGATATTATAGTAAAGAGACAGTATACACTCATTTTCATATAACTGCATGTAATAGACACTACTATACAGAATAAGATGCACAGATACTGATATAAAAATCCAGTATAAAATGGTTTAAAAACGTATTTAGAAGCTTTCAGTTTAGCTCTGTTGAAAAGGCAGTTGGAAAGCCCACTGCAAGTGGGAAATAAGACACTCCCCCCCCCTTCTTTTGCATATGAAAAGACCCTTTACACAAACAGGAGCAAGCTGGAGTAGGTAGCTGACGGTATTCAAATAAAACTTTGGGGCTTGGTTAGGAGTCTGAAAATCATAGCAATGTTATTTAAAAATAAACAAAACTATATATTTTTTTAAAAAAACAAACTTTATGGGCTTTATAAATAGATCATCTACAAAACATTTATGCAAAGAAAAAATGAGTGTATAATGGCCCTTTAATGTTGTAAATGTAAAAACAGGAATATAAACATTGCAAAAAAAGCAGTGGGGAGTTCTGTTTATCAATAGTGATGTCGCGAACCTAAAATTTTCGGTTCGTGAACCGCGGACTCGAACTTCCGGTATTGTTCGTGAACGCGCGAACCGCGCAAACCGCCATTGAATTCAATAGGCAGGCGAACGTTA
Organism: Bombina bombina; assembly: GCF_027579735.1. Lineage (NCBI taxonomy): Eukaryota > Metazoa > Chordata > Amphibia > Anura > Bombinatoridae > Bombina > Bombina bombina. The sequence continues at coordinate 686,264,387 of NC_069500.1, read as the reverse complement.
AAACCTACAAGGACTCTTTCTGGCCACAATAGTGATGGAAAAGTTGTTTCAAGGGTCCTAACACCTGGACTGTTGCATGCTGGAGGGGGATCCCTGGCAAAACTCCCATGGAAAATTACATAGTTGATGCAGAGTCTGCTTTTAAGCCATAATGGGTCTAAATCAACTAACATTCCCAAAGTGGCTGTCTCAAAACATCCCGGACAGAAGATAGATTGATAGTGATAGATAGGATAGATAGATATACATAGATTGATAGTTAGATAGAATCGATAGAAGAGAAATAGATATATTTGTTAGATATATAATTACCCTAATAAATTCTAATAATCAAACATGCGTTCTTGGACCCAACTAGCTTGTGTCAATTAGTACTTTTCTTAGCACTTTAATCCCTGTTCCCCCCCCCCCTATTGTGGGAGTTCTATATGGCCTGCCAGATTACCCTGAAAAATTATAATAATAAGACATGTGGTCTGCTACCTATTTTAACGAGGTTGTGTTTTAAGTACTACCATTCTTAGCACTTTAATCTCTGTAACTCCCCCTATTTGGTGAGGTCTATACGGCCTGGATGATTACCCATACAAAATATAAAAATAAGACATCTGCTCTTGGTCTGCGACCCATTGTAACTATGTTGTGTTAATTAGTAATGTCCTTCGCATTTTAATAGCTGTTACTCATACTCACCCTATCGGTGGAGGTCTATATGGCCTGCATGATTACCCTTACAAAATATAACAACCAAACATATGTTCTGGGACCCATGGTAAGTAGGTTGTGTTATGTAGTACTGTTCTTTGCATTTTCATATCTGTTACAACACCAAATGGTGGCAGGTCTATCTGTCCTTCATGATTAGCTGAACCAAACCCAAAAAAAAGCCGAGTGGTCTTAGACTAACACACATGGCTAACTCTGTTGTTTCAATTAGTACTATTCTTAGCACTTTCATCCCTGTTACGGGCGGTCTACATGGCCATCATGATTAGCCGAACAAAATACTACAATCCAACCTTTGCTCAGTCTTCATAGGCCCTTCATTGTCTGTATTTTGATAGTACAGTTCTTATTATTTTTATAGCTGATACAACACCGAATGTTGTCAGCTCTATATGGCCTGCATGATTAGCTGCACCCAATACAAAAATAAATCCAAGCGGTCTTGGATTAACACCCATGGCTAACTCTGTTGTTTCAAGTAGTACTATTCTTAGCACTTTCATCTCATCATCCCTGTTACTTCCAGGACTCTCGGTGGTGGTGGTCTACATGGCCATCATGATTAGCCTAACCAAATACTACAATCCAACCTTGGCCCAGTCTTCCTAAGGCCCTTCATTGGCTGTATTTTGGTAGTACTGTTCTTATTAGTTTAATAGCTGATACGACACCGAATGTTGTCAGCTCTATATGGCCTGCATGAATAGCCGCAGTACCCAAAGCCAAAAAATAGCCAAGCGGTTTTGCACTAACACCCATGGCTATCTCTGTTGTTTCAAGTTCTACTATTCTTAGCTCTTTCATCTCATCATCCCTGTTACTTCCAGGACTCTCGGTGGTGGTGGTCTACATGGCCATCATGATTAGCCTAACCAAATACTACAATCCAACCTTGGCCCAGTCTTCCCAAGGCCCTTCCATTGGCTGTATTTTGGTAGTACTGTTCTTATTAGTTTAATAGCTGATACGACACCCAATGTTGTCAGCTCTATATGGCCTGCATGAATAGCCGCACCCAAAGCCAAAAAAAAGCCAAGCGGTTTTGCACTAACACCCATGGCTAACTCTGTTGTTTCAAGTTCTACTATTCTTAGCTCTTTCATCTCATCATCCCTGTTACTTCCAGGACTCTCTGTGGTGGTGGTCTACATGGCCATCATGATTAGCCTAACCAAATACTACAATCCAACCTTGGCTCAGTCTTCCTAAGGCCCTTCATTGGCTGTATTTTGGTAGTACTGTCATCCTTTTGAATAAAAGATTACAGTAAAGGCATTGATTTTAGAAACCCACAGATCATTATTTGCAACCGTGAATTAGAAAAAAAAATTGATTACACAGCCGTGACACTTATTTATGCTCAGTGCCTTTTTAATACAAGGGTCCCGGAGCCTCAACCGAAACAACAGCATGAAAGAGGAGATATGTCATCCTTTTGAATAAAAGATTACAGGAAAGGGCATTAATTTTAGAAAGCCACAGATCATTATTGCAACCGTGAAATTTAGAAAAAAAAATCGATTACACATCCGTCACCCTTATTTAAGCTCAGGCCTTTTTAATACGAGGGTCCTGGAGCCTCAACCGAAACAACAGCATGAAAGAGGAGATATGTCATCCTTTTGAATAAAAGATTACAGGAAAGGCATTGATTTTAGAAAGCCACAGATCATTATTTGCAACCGTGAATTTAGAAAAAAAAATTGGTTACACAGCCGTTGACACTTATTTATGCTCATGCCTTTTTAATACGAGGGTCCTGGAGCCTCAACCGAAAACAACAGCATGAAAGAGGAGATATGTCATCCTTTTGAATAAAAGATTACAGGAAAGGCATTGATTTTAGAAACCCACAGATCATTATTTGCAACCGTGAATGTAGAAAAAAAAATTGATTACACAGCCGTGACACTTATTTATGCTCAGGCCTTTTTAATACGAGGGTCCCGGAGCCTCAACCGAAACAACAGCATGAAAGAGGAGATATGTCATCCTTTTGAATAAAAGATTACAGGAAAGGCATTGATTTTAGAAATCCACAGATCATTATTTGCAACCGTGAAATTAGACAAAAACATTGATTAGACAGCCGTGACACTTATTTATGCTCAGGCCTTTTTTAATACGAGGGTCCCGGAGCCTCACCGAAACAACAGCATGAAAGAGGAGATATGTCATCCTTTTGAATAAAAGATTACAGGAAAGGCATTGATTTTAGAAACCCACAAATCATTATTTGCAACCGTGAAATTAGAAAAAAAAAATTGATTACACACCCGTGACACTTATTTATGCTCAGGCCTTTTAATACAAGGGTCCCGGAGCCTCAACTGAAACAACAGCATGAAAGAGGAGATATGTCATACTTTTGAATAAAAGATTACAGGAAAGGCATTGATTTTAGAAACCCACAGATCATTTATATGACCCGTGTAATAGAAAAAAACATTCATTAGACACCGGTTACACTTATTTATCCTCAGGCCTTGTTAATACGAGGGTCCCGGAGCTGCAACTGAAACAACAGCATGAAAGAGGACATATGTCAATCTTTTTGAATTATAGATTACAGGAAAGGCATTGATTTTAGAAACACTGAGATAATTACTTGCAACCGGGAAATCAAAAAAAAAAATTGAACAGACACCCAGTACACTTTATTATCCATAGGCCTTTTCAGCAGAGGCTCCAGGACCCTCAACAAAAACAAGAGCAGGGAGCTGGGCATAGGAGTACAATGGAGTGTGACAATAATAATCTGAAGGTGAAGATTGCATAGTTGTGGCATTTTAATTTTGTTATCGTGGGAACTTAGTACTTGCAATGACCTTGCTCTGGTGAATCCATATCGCAAATGTGTTATTTAAGGCACTGTTTGTCTATTTTTTTGAATATCAGCATTTGTTAAATGAAGCTCAACTTAGGCTGGTGAGAAACGACCTTTCTTCTGGCTGTTTGCAAATGTTGTGGCTCTGGACAAACATGTGAATAAGGGGCCATCAGCCATATTCTGCACGCAACCCCTTTGATGATTGACGATAAACATGTGTCACCTGCAAGCAGAGCTCGTTACTTCTGTCTAAATCATCTTCCTGGTATGGACAGGCCACTGTTTCTCACAGCAAGTACGAATTTTGAAATACAAGATTGTCTTGAGTATGGTAGGAAACCAAAGTTTATTTAATTCAGTACTATCTATCACCAAAAAAAATGAACTTCTTGAAGCAACAAAAATGCCAGCAATTTCATGTGCTTATGGATGACAAGGACGTCATGTCCTTTGGTGCACAGAGATGGAGACGATTTTTTGCCCTCCCTGTACACTACCCAGATGTCTCAAACATCACCAGAAACACAATACAGCCACTCTTGTGAAGTTCCTGGTGTTCCGGTAGCCATCTCTTTGCGCTCCTAAAGGAATACTTTATCAGTGTTTTTGTATACATCCGACAACAGCTTCGGAGACTGTGGTGACGCACATGTTATTTACTGTTGTTCCAGCTGTGGCAATATCAATTGGCATGAAAAAGTTAAGATTTGTGGGTTGTGGAGCCTATAGCTGTTAAGGTAGGATGTGTGTTTGAGGAGCTCCAGGTCTTACAAGTTACTTTGGAGTTAGTTTTCAACCTTAATTTAATTTTCTTTTTGGGATTCATAGTCACACTTTCTGGGGCTATCCAAGAGGAGCCTGGTAAAAGCAGTAGTAGTCACCCCTTATATCAACGGGTATGGAGACCTGTTTTTTGCGTTTCCAATATTGCGCCGTACCCCAAACTAATCCTGAATGAAAAAAAAAAAAATAACAATTTGGACTAGTGACGCACATTTTATGCACGCTGTGGCAATTGCAATTTGCAATAAAAATAATCTGCTAACAACAACCACTACCTACGACCACACGTGACTCCTGAAGTCATGCCTCAGTTATTATGTCAAGTTAATTTTTTTTTTTTTTTTTCTTTATTATGTGCAGCAGAGGCTCCAGGACCCTCGACAAAACCAGCAGCAGGAAAGAGGACATATGGCATCCTTTGGAAAAAATGATTATAGGAAAGGCATTGATTTCAGAAACACAGAGATCATTAGTTGCAAACGGTAAATCGAAAAAAACATTGATTAGACACCCAGTACACTTATTTTTCATTAGGCCCTTTTTAATAAGAGGCTCCCGGAGCCTCAACCGAAACAACAGCATCAAAAAGTACATATGGCATCCTTGTGAATAATAGATTACTGGAAAGGCATTGATTTTAGAAACCCGTGGATAATTTTTTGCAAACGTGGAATCTAAAAAAACATAGATTATACACCCAGTACACTTCTTTATCCTTAGGCCTTTTTAGCAGAGGCTCCAGGACCCTCCACAAAACCAGCAGCAGGAAAGAGGACATATGGCATCCTTTTGAAAAAAATGATTATAGGAAAGGCATAGATTTTAGAAACACAGAGATCATTAGTTGCAACCGTGAAATCTAAAAAACATAGATTATACACCCAGTACACTTATTTATCCTTAGGCCTTTTTAGAAGAGTGTCCCGGAGCCTCAACAGAAAGAACAGCATGAAAGAGGACATATGGCATCCTTTTGAAAAATAGATTACAGGAAAGGCATTGATTTTTGAAAGACAGAAAAAATAAGATACACATGTGAAATCTAAAAAAACATTGAATAGACACCCAGTACACTTCTTTATCCTTCGGCCTTTTTAGCAGAGGCTCCAGGACACTCAACAAAACCAGCAGTAGGAAAGAGGACATATGGCATCCTTTGTGAAAAAAATATTATAGAATATTGTGTGATGGGTATACTCAGAGCGCCAACGAGCACCTATTAGCCTGGGAGAGGTGAAACCTAGCTAGCACCTAAAAAAACTACAAGTGTGGGAGGAGTCCCGGTGCCAACTGACGGAGGCTAGGTGTACTAAAAAGAGTTTAATAGAATAGAGAAATTTAATAAAAACAATATAAAATCAGTATATACATTTTCTCATGGGATCCATGGTTAGTGGCAGGAAATATAATACAATAAACATTAAAACATTAGACCACAGTTAAAACACATTAAACGATTTATGCTGGTACAAATATATGTACTGGCTTATACAGTCCTTGTATAGCAAAGCGTTCAAATTATTTGGTCTGCTCCAGGTGAGGTCTGGTGAGACCAAAAAATGATATCCAAATGTGACAAACTAATAGGTGTCCTTCGGGTGAAAAAGTGGTCGAAAAATAAGTCAAAAAAATATATTCAAAAATTATATGTGTGAATCTGGTGCTCCTGTTAAAATCGAAAAAATGGGGATTCAAAAGTGAGAAAAAAGTGAGAAAAAAAGAGAGATGGAAAAACTTTCTGGTGTAGAAGGTAAAACAATATAGTTCCACAAAAATAAACAGTTAGTAATAGTCTGTTTGCCAAAATATATAAAAAACAATTCGTTGTGAAAAAATCAAAATATAATAATATATCCAAGTGAAAGACAGAATGGGAGACTTGGATTGCTGGCTCCTTAGTGCAGCGTGATGCGAAATTGATACAACGGTCCTCAACAAGAGTGAAGAAAAAACTCCAAAGAATATAAAAGGAAATCGTCAATCAAACCTGTGAAAAAAGCAAATGACAGCAATGTGCAGAAAATCAAAGACAATCAACTAAGATTGAAATTAAACTCACCAGTACTGGTCTACGCGTTTCGGCCTTATATAGGCCTTTATCAAGACCCTTATATAGGCCTTTATCAAGTCTTGATAAAGGCCTATATAAGGCCGAAACGCGTAGACCAGTACTGGTGAGTTTAATTTCAATCTTAGTTGATTGTCTTTGATTTTTCTGCACATTGCTGTCATTTGCTTTTTTCACAGGTTTGATTGACGATTTCCTTTTATATTCTTTGGAGTGTTTTCTTCACTCTTGTTTGAGACCGTTGTCTCAATTTCGCATCACGCTGCACTAAGGAGCCAGCAATCAAGTCTCCCATTCTGTCTTTCACTTGGATATATTATTATATTTTGATTTTTTTCACAACGAATTGTTTTTTATATATTTTGCAAACAGACTATTACTAACTGTTTATTTTGTGGAACTATATCGTTTTACCTTCTACACCAGAAAGTTTTTCCATCTCTCTTTTTTTCTCACTTTTTGATTCCCCATTTTTTCGATTTTTAACAGGAGCACCAGAATTCACACATATAATTTTTGAATATATTTTTTTGACTTATTTTTCGACCACTTTTTCACCGAAGACACCTATTAGTTTGTCACATTTGGATATCATTTTTTGGTCTCACCAGACCTCACTGGAGCAGACCATATAATTTGAACGCTTTGCTATACAAGGACTGTATAAGCCAGTACATATATTTGTACCAGCATAAATCGTTTAATTGTGTTTTAACTGTGGTCTAATGTTTTAAAGTTTTATTGTATTATATTTCCTGCCACTACCATGGATCCATGAGAAAATGTATATACTGATTTTATATTGTTTTTATTAAATTTCTCTATTCTATTAAACATCTTTTTAGTACACCTAGCCTCCGTCAGTTGGCGCCCGGGACTCCTCCCACACTTAAAAAATATTATAGGAAAGGCATTGATTTTAGAAACCGGGATAATTTGTTGCAACCGTGAATTTGAATAAAAAAAATGGTTGTATGGACAACCAGTACAATTCTTTCTCCCTAGGCCTTTTTATAAGAGGGTCCAGGACCCTCAAACAAAAACACCAGCAGGAAAGGGGACATATGGCGATACTTTTTAACAATACAGTAAGAGTACAGGAAAGGCATTGATTTTAGAAACCCATATAATTTTTTTGCAAATGTAAATTTGAATCAAAAAAATTGATTCGATGGACACCCAGTACACCACTTCTTCCCTTAGGCCTTTTTATAAGAGGGTCCTGGACCCTCAAAAAAACACCAGCAGGAAAGAGGAAATATGGCATACTTTTGAAAATATAGATTACAGGAAAGGCATGATTGTAGAACACAGAGATCAGTTATATGACCCGGTAAATAGAAAAAAAACATTGATTTGACACCCAGTACACTTCTTTATCCTTAGGGCCTTTTTAAAAAAGTGTCCCGGAGCCTCAACAGAAAGAACAGCATGAAAGAGGACATATGGCATCCTTTTGAAAAATAGATTACAGGAAAGGCATTGATTTTTGAAAGACAGAAAAAATAAGATACACATGTGAAATCTAAAAAAACATTGAATAGACACCCAGTACACTTCTTTATCCTTCGGCCTTTTTAGCAGAGGCTCCAGGACACTCAACAAAACCAGCAGTAGGAAAGAGGACATATGGCATCCTTTGTGAAAAAAAGATTATAGGAAAGGCATTGATTTTAGAAACCCAGGGATAATTTGTTGCAACCGTGAATTTGAATTAAAAAAAAATGATTGGATGGACAGTCACCAGGTACAATTCTTTATCCATAATGCATTTTTATAAGAGGGTCCAGGACCCTCAAACAAAAAACCAGCAGGAAAGAGGACATATGGCATACTTTTGAACAATAGAGTACAGGAAAGGCATAGATTTTAGAAACCCATAGAATTATTTTTTAAAATGTAAATTTGAATATAAAAAATGATTCGATGGACCAGCCAGTACACCTCTTTCTCCTTAGGCCTTTTTATAAGAGGGTCCTGGACCCTCAAAAAAAAAACAGCAGGAAAGAGGACGTATGGCATCCTTTTGAACAATAGAGTACAGGTACAGCATTGATTTTACAAACACAGAGATCATTTTGGTCAATTGTTCAATAGAAAAATAACAATGAGTGGCCAACCAGTACACCTCTTTCTTCTTAGGCCTTTTTATAAGATGGTCCCTGCAACACAAAAAAAAACACCAGCAGGAAAGAGGACGTATGGCATCCTTTTGAACAATAGAGTACAGGTACGGCATTGATTTTACAAAACCAGAGATAATTTTGGTCAAATGAGAAATAGAAAATAAAAATGAGTGGACACCCAGTACACCTCTTTCACCTTAGGCCTTTTTATAAGAGTGTCCATGACCCTCAAACAAAATACCAGCAGGAAAGAGAACATATGGCATACTTTGGAACAATAGAGTACTGGTACGGCATTGATTTGTGAAAACGACAGATAATTGTTTGTAAAAGTGAAATAGCACCAAAAACCATGCTTGGACTCCCACTCCAGGTCGTTCACCTTCAGCTTTTTTATAAGAGGGTCCAGCACCCTCAACAGAAACAACTGCAGGAAACACCACCACATATGCCATCCTTTTGTACAAGCAAGTACAGGTATGCATCCATTTAGAAACCCAAAGATAATTGAGAGGACCAGGAACATTTTTATAAAAACTGGATGGGGGCAACCATTACTACAGGTTGTCTCCTTCAGCCTTTTTATATCATGGGCCACGACCCGCAACAGGCACAACAGCATGAAACACAACATATGCCACCCTTTGCACAATAGAGTACAGGTATGTCATAGATGGAACACGGAGATAATTTAGATCAACCAAGAGACGGATAAAGATGCTTGGTCGGTCCTACTCTTTCAAATTTGTTGCATTTTGCGTTCAATTGAAATGGTCCACCGGATATGAGTGGTGTGTAAAGTTTGTACAATTCGTAACAGTTTAATCACTAGTGTTATGTGCCTTATTTTTTTTATTTGAGTTTTGTACCCACAGAGATGCAGCAGAGGCCCAGAAAAATTAGGAATGTACAAATGACTGAAACATTGGGGTATTGTTGGAGCAACTGCTGTAGCAGCGGCCAGAAAAATCGATGTTTGTAAAACATTTATAAAGTGCCCGAAAAGCTTGTGGCTTGAACACTAGTTGTTGGCGGATAAGTCAAGCAAGTCCTCCGTCTTTATAACCAAGAAAAAAAGGCCAGCCTGTGTAACAGTTGTAGCCCAAGGCAGCTCATATCATCATCAGTAGTTTTTTATTCAAATGTATCGCCCAATATCAGTCCCCTTCGGGATCCAGCCCTCATTCATTTTTATAAAAGTGAGATAGTCAAGGCTTTTTTGACCTAGGCGACTTCTCTTCTCAGTGACAAACCTCCTGCTGCACTAAAAGTCCTTTCGGACAGGACACTTGAAGCGGGGCAGGCCAGAAGTTCCATTGCAAATTGGGATAGCTCAGGCCACAAGTCCAGCCTGCACACCCAGTAGTCAAGGGGTCCAGCGCTCTGAGAGTGTCGAGATCCGCAGTTAAAGCTAGGTAGTCTGCTACCTGTCGGTTGAGTCTTTCTCTAAGGCTGGATCCCGAAAGGCTCTGATGGTGCATGGGAGTTAAAAAGGTACGCATGTCCTCCATCAACAAGACGTCAGGAAAGCGCCCGGTCCTTGCCACCGTGGTCGTGGGAGGAGGAGGATTAATTTAATCTCTTCCCCTGTTACATTCCCGTGGTGCTGTGACATCACCCTTATACGCTGTATAAAGCATAGTTTTTAATTTATTATGAAAATGCTCCATCCTTTCCGACTTGCGGGGAATTGGTAACATTTCAGGCACTTTATGCTTATACCGGGGGTCGAGGAGCGTGGACACCCAGTACAGGTCGTTCTCCTTCAGCTTTTTATACGAGGTTCCCTCAACAGGCACGACAGCATGAAAGAACCCATTTGAACAAGGTTGGATGCCGAGCTAATCATGTCGCGTTCCTCCTCCTCACTGATCTCACTGATGGTATCTTCTTCCCCCCAGCCACGTAACAACACCACGGGTACCTGAGAGGTGACAACAACTAGCACCCTGGGATGACTGTTGTGCTCGGGTCTTCCTCCTCCTCATCCTCCCCAAAGCCACATTCCTCCTCTGACTCCTCTTCCTCACAATCCTCTTCCTGCGTTGCCGCAGGTCCAGCAAGCAATGCTGATTCGGCTGTTTGTGGGGGTGATGGACCCCACAACTCTTCCTCTTCCTCTTCACGCTCATCTACTGCCTGATCCAGCACTCTTCGCACGGCACGCTCCAGGAAGAAAACAAATGGTATGATGTCGCTGATGGTGCCTTCGGTGCGACTGACAAGGTTTGTCACCTCCTCAAAAGGACGCATGAGCCTACAGGCATTGCGCATGAGCGTCCAGTAATTTGGCAAAAATATCCCCAGCTCCCCAGAGGCTGTCCTAGCACCCCGGTCCATACAAATACTCATTAACAGCTTTTTCTTGTTGGAGCAGGCGGTCAAACTTTAGGAAGTGTTGAATTCCACCGTGTCGGGCTGTCGCAAATCAAGCGCCTCACTGGCAGGTTGTTTCGACGCTGGATATCAGACAAGTGGTCAGGAGTGCTGGTGCAGTGTGACTCTCCGCTTTCAGGCAAGTCAACCCCAAGACGGCGTGACACTGCCGTACCCGGGATGTAGCCATAGTACCTGGGGAGCTGGGGGGGGGGGCCATAGATGTGGAGCAAGACGCAGAAGTTGAAGAGGACTCAGCCGAGGAAGAGGTTATGGAAGAGGATGGAGTAGGAGGAGTAGAGGAGGTAGCAGCAGGCCTGCCTGCAAGTCGTGGCTGGTGTCACCAACTCTTCTGCAGAGCCACGCATTCCATGCTTGTCAGAAGTCAGCAGGTTTTACCCAATGCGCAGTGTAGGTGATATACCTGCCCTGACCATGCTTTGCAGACCAACTATCCGTGGTCATATGGACCCTTGCCCCAACGCTGTGTGCCAGACATGCCATAACTTCCTTTCTCACAACAGAGTACAGGTTTGGGATTGCCTTTGTGAAAAGAAATTTCTGCCAGGTACCTTCCACTGCGGTGTCCCAATAGATAAAATTTTTTTGAAAGCATCAGACTCCACCAGCTTGTATGGTAAAAGCTGGCGGGCTAAGAGTTCAGACAAGCCAGCTGTCAGACGCCGGGCAAGGGGGAGACTTTGAGAAATTGGCTTCTTACGCTCAAACATGTCCTTGACAGACACCTGACTGTGGGCAGATGACCCAGGAACTGCTACGTCAGAGAGACTGAGTGGAGGATGGTTGAGAGGGGGGCAAGGAGGACAGCACTGGTTGACGTGGCTGAAGATGCTGGAGCAGGAGGAGGAGGGGCGGCTTTCACTTTGTGTGCTGCTTGCTACTCATGTGTTCTTCCCATCGGCCTTTGTGATGGGAGACCATGTGCCTTCGCAAAGCAGTTGTACCTAGGTGGCTGTTGGACTTCCCACGACTCAGTTTCTTTTGGCACAGGTTGCAAATGGCATCGCTGTTGTCAGAGGCAGACACACAAAAAAAAATGCCACACACTGCTGAGCTCTGCGATGACGGCATTCTGGTGGTGGCAACAGCATGCGTTGATGGGCGTCGGCGGGCTGTCTGGCTGACCCCTGGTGACGATGCATGCTGTCTAACTGTGCCACTAGCTCCTTGAGACGACCTCCCCGTGCTTCCAAATCGTCTCCTCCTCCTCCTCCTCTCTGTCTCCCCATCTGAACTTTCCCCCTCTTCTTCTTCTCTTCTAGCAGGCACCCACGTGACATCCACCGACACATCATCATCAACCGCTTCACTTGTATCTGAAACATCAAGAAAGGAAGCAGCAGCGGGTACAACATCACCATCATCATCACACACCGTAGCTCCATGTCGGTAATGCTGCCTGACTGAGACTGATCACTATTATCTACATCCTCTGTCAATGATGGTTGCGCATCACTCATTTCTTTCAAAATGATGTGTCAATAACTCCTGTGACAGATCAAGTGAAGCGGCTGTGTGCTAGTGTTGGGGTGGTTGCGACAGGCGGCGAGTGTCACTGGTCACTTGAGACCTGCCAAAGCACAGCTGGACTTAGATTGGTGCGTCAAGGTTAGGAGGACTAGCAGCGGAAACTGAAGAAGATTGGGTTTCCTGTGTTAGCCATTCAACTAGGTCCTCCTCAGAAGTTTTTTGCATCCCCCCTGGCACCCAGAAAAAATGAGTGTATAATGGCCCTTAATGTTGTAAATGTAGAAAACCAGGAATATAAACATTGCAAAAAAAGCAGTGGGGAGTTCTGTTTATCAATAGTGATGTCGCGAACCTAAAATTTGTCGGTTTCGTGAACCGCGGACTCGAACTTCCGGTATTGTTCGTGAACGCGCGAACCGCGCAAACCGCCATTGAATTCAATAGGCAGGCGAACGTTAAAACCTACAAGGACTCTTTCTGGCCACAATAGTGATGGAAAAGGTTGTTTTCAAGGGTCCTAACACCTGGACTGTTGCATGCTGGAGGGGGATCCCTGGCAAAACTCCCATGGAAAATTACATAGTTGATGCAGAGTCTGCTTTTAAGCCATAATGGGTCTAAATCAACTAACATTCCCAAAGGTGGCTGTCTCAAAACATCCCGGACAGAAGATAGATTGATAGTGATAGATAGGATAGATTAGATATACATAGATTGATAGTTAGATAGAATCGATAGAAGAGAAATAGATTATATTTGTTAGATATATAATTACCCTAATAAATTCTAATAATCAAACATGCGTTCTTGGACCCAACTAGCTTGTGTCAATTAGTACTTTTCTTAGCACTTTAATCCCTGTTTCCCCCCCCCCTATTTGGGAGTTCTATATGGCCTGCCAGATTACCCTGAAAAATTATAATAATAAGACAGGTGTTGGTCTGCTACCTATTTTAACGAGGTTGTGTTTTAAGTACTACCATTCTTAGCACTTTAATCTCTGTAACTCCCCCTATTTGGTGAGGTCTATACGCCTGGATGATTACCCATACAAAATATAAAATTAAGACATCTGCTCTTGGTCTGCGACCCATGGTAACTATGTTGTGTTAATTAGTAATGTCCCTTCGCATTTTAATAGCTGTTACTCATACTCACCCTATCGGTGGAGGTCTATATGGCCTGCATGATTACCCTTACAAAATATAACAACCAAACATATGTTCTGGGACCCATGGTAAGTAGGTTGTGTTATGTAGTACTGTTTCTTTGCATTTTCATATCTGTTACAAACACCAAATGGTGGCAGGTCTATCTGTCCTTCATGATTAGCTGAACCAAACCCAAAAAAAAGCCGAGTGGTCCTTAGACTAACACACATGGCTAACCTCTGTTGTTTCAATTAGTACTATTCTTAGCACTTTCATCCCTGTTACGGGCGGTCTACATGGCCATCATGATTAGCCGAACAAAAATACTACAATCCAACCTTTGCTCAGTCTTCATAGGCCCTTCATTGTCTGTATTTTGATAGTACAGTTCTTATTATTTTTATAGCTGATACAACACCGAATGTTGTCAGCTCTATATGGCCTGCATGATTAGCTGCACCCCAATACAAAAATAAATCCAAGCGGTCTTGGATTAACACCCATGGTTAACGCTGTTGTTTCAAGTAGTACTATTCTTAGGCACTTTCATCTCATCATCCCTGTTACTTCCAGGACTCTCGGTGGTGGTGGTCTACATGGCCATCATGATTAGCCTAACCAAATACTACAATCCAACCTTGGCCCAGTCTTCCTAAGGCCCTTCATTGGCTGTATTTGGTAGTACTGTTCTTATTAGTTTAATAGCTGATACGACACCGAATGTTGTCAGCTCTATATGGCCTGCATGAATAGCCGCAGTACCCAAAGCCAAAAAATAGCCAATGCGGTTTTGCACTAACACCCATGGCTATCTCTGTTGTTTCAAGTTCTACTATTCTTAGCTCTTTCATCTCATCATCCCTGTTACTTCCAGGTCTCTCGGTGGTGGTGGTCTACATGGCCATCATGATTAGCCTAACCAAATACTACAATCCAACCTTGGCCCAGTCTTCCTAAGGCCCTTCATTGGCTGTATTTTGGTAGTACTGTTCTTATTAGTTTAATAGCTGATACGACACCCAATGTTGTCAGCTCTATATGGCCTGCATGAATAGCCGCACCCAAAGCCAAAAAAAAGCCAAGCGGTTTGCACTAACACCCATGGCTAACTCTGTTGTTTCAAGTTCTACTATTCTTAGCTCTTTCATCTCATCATCCCTGTTACTTTCCAGGACTCTCTGTGGTGGTGGTCTACATGGCCATCATGATTAGCCTAACCAAATACTACAATCCAACCTTGGCTCAGTCTTCCTAAGGCCCTTCATTGGCTGTATTTTGGTAGTACTGTCATCCTTTTGAATAAAAGATTACAGTAAAGGCATTGATTTTAGAAACCCACAGATCATTATTTGCAACCGTGAATTTAGAAAAAAAAATTTGATTACACAGCCGTGACACTTATTTAGCTCAGGCCTTTTTAATACAAGGGTCCCGAGCCTCAACCGAAACAACAGCATGAAAGAGGAGATATGTCATCCTTTTGAATAAAAGATTACAGGAAAGGCATTAATTTTAGAAAGCCACAGATCATTATTTGCAACCGGGAATTTAGAAAAAAAAAATCGATTACACATCCGTCACCCTTATTTAAGCTCAGCCTTTTTAATTACGAGGGTCCTGGAGCCTCAACCGAAACAACAGCATGAAAGAGGAGATATGTCATCCTTTTGAATAAAAGGATTACAGGAAAGGCATTGATTTTAGAAGCCACAGATCATTATTTGCAACCGTGAATTTAGAAAAAAAAATTGGTTACACAGCCGTGACACTTATTTATGCTCAGGCCTTTTTAATACGAGGGTCCTGGAGCCTCAACCGAAACAACAGCATGAAAGAGGAGATATGTCATCCTTTTGAATAAAAGATTACAGGAAAGGCATTGATTTTAGAACCCCACAGATCATTATTTGCAACCGTGAATGTAGAAAAAAAAATTGATTACACAGCCGTGACACTTATTTATGCTCAGGCCTTTTTAATACGAGGGTCCCGGAGCCTCAACCGAAACAACAGCATGAAAAGAGGAGATATGTCATCCTTTTGAATAAAAGATTACAGGAAAGGCATTGATTTTAGAAATCCACAGATCATTATTGCGAACCGTGAAATTAGACAAAAACATTGATTAGACAGCCGTGACACTTATTTATGCTCAGCGCCTTTTTAATACGAGGGTCCCCGGAGCCTCAACCGAAACAACAGCATGAAAGAGGAGATATGTCATCCTTTTGAATAAAAGATTACAGGAAAGGCATTGATTTTAGAAACCCACAAATCATTATTTGCAACCGTGGAAATTAGAAAAAAAAAATTGATTACACACCCGTGACACTTATTTATGCTCAGGCCTTTTTAATACAAGGGTCCCGGAGCCTCAACTGAAACAACAGCATGAAAGAGGAGATATGTCATACTTTTGAATAAAAGATTACAGGAAAGGCATTGATTTTAGAAACCCACAGATCATTTATATGACCCGTGTAATAGAAAAAAACATTCATTAGACACCGGTTACACTTATTTATCCTCAGGCCTTGTTAATACGAGGGTCCCGGAGCTAGCAACTGAAACAACAGCATGAAAGAGGACATATGTCCAATCTTTTTGAATTATAGATTACAGGAAAGGCATTGATTTTAGAAACACTGAGATAATTACTTGCAACCGGGAAATCAAAAAAAAAATTGAACAGACACCCAGTACACTTTATTATCCATAGGCCTTTTCAGCAGAGGCTCCAGGACCCTCAACAAAAACAAGAGCAGGGAGCTGGGGCATAGGAGTACAATGGAGTGTGACAATAATAATCTGAAGGTGAAGATTGCATAGTTGTGGCATTTTAATTTTGTTATCGTGGGAACTTAGTACTTGCAATGACCTTGCTCTGGTGAATCCATATCGCAAATGTGTTATTTAAGGCACTGTTTGTCTATTTTTTTTAATATCAGCATTTGTTAAATGAAGCTCAACTTAGGCTGGTGAGAAACGACCTTTCTTCTGGCTGTTTGCAAATGTTGTGGCTCTGGACAAACATGTGAATAAGGGGCCATCAGCCATATTCTGCACGCAACCCCTTTGATGATTGACGATAAACATGTGTCACCTGCAAGCAGAGCTCGTTACTTCTGTCTAAATCATCTTCCTGGTATGGACAGGCCACTGTTTCTCACAGCAAGTACGAATTTGAAATACAAGATTGTCCTTGAGTATGGTAGGAAACCAAAGTTTATTTAATTCAGTACTATCTATCACCAAAAAAAATGAACTTCTTGAAGCAACAAAAATGCCAGCAATTTCATGTGCTTATGGATGACAAGGACGTCATGTCCTTTGGTGCACAGAGATGGAGACTATTTTTTGCCCTCCCTGTACACTACCCAGATGTCTCAAACATCACCAGAAACACAATACAGCCACTCTTGTGAAGTTCCTGGTGTTCCGGTAGCCATCTCTTTGCGCTCCTAAAGGAATACTTTATCAGTGTTTTTGTATACATCCGACAACAGCTTCGGAGACTGTGGTGACGCACATGTTATTTACTGTTGTTCCAGCTGTGGCAATATCAATTGGCATGAAAAAGTTAAGATTTGTGGGTTGTGGAGCCTATAGCTGTTAAGGTAGGATGTGTGTTGAGGAGCTCCAGGTCTTACAAGTTACTTTGGAGTTAGTTTTCAACCTTAATTTAATTTTCTTTTTGGATTCATAGTCACACTTTCTGGGCTATCCAAGAGGAGCCTGGTAAAAGCAGTAGTATGTCAACCCCTTATATCAACGGGTATGGAGACCTGTTTTTTTTGCGTTTCCAATATTGCGCCGTACCCCAAACTAATCCTGAATGAAAAAAAAAAAAAATAACAATTTGGACTAGTGACGCACATTTTATGCACGCTGTGGCAATTGCAATTTGCAATAAAAATAATCTGCTAACAACAACCACTACCTACGACCACACGTGACTCCTGAAGTCCATGGCCTCAGTTATTATGTCAAGTTAATTTTTTTTTTTTTTTTTTCTTTATTATGTTGCAGCAGAGGCTCCAGGACCCTCGACAAAAACCAGCAGCAGGAAAGAGGACATATTGGCATCCTTTGAAAAAATGATTATAGGAAAGGCATTGATTTCAGAAACACAGAGATCATTAGTTGCAAACGTAAATCGAAAAAAACATTGATTAGACACCCAGTACACTAATTTTTCATTAGGCCTTTTTAATAAGAGGCTCCCGGAGCCTCAACCCGAAACAACAGCATCAAAAAGTACATATGGCATCCTTGTGAATAATAGATTACTGGAAAGGCATTGATTTTAGAAACCCGTGGATAATTTTTTGCAAACGTGGAATCTAAAAAAACATAGATTATACACCCAGTACACTTCTTTATCTTAGGCCTTTTAGCAGAGGCTCCAGGACCCTCCACAAAACCAGCAGCAGGAAAGAGGACATATGGCATCCTTTTGAAAAAAATGATTATAGGAAAGGCATAGATTTTAGAAACACAGAGATCATTAGTTGCAACGTGAAATCTAAAAAACATAGAATATACACCCAGTACACTTATTTATCCTTAGGCCTTTTTAGAAGAGTGTCCCGCGAGCCTCAACAGAAAGAACAGCATGAAAGAGGGACATATGGCATCCTTTTGAAAAATAGATTACAGAAAGGCATTGATTTTGAAAGAGCAGAAAAAATAAGATACACATGTGAAATCTAAAAAAACATTGAATAGACACCCAGTACACTTCTTTATCCTTCGGCCTTTTTAGCAGAGGCTCCAGGACACTCAACAAAACCAGCAGTAGGAAAAGAGGACATATGCATCCTTTGTGAAAAAAATATTATAGAATATTGTGTGATGGGTATACTCAGAGCGCCAACGAGCACCTATTAGCCTGGGAGAGGTGAAACCTAGCTAGCACCTAAAAAAACTACAAGTGTGGGAGGAGTCCCGGGTGCCAACTGACGGAGGCTAGGTGTACTAAAAAGATGTTTAATAGAATAGAGAAATTTAATAAAAACAATATAAAATCAGTATATACATTTTCTCATGGATCCATGGTTAGTGGCAGGAAATATAATACAATAAACTTAAAACATTAGACCACAGTTAAAACACAATTAAACGATTTATGCTGGTACAAATATATGTACTGGCTTATACAGTCCTTGTATAGCAAAGCGTTCAAATTATATGGTCTGCTCCAGTGAGGTCTGGGTGAGACCAAAAAATGATATCCAAATGTGACAAACTAATAGGTGTCTTCGGGTGAAAAAGTGGTCGAAAAATAAGTCAAAAAAATATATTCAAAAATTATATGTGTGAATTCTGTGCTCCTGTTAAAATCGAAAAAATGGGGATTCAAAAAGTGAGAAAAAGTGAGAAAAAAAGAGAGATGGAAAAACTTTCTGTGTAGAAGGTAAAACAATATAGTTCCACAAAATAAACAGTTAGTAATAGTCTGTTTTGCAAAATATATAAAAAACAATTCGTTGTGAAAAAATCAAAATATAATAATATATCCAAGTGAAAGACAGAATGGGAGACTTGGATTGCTGGCTCCTTAGTGCAGCGTGATGCGAAATTGAGACCACGGTCTCAAACAAGAGTGAAAGACAAAAAATCCAAAGAATATAAAAGGAAATCGTCAATCAAACCTGTGAAAAAAGCAAATGACAGCAATGTGCAGAAATCCAAAGAACAATCAACTAAGATTGAACATTAAACTCACCAGTACTGGTCTACGCGTTCTCGGCCACTTATATAGGCCCTTTATACAAGACCTTATATTGGCCCTTAATCCAAGATCTTGAAACACGGCCTATATAAGGCCGAAACGTCGTAGACCAGTACTGGTGAGTTTAATTTCAATACATAGTTGATTGTCTTTGATTTTCTGCCACATTGCTGTCATTTGCTTTTTTCACAGGTTTGATTGACGATTTCCTTTTATATTCTTTGGAGTTTTTTCTTCACTCTTGTTTGAGACCGTTGTCCTCAATTTCGCATCACGCTGCACATAGGAGCCAGCAATCCAAGTCTCCCATTCTGTCTTTCACTTGGATATAATGTATTTATTTTGATTTTTTCACAACGAATTTGTTTTTTTATATATTTTGCAAAACAGACTATTACTAACTGTTTATTTTGTGGGAACTATAACGTTTTTACCTTCTACACCAGAAAGTTTTTCATCTCTCTTTTTTTCTCACTTTTTGAATCCCCATTTTTTCGATTTTAACAGGAGACCAGAATTCACACATATAATTTATGAATATATTTTTTTGACTTATTTTTTCGACCACTTTTTCACCCGAAGAACACCCTATTAGTTTGTCACATTTGGATATCATTTTTTGGTCTCACCAGACCCTCACTGGAGCAGACCATATAATTTGAACGCTTTGCTATACAAGGACTGTATAAGCCAGTACATATATTTGTACCAGCATAAATCGTTTAATTGTGTTTTAACTGTGGTCTAATGTTTTAATGTTTATTGTATTATATTTCCTGCCACTAACCATGGATCCATGAGAAAATGTATATACTGATTTTATATTGTTTTTATTAAATTTCTCTATTCTATTAAACATCTTTTTAGTACACCTAGCCTCCGTCAGTTGGCGCCCGGGACTCCTCCCACACTTAAAAAAATATTATAGGAAAGGCATTGATTTTAGAAACCCGGGGATAATTTGTTGCAACCGTGAATTTGAATAAAAAAAATGGTTGGATGGACACCCAGTACAATTCTTTCTCCCTAGGCCTTTTTATAAGAGGGTCCTGGACCCTCAAACAAAACACCAGCAGGAAAGGGGACATATGGCATACTTTTTAACAATACAGTAAGAGTACAGGAAAGGCATTGATTTTAGAAACCCATAGATAATTTTTTGCAAATGTAAATTTGAATCAAAAAAATGATTCGATGGACACCCAGTACACCACTTTCTCCTTAGGCCTTTTTATAAGAGGGTCCTGGACCCTCAAAAAAACACCAGCAGGAAAGAGGAAATATGGCATACTTTTGAAAATTAGATTACAGGAAAGGCATTGATTGTAGAAACACAGAGATCAGTTATATGACCCGGTAAATAGAAAAAAAACATTGATTTGACACCCAGTACACTTCTTTATCCTTAGGCCTTTTTAAAAAAGTGTCCCGGAGCCTCAACAGAAAGAACAGCATGAAAGAGGACATATGGCATCCTTTTGAAAAATAGATTACAGGAAAGGCATTGATTTTTGAAAGACAGAAAAAATAAGATACACATGTGAAATCTAAAAAAACATTGAATAGACACCCAGTACACTTCTTTATCCTTCGGCCTTTTTAGCAGAGGCTCCAGGACACTCAACAAAACCAGCAGTAGGAAAGAGGACATATGGCATCCTTTGTGAAAAAAAGATTATAGGAAAGGCATTGATTTTAGAAACCCAGGGATAATTTGTTGCAACCGTGAATTTGAATTAAAAAAAATGATTGGATGGACAGTCACCAGGTACAATTCTTTATCCATAATGCATTTTTATAAGAGGGTCCAGGACCCTCAAACAAAAAACCAGCAGGAAAGAGGACATATGGCATACTTTTGAACAATAGAGTACAGGAAAGGCATAGATTTTAGAAACCCATAGAATTATTTTTTAAAATGTAAATTTGAATATAAAAAATGATTCGATGGACAGCCAGTACACCTCTTTCTCCTTAGGCCTTTTTATAAGAGGGTCCTGGACCCTCAAAAAAAAACCAGCAGGAAAGAGGACGTATGGCATCCTTTTGAACAATAGAGTACAGGTACAGCATTGATTTTACAAACACAGAGATCATTTTGGTCAATTGTTCAATAGAAAAATAACAATGAGTGGCCAACCAGTACACCTCTTTCTTCTTAGGCCTTTTTATAAGATGGTCCTGGACACTCAAAAAAAAACACCAGCAGGAAAGAGGACGTATGGCATCCTTTTGAACAATAGAGTACAGGTACGGCATTGATTTTACAAAACCAGAGATAATTTTGGTCAAATGAGAAATAGAAAATAAAAATGAGTGGACACCCAGTACACCTCTTTCACCTTAGGCCTTTTTATAAGAGTGTCCATGACCCTCAAACAAAATACCAGCAGGAAAGAGAACATATGGCATACTTTGGAACAATAGAGTACTGGTACGGCATTGATTTGTGAAAACGACAGATAATTGTTTGTAAAAGTGAAATAGCACCAAAAACCATGCTTGGACTCCCACTCCAGGTCGTTCACCTTCAGCTTTTTTATAAGAGGGTCCAGCACCCTCAACAGAAACAACTGCAGGAAACACCACCACATATGCCATCCTTTTGTACAAGCAAGTACAGGTATGGCATCCATTTTAGAAACCCAAAGATAATTGAGAGGAACCAGGAACATTTTTATTAAAAACAGGATGGGGCAACCATTACTAAGGTTGTTCTCCTTCAGCCTTTTTATAATCATGGGCCACGACCCGCAACAGGCACAACAGCATGAAACACAACATATGCCACCCTTTTGCACAATAGAGTACAGGTATGTCATAGATGGAACACGGAGATAATTTAAGATCAACCAAGAGACGGATAAAGATGCCTTGGTCGGTCCTACTCTTACAAATTTGTTGCATTTTGCGTTCAATTGAATGGTCCACCGGATATGAGTGGTGTGTAAAGTTGTACAATTCGTAACAGTTTAATCACTAGTGTTATGTGCCTTCTTTTTTTTTATTTGAGTTTTGTACCCACAGAAGATGCAGCAGAGCCAGAAAAATTAGGAATGTACAAATGACTGAAAAATTGGGGTATTGTTGGAGCAACTGCTGTAGCAGCGGCCAGAAAAATCGATGTTTGTAAAACATTTATAAAGTGCCCGAAAAGCTTGTGGCTTGAACACTAGTTGTTGGCGGATAAGTAATGCAAGTCCTCCGTCTTTATAACCAAGAAAAAAGGCCAGCCTGTGTAACAGTTGTAGCCCAAGGCAGCTCATATCATCATCAGTAGTTTTTTATTCAAATGTATCGCCCAATATCAGTCCCTTCGGGATCCAGCCCTCATTCATTTTTATAAAAGTGAGATAGTCAAGGCTTTTATGACCTAGGCGACTTCTCTTCTCAGTGACAAAACCTCCTGCTGCCACTAAAAGTCCTTTCGGACAGGACACTTGAAGCGTGGGCAGGCCCGAAGTTCCATTGCAAATTGGGATAGCTCAGGCCACAACTCCAGCCTGCACACCCAGTAGTCAAGGGGTCCATCGCTCCTGAGAGTGCTGAGATCCGCAGTTTAAAGCTAGGTAGTCTGCTACCTGTCGGTTGAGTCTTCTCTAAGGCTGGATCCCGAAAGGCTCTGATGGTGCATGGGAGTTAAAAAGGTACGCATGTCCTCCATCAACAAGACGTCAGGAAAGCGCCCGGTCCCTTGCCCACCGTGGTCGTGGGAGGAGGAGGATTAATTTAATCTCTTCCCCTGTTACATTCCCGTGTGCTGTGACATCACCCTTATACGCTGTGTAAAGCATAGTTTTTAATTTATTATGAAAATGCTCCATCCTTTCCGACTTGCGGGGAATTTGGTAACATTTCAGGCACTTTATGCTTATACCGGGGGTCGAGGAGCGTGGACACCCAGTACAGGTCGTTCTCCTTCAGCTTTTTTATACGAGGGTCCCTCAACAGGCACGACAGCATGAAAGAACCCATTTGAACAAGGTTGGATGCCGAGCTAATCATGTCGCGTTCCCTCCTCCTCACTGATTCTCACTGATGGTATCTTCTTCCCCCCAGCCACGTACAACCCCCAACGGGTACCTGAGAGGTGACAACAACTAGCACCCTGGGATGACTGTTGTGCTCGGTCTTTCCTCCTCCTCATCCTCCCCAAAGCCACATTCCTCCTCTGACTCCTCTTCCTCACATCCTCTTCCTGCGTTGCCGCAGGTCCAGCAAGCCAATGCTGATTCGGCTGTTTGTGGGGGTGATGGACCCCACAACTCTTCCTCTTCCTCTTCACGCTCATCTACTGCTGATCCAGCACTCTTCGCACGGCACGCTCCAGGAAGAAAACAAATGGTATGATGTCGCTGATGGTGCCTTCGGTGCGACTGACAAGGTTTGTCACCTCCTCAAAAGGACGCATGAGCCTACAGCATTGCGCATGAGCGTCCAGTAATTTGGCAAAAATATCCCCAGCTCCCCAGAGGCTGTCCTAGCACCCCGGTCATACATATACTCAATAACAGCTTTTTCTTGTTGGAGCAGGCGGTCAAACATTAGGAGTGTTGATTCCACCGTGTCGGGCTGTCGCAAATCAAGCGCCTCATGGCAGGTTGTTTCGCCGCTGGATATCAGACAAGTGGTCAGGAGTGCTGGTGCAGTGTGACTCTCCGCTTTCAGGCAAGTCAACCCCAAGACGGCGTGACACTGCCGTACCCTGGGATGTAGCATAGTACCTGGGGAGCTGGGGGGTGCCCTAGATGTGGAGCAAGACGCAGAGTAGAGAGGACTCAGCGAGGAAGAGGTTATGGAAGAGGATGGAGTAGAGGAGTAGGAGGAGGGTAGCAGCAGGCCTGCCTGCAAGTCGTGGGCGGTGTCACCAACTCTTCTGCAGAGCCACTCATTCCAGCTTGTCAGAAGTCAGCAGGGTTTACCCAATGCGCAGTGTAGGTGATATACCTGCCCTGACCATGCTTTGCAGACCAACCTATCCGTGGTCATATGGACCCTTGCCCCAACGTCTGTGTGCCAGACATGCCATAACTTCCTTTCTCACAACAGAGTACAGGTTTGGGATTGCCTTTTGTGAAAAGAAATTTCTGCCAGGTACCTTCCACTGCGGGTGTCCCAATAGATAAAATTTTTTGAAAGCATCAGACTCCACCAGCTTGTATGGTAAAAGCTGGCGGGTCTAAGAGTTCAGACAAGCCAGCTGTCAGACGCCGGGCAAGGGGGGAGACTTTGAGAATTGGCTTCTTACGCTCAAACATGTCCTTGACAGACACCTGACTGTGGGCAGATGACCAGGAACTGCTACGTCAGAGAGACTGAGTGGAGGATGGTTGAGAGGGGGCAAGGAGGCCAGCACTGGTTGACGTGGCTGAAGATGATGGAGCAGGAGGAGGAGGGCGGCTTTCACTTTGTGTGCTGCTTCTACTCATGTGTTCTTCCCATCGGCCTTTGTGATGGGAGACCATGTGCCCTTCGCAAAGCAGTTGTACCTAGGTGGCTGTTGGACCTTCCCACGACTCATTTCTTTTGGCACACGGTTGCAAATTGGCCTCGCTGTTGTCAGAGCAGACACACAAAAAAAATGCCACACTGCTGAGCTCTGCGATGACGGCATTCTGGTGGTGGCAAACAGCAGCGTTGATGGGGTCGGCGGGCTGTCTGGCTGACCCCTGGTGACGATGCATGCTGTCTAACTGTGCCACTAGCTCCTTGAGACGACCTCCCCGTGCTTCCAAATCGTCTCCTCCTCCTCCTCCTCTCTGTCTCCCCATCTGAACTTTCCCCCTCTTCTTCTTCTCTTCTAGCAGGCACCCACGTGACATCCACCGACACATCATCATCAACCGCTTCACTTGTATCTGAAACATCAAGAAAGGAAGCAGCAGCGGGTACAACATCACCATCATCATCACACCGTACCTCCATGTCGGTAATGCTGCCTGACTGAGACTGATCACTATTATCTACATCCTCTGTCAATGATGGTTGCGCATCACTCATTTCTTCAAAATGATGTGTCAATAACTCCTGTGACAGATCAAGTGAAGCGGCTGTGGTGCTAGTGTTGGTGGTGGCGACAGGCGGCGGAGTGTCACTGGTCACTTGAGACCTGCCCAAAGCACAGCTGGACTTAGATGGTGCGTCAAGGTTAGGAGGACTAGCAGCGGAAACTGAAGAAGATTGGGTTTCCTGTGTTAGCCATTCAACTAGGTCCTCCTCAGAAGTTTTTGCATCCCCCCTGGCACCCAGAAAAAATGAGTGTATAATGGCCCTTTAATGTTGTAAATGTAAAAACAGGAATATAAACATTGCAAAAAAAGCAGTGGGGAGTTCTGTTTATCAATAGTGATGTCGCGAACCTAAAATTTTCGGTTCGTGAACCGCGGACTCGAACTTCCGGTATTGTTCGTGAACGCGCGAACCGCGCAAACCGCCATTGAATTCAATAGGCAGGCGAACGTTAAAACCTACAAGGACTCTTTCTGGCCACAATAGTGATGGAAAAGTTGTTTCAAGGGTCCTAACACCTGGACTGTTGCATGCTGGAGGGGGATCCCTGGCAAAACTCCCATGGAAAATTACATAGTTGATGCAGAGTCTGCTTTTAAGCCATAATGGGTCTAAATCAACTAACATTCCCAAAGTGGCTGTCTCAAAACATCCCGGACAGAAGATAGATTGATAGTGATAGATAGGATAGATAGATATACATAGATTGATAGTTAGATAGAATCGATAGAAGAGAAATAGATATATTTGTTAGATATATAATTACCCTAATAAATTCTAATAATCAAACATGCGTTCTTGGACCCAACTAGCTTGTGTCAATTAGTACTTTTCTTAGCACTTTAATCCCTGTTCCCCCCCCCTATTGTGGGAGTTCTATATGGCCTGCCAGATTACCCTGAAAAATTATAATAATAAGACATGTGGTCTGCTACCTATTTTAACGAGGTTGTGTTTTAAGTACTACCATTCTTAGCACTTTAATCTCTGTAACTCCCCCTATTTGGTGAGGTCTATACGGCCTGGATGATTACCCATACAAAATATAAAAATAAGACATCTGCTCTTGGTCTGCGACCCATGGTAACTATGTTGTGTTAATTAGTAATGTCCTTCGCATTTTAATAGCTGTTACTCATACTCACCCTATCGGTGGAGGTCTATATGGCCTGCATGATTACCCTTACAAAATATAACAACCAAACATATGTTCTGGGACCCATGGTAAGTAGGTTGTGTTATGTAGTACTGTTCTTTGCATTTTCATATCTGTTACAACACCAAATGGTGGCAGGTCTATCTGTCCTTCATGATTAGCTGAACCAAACCCAAAAAAAAGCTGAGTGGTCTTAGACTAACACACATGGCTAACTCTGTTGTTTCAATTAGTACTATTCTTAGCACTTTCATCCCTGTTACGGGCGGTCTACATGGCCATCATGATTAGCCGAACAAAATACTACAATCCAACCTTTGCTCAGTCTTCATAGGCCCTTCATTGTCTGTATTTTGATAGTACAGTTCTTATTATTTTTATAGCTGATACAACACCGAATGTTGTCAGCTCTATATGGCCTGCATGATTAGCTGCACCCAATACAAAAATAAATCCAAGCGGTCTTGGATTAACACCCATGGTTAACGCTGTTGTTTCAAGTAGTACTATTCTTAGCACTTTCATCTCATCATCCCTGTTACTTCCAGGACTCTCGGTGGTGGTGGTCTACATGGCCATCATGATTAGCCTAACCAAATACTACAATCCAACCTTGGCCCAGTCTTCCTAAGGCCCTTCATTGGCTGTATTTTGGTAGTACTGTTCTTATTAGTTTAATAGCTGATACGACACCGAATGTTGTCAGCTCTATATGGCCTGCATGAATAGCCGCAGTACCCAAAGCCAAAAAATAGCCAAGCGGTTTTGCACTAACACCCATGGCTATCTCTGTTGTTTCAAGTTCTACTATTCTTAGCTCTTTCATCTCATCATCCCTGTTACTTCCAGGACTCTCGGTGGTGGTGGTCTACATGGCCATCATGATTAGCCTAACCAAATACTACAATCCAACCTTGGCCCAGTCTTCCCAAGGCCCTTCATTGGCTGTATTTTGGTAGTACTGTTCTTATTAGTTTAATAGCTGATACGACACCCAATGTTGTCAGCTCTATATGGCCTGCATGAATAGCCGCACCCAAAGCCAAAAAAAAGCCAAGCGGTTTTGCACTAACACCCATGGCTAACTCTGTTGTTTCAAGTTCTACTATTCTTAGCTCTTTCATCTCATCATCCCTGTTACTTCCAGGACTCTCTGTGGTGGTGGTCTACATGGCCATCATGATTAGCCTAACCAAATACTACAATCCAACCTTGGCTCAGTCTTCCTAAGGCCCTTCATTGGCTGTATTTTGGTAGTACTGTCATCCTTTTGAATAAAAGATTACAGTAAAGGCATTGATTTTAGAAACCCACAGATCATTATTTGCAACCGTGAATTTAGAAAAAAAAATTGATTACACAGCCGTGACACTTATTTATGCTCAGGCCTTTTTAATACAAGGGTCCCGGAGCCTCAACCGAAACAACAGCATGAAAGAGGAGATATGTCATCCTTTTGAATAAAAGATTACAGGAAAGGCATTAATTTTAGAAAGCCACAGATCATTATTTGCAACCGTGAATTTAGAAAAAAAAATCGATTACACATCCGTCACCCTTATTTAAGCTCAGGCCTTTTTAATACGAGGGTCCTGGAGCCTCAACCGAAACAACAGCATGAAAGAGGAGATATGTCATCCTTTTGAATAAAAGATTACAGGAAAGGCATTGATTTTAGAAAGCCACAGATCATTATTTGCAACCGTGAATTTAGAAAAAAAAATTGGTTACACAGCCGTGACACTTATTTATGCTCAGGCCTTTTTAATACGAGGGTCCTGGAGCCTCAACCGAAACAACAGCATGAAAGAGGAGATATGTCATCCTTTTGAATAAAAGATTACAGGAAAGGCATTGATTTTAGAAACCCACAGATCATTATTTGCAACCGTGAATGTAGAAAAAAAAATTGATTACACAGCCGTGACACTTATTTATGCTCAGGCCTTTTTAATACGAGGGTCCCGGAGCCTCAACCGAAACAACAGCATGAAAGAGGAGATATGTCATCCTTTTGAATAAAAGATTACAGGAAAGGCATTGATTTTAGAAATCCACAGATCATTATTTGCAACCGTGAAATTAGACAAAAACATTGATTAGACAGCCGTGACACTTATTTATGCTCAGGCCTTTTTAATACGAGGGTCCCGGAGCCTCAACCGAAACAACAGCATGAAAGAGGAGATATGTCATCCTTTTGAATAAAAGATTACAGGAAAGGCATTGATTTTAGAAACCCACAAATCATTATTTGCAACCGTGAAATTAGAAAAAAAAAATTGATTACACACCCGTGACACTTATTTATGCTCAGGCCTTTTTAATACAAGGGTCCCGGAGCCTCAACTGAAACAACAGCATGAAAGAGGAGATATGTCATACTTTTGAATAAAAGATTACAGGAAAGGCATTGATTTTAGAAACCCACAGATCATTTATATGACCCGTGTAATAGAAAAAAACATTCATTAGACACCGGTTACACTTATTTATCCTCAGGCCTTGTTAATACGAGGGTCCCGGAGCTGCACTGAAACAACAGCATGAAAGAGGACATATGTCCCAATCTTTTTGAATTATAGATTACAGGAAAGGCATTGATTTTGAACACTGAGACTATTACTTGCAACCGGGAAATCAAAAAAAAAAATTGAACAGACACCCCAGTACACTTTATTATCCAAAGGCCCTTTTCAGCAGAGCTCCAGGACCCTCAACAAAAACAAGAGCAGGGAGCTGGGCATAGGAGTACAATGGAGTGTGACAATAATAATCTGAAGGTGAAGATTGCATAGTTGTGGCATTTAATTTTGTTATCGTGGGAACCTTAGTACTTGCAATGACCTTGCTCTGGTGAATCCATATCGCAAATGTGTTATTTTAAGGCACTGTTTGTCTATTTTTTTATATCAGCATTTGTTAAATGAAGCTCAACTTAGGCTGGTGAGAAACGAACCTTTCTTCTGGCTGTTTGCAAATGTTGTGGCTCTGGACAAACATGTGAATAAGGGGCCATCAGCATATTCTGCACGCAACCCCTTTGATGATTGACGATAAACAATGTGTCACACCTGCAAGCAGAGCTCGTTACTTCTGTCTAAATCATCTTCCTGGTATGGACAGGCCACTGTTTCCCACAGCAAGTACGAATTTTGAAATACAAGTATTTGTCTTGAGTATGGTAGGAAACCAAAGTTTATTTAATTCAGTACTATCTATCACCAAAAAAAAATCGAACTTCTTGAAGCAACAAAAATGCCAGCAATTTCATGTGCTTATGGATGACAAGGACGTCATGTCCTTTGGTGCACAGAGATGGAGACTATTTTTTGCCCTCCCTGTACACTACCCAGATGTCTCAAACATCACCAGAAACCCACAATACACGCCACTCTTGTGAAGTTCCTGGTGTTCCGGTAGCCATCTCTTTGCGCTCCTAAAGGAATACTTTATCAGTGTTTTTGTATACATCGACAACAGCTTCGGAGACTGTGGTGACCGCACATGTTATTTACTGTTGTTCCAGCTGTGGCAAAATATCAATTGGCATGAAAAAGTTAAGATTTGTGGGGTTGTGGAGCCTATAGCTGTTAAGGTAGGATGTGTGTTTGAGGAGCTCCAGGTCTTACAAGTTACTTTGGAGTTAGTTTTCAACCTTAATTTCAATTTTCTTTTTGGGATTCATAGTCACAACTTTCTGGGGCTATCCAAGAGGAGCCTGGTAAAAGCAGTAGTAGTCACCCCTTATATCAACGGGTATGGAGACCTGTTTTTTGCGTTTCCAATATTGCGCCGTACCCCAAACTAATCCTGAAATGAAAAAAAAAAAAATAACAATTTGGACTAGTGACGCACATTTTATGCACGCTGTGGCAATTGCAATTTGCAATAAAAATAATCTGCTAACAACAACCACTACCTACGACCACACGTGACTCCTGAAGTCATGCTCAGTTTATTATGTCAAGTTAATTTTTTTTTTTTTTTTTTTCTTTATTATGTGCAGCAGGGCTCAGGACCCTCGACAAACCAGCAGCAGGAAAGAGGACATATGGCATCCTTTGGAAAAAATGATTATAGGAAAGGCATTGATTTCAGAAACACAGAGATCATTAGTTGCAAACGGTAAATCGAAAAAAACATTGATTAGACACCCAGTACACTTATTTTTCATTAGGCCTTTTTAATAAGAGGCTCCCGGAGCCTCAACCGAAACAACAGCATCAAAAAGTACATATGGCATCCTTGTGAATAATAGATTACTGGAAAGGCATTGATTTTAGAAACCCGTGGATAATTTTTTGCAAACGTGGAATCTAAAAAAACATAGATTATACACCCAGTACACTTCTTTATCCTTAGGCCTTTTTAGCAGAGGCTCCAGGACCCTCCACAAAACCAGCAGCAGGAAAGAGGACATATGGCATCCTTTTGAAAAAAATGATTATAGGAAAGGCATAGATTTTAGAAACACAGAGATCATTAGTTGCAACCGTGAAATCTAAAAAACATAGATTATACACCCAGTACACTTATTTATCCTTAGGCCTTTTTAGAAGAGTGTCCCGGAGCCTCAACAGAAAGAACAGCATGAAAGAGGACATATGGCATCCTTTTGAAAAATAGATTACAGGAAAGGCATTGATTTTTGAAAGACAGAAAAAATAAGATACACATGTGAAATCTAAAAAAACATTGAATAGACACCCAGTACACTTCTTTATCCTTCGGCCTTTTTAGCAGAGGCTCCAGGACACTCAACAAAACCAGCAGTAGGAAAGAGGACATATGGCATCCTTTGTGAAAAAAATATTATAGAATATTGTGTGATGGGTATACTCAGAGCGCCAACGAGCACCTATTAGCCTGGGAGAGGTGAAACCTAGCTAGCACCTAAAAAAACTACAAGTGTGGGAGGAGTCCCGGGTGCCAACTGACGGAGGCTAGGTGTACTAAAAAGATGTTTAATAGAATAGAGAAATTTAATAAAAACAATATAAAATCAGTATATACATTTTCTCATGGATCCATGGTTAGTGGCAGGAAATATCAAACAATAAACATTACAACATTAGACCACAGTTAAAACACAATTAAACGATTTATGCCTGGTACAATATAGTACTGGCTTATACAGTCCTTGTATAGCAACGCGTTCAAATTATATGGTCTGCTCCAGTGAGGTCTGGTGAGACCAAAAAATGATATCCAAATGTGACAAACTAATAGGTGTCTTCGGGTGAAAAAGTGGTCGAAAAAATAAGTCAAAAAAATATATTCAAAAATTATATGTGTGAATTATGGTGCTCCTGTTAAAATCGAAAAAATGGGGATTCAAAAAGTGAGAAAAAAGTGAGAAAAAAAGAGAGATGGAAAAACTTTCTGGTGTAGAAGGTAAAACAATATAGTTCCACAAATAAACAGTTAGTAATAGTCTGTTTGCAAAATATATAAAAAACAATTCGTTGTGAAAAATCAAAAACTATAATAATATATCCAAGTGAAAGACAGAATGGGAGACTTGGATTGCTGGCTCCTTAGTGCAGCGTGATGCGAAATTGAGACAACGGTCCTCAAACATGAGTGAAGAAAAAACTCCAAAGAATATAAAAGGAAATCGTCAATCAAACCTGTGAAAAAAGCAAATGACAGCAATGTGCAGAAAATCAAAGACATCAACTAAGATTGAAATTAAACTCACCAGTACTGGTCTACGCCGTTTCGGCCCTTATATAGGCCTTTATCAAGACCCTTATATAGGCCTTTATCAAGTCTTGATAAAGGCCTATATAAGGCCGAAACGCGTAGACCAGTACTGGTGAGTTTAATTTCAATCTAGTTGATTGTCTTTGATTTTCTGCACATTGCTGTCATTTGCTTTTTTCACAGTTTGATGACGATTTCCTTTTATATTCTTTGGAGTTTTTTCTTCACTCTTGTTTGAGACCGTTGTCTCAATTTCGCATCACGCTGCACTAAGGAGCCAGCAATCCAAGTCTCCATTCTGTCTTTCACTTGGATATATTATTATATTTTGATTTTTCACAACGAATTGTTTTTTATATAATTTGCAAACAGACCTATTACTAACTGTTTATTTTGTGGGAACTATATCGTTTTACCCTTCTACACAGAAAAGTTTTTCCATCTCTCTTTTTTTCTCACTTTTTGAATCCCATTTTTTTCGATTTTAACAGGAGCACCAGAATTCACACATATAATTTTTGAATATATTTTTTGACTTATTTTTCGACCACTTTTTCACCCGAAGACACCTATTAGTTTGTCACATTTGGATATCATTTTTTGGTCTCACCAGACTCACTGGAGCAGACCCATATAATTTGAACGCTTTGCTATACAAGGACTGTATAAGCCTGGTACATATATTCTGTACCCAGCATAAATCGTTTAATTGTGTTTTAACCTGTGGTCTAATGTTTTTAATGTTTACTTGTATTATATTTCCTGCCACTAACCATGGATCCATGAGAAAATGCTATATACTGATTTTATATTGTTTTTATTAAATTTCTCTATTCTATTAAACATCTTTTTAGTACACCTAGCCTCCGTCAGTTGGCGCCCGGGACTCCTCCCACACTTAAAAAAATATTATAGGAAAGGCATTGATTTTAGAAACCCGGGGATAATTTGTTGCAACCGTGAATTTGAATAAAAAAAATGGTTGGATGGACACCCAGTACAATTCTTTCTCCCTAGGCCTTTTTATAAGAGGGTCCAGGACCCTCAAACAAAACACCAGCAGGAAAGGGGACATATGGCATACTTTTTAACAATACAGTAAGAGTACAGGAAAGGCATTGATTTTAGAAACCCATAGATAATTTTTTGCAAATGTAAATTTGAATCAAAAAAATGATTCGATGGACACCCAGTACACCACTTTCTCCTTAGGCCTTTTTATAAGAGGGTCCTGGACCCTCAAAAAAACACCAGCAGGAAAGAGGAAATATGGCATACTTTTGAAAATTAGATTACAGGAAAGGCATTGATTGTAGAAACACAGAGATCAGTTATATGACCCGGTAAATAGAAAAAAAAACTTGATTTGACACCCAGTACACTTCTTTATCTTAGGCCTTTTTAAAAAAGTGTCCCCGGAGCCTCAACAGAAAGAACAGCATGAAAGAGGACATATGCGCATCCTTTTGAAAAATAGATTACAGACAGGCATTGATTTTTGAAGACAGAAAAAATAAGATACACATGTGAAATCTAAAAAAAACATTGAATAGACACCCAGTACACTTCTTTATCCTTCGGCCTTTTTAGCAGAGGCTCCAGGACACTCAACAAACACAGCAGTAGGAAAGAGGACATATGGCATCCTTTGTGAAAAAAAGATTATAGGAAAGGCTTTGATTTTAGAAACCCAGGGTATTAATTTGTTGCAACCGTGAATTTGAATTAAAAAAAATGATTGGATGGACAGTCACCAGGTACAATTCTTATCCATAATGCATTTTTATAAGTGGGTCCAGGACCCTCAAACAAAAAACCAGCAGGAAAGAGGACATATGGCATACTTTTGAACAATAGAGTACAGGAAAGGCATAGATTTTAGAAACCATAGAATTATTTTTTAAAATGTAAATTTGAATATAAAAAATGATTCGATGGACAGCCAGTACCCTCTTTCTCCTTAGGCCTTTTTTTAAGAGGGTCTGGACCCTCAAAAAAAAACCAGCAGGGGAAAGAGGACGTATGGGCATCCTTTTGAACAATAGAGTACAGGTACAGCATTGATTTTACAAACACAGAGATCATTTTGGTCAATTGTTCAATAGAAAAATAACAATGAGTGCCAACCAGTACACCTCTTTCTTCTTAGGCCTTTTTATAAGATGGTCCTGGACACTCAAAAAAAACACCAGCAGGAAAGAGGGACGTATGGCATCCTTTTGAACAATAGAGTACAGGTACCGGCATTGATTTTACAAAACCAGAGATAATTTTGGTCAAATGAGAAATAGAAAATAAAAATGAGGTGGACACCCAGTACACCTCTTTCACCTTAGGCCTTTTTCTAAGAGTGTCCATGACCCTCAAACAAAATACCAGCAGGAAAGAGAACATATGGCATACTTTGGAACAATAGAGTACTGGTACGGCATTGATTTGTGAAAACGACAGATAATGGTTTGTAAAGTGAAATAGCACCAAAAACCATGCTTGGACTCCCACTCCAGGTCGTTCACCTTCAGCTTTTTTATAAGAGGGTCCAGCACCCTCAACAGAAACAACAGCAGGACAACACCACCACATATGCCATCCTTTTGTACAAGCAAGTTACAGGTATGGCATCCATTTTAGAAACCCAAAGATAATTGAGAGGAACCAGGAACATTTTTATAAAACCTGGATGGGGCAACCATTACTACAGGTTGTTCTCCTTCAGCCTTTTTATATCATGGGCCACGACCCGCAACAGGCACAACCGCATGAAACACAACATATGCCACCTCTTTTGCACAATAGAGTACAGGTATGTCATAGATGGAACACGGAGATAATTTAGATCAACCAAGAGACGGATAAACGATGCTTGGTCGGTCCTACCTCTTTCAAATTTGTTGCAATTTTGCGTTCAATTGAATGGTCCACCGGATATGAGTGGTGTGTAAAGTTGTACAATTCGTAACAGTTTAATCCACTAGTGTTATGTGCCTTATTTTTTTTATTTGAGTTTTGTACCCACAGAGATGCAGCACGAGGCCAGAACAATTAGGAATGTACAAATGACTGAAACATTTGGGGTATTGTTGGAGCAACTGCTGTAGCAGCGGCCAGAAAAATCGATGTTTGTAAAAACATTTATAAAGTGCCCGAAAGCTTGTGGCGTACACTAGTTGTTGGCGGATAAGGTCAAGCAAGTCCTCCGTCTTTATAACCAAGAAAAAAGGCCAGCCTGTGTAACAGTTGTAGCCCAAGGCAGCTCATATCATCATCAGTAGTTTTTTATTCAAATGTATCGCCCATATCAGTCCCTTCGGGATCCAGCCCCTCATTCATTTTTATAAAAGTGAGATAGTCAAGGCTTTTTTGACCTAGGGCGACTTCTCTTCTCAGTGACAAAACCTCCTGCTGCCACTAAAAGTCCTTTCGGACAGGACACTTGAAGCGGGGCAGGCCCGAAGTTCCATTGCAAATTGGGATAGCTCAGGCCACAACTCCAGCCTGCACACCCAGTAGTCAAGGGGTCCATCGCTCTGAGAGTGTCGAGATCCGCAGTTAAAGCTAGGTAGTCTGCTACCTGTCGGTTGAGTCTTTCTCCTAAGGCTGGATCCCGAAAGGCTCTTGATGGTGCATGGGAGTTAAAAAGGTACGCATGTCCTCCATCAACAAGACCGTCAGGAAAAGCGCCCGTCCTTGCCCACCGTGGTCGTGGGAGGAGGAGGATTAATTTAATCTCTTCCCCTGTTACATTCCCGTGGTGCTGTGACATCACCCTTATACGCTGTATAAAGCATAGTTTTTAATTTATTATGAAAATGCTCCATCCTTTCCGCCTTGCGGGAATTTGGTAACATTTCAGGCACTTTATGCTTATACCGGGGGTGTCGAGGAGCGTGGACCACCCAGTACAGGTCGTTCTCCTTCAGCTTTTTTATACGAGGGTCCCTCAACAGGCACGACAGCATGAAAGAACCCATTTGAACAAGGTTGGATGCCCGAGCTAATCATGTCGCGTTCCTCCTCCTCACTGATCTCACTGATGGTATCTTCTTCCCCCCAGCACACGTACAACACCACGGGTACCTGAGAGGTGACAACAACTAGCACCCTGGGATGACTGTTGTGCTCGGTCATCCTCCCTCCTCATCCTCCCCAAAGCCACATTCCTCCCTCTGACTCCTCTTCCTCACAATCCTCTTCCTGCGTTGCCGCAGGTCCAGCAAGCAATGTCCGATTCGGCTGTTTGTGGGGGTGATGGACCCCACAACTCTTCCTCTTCTCTTCACGCTCATCTACTGCCTGATCCAGCACTCTTCGCACGGCACCGCTCACAGGAAGAAAACAAATGGTATGATGTCGCTGATGGTGCCTTCGGTTGCGACTGACAAGGTTTGTCACCCTCCTCAAAAGGACGCATGAGCCTACAGGCATTGCGCATGAGCGTCCAGTAATTTGGCAAAAATATCCCAGCTCCCCCCCCCGAGGGCTGTCTAGCACCCCCGGTCATACAAATACTCATTAACAGCTTTTTTCTTGTTGGAGCAGGCGGTCAAACATTAGGAGTGTTGAATTCCACCGTGTCGGGCTGTCGCAAATCAGCGCCTCACTGGCAGGTTGTTTCGACGCTGGATATCAGACAAGTGGTCAGGAGTGCTGGTGCAGTGTGACTCTCCGCTTTCAGGCAAGTCAACCCCAAGACGGCGTGACACTGCCGTACCCGGGATGTAGCATAGTACCTGGGGAGCTGGGGGGTGCCATAGATGTGGAGCAAGACGCAGAAGTTGAAGAGGACTCAGCCGAGGAAGAGGTTATGGAAGAGGATGGAGTAGGAGGGAGTAGAGGAGGTAGGCAGCAGGCCTGCCTGCAAGTCGTGGCCGGTGTCACCACACTCTTCTGCAGAGCCACGCATTCCATGCTTGTCAGAAGTCAGCAGTTTTACCCAATGCGCAGTGTAGGTGATATACCTGCCCTGACCATGCTTTGCAGACCAACTATCCGTGGTCATATGGACCCTTGCCCCAACGCTGTGTGCCAGACATGCCATAACTTCCTTTCTCACAACAGAGTACAGGTTTGGATTGCCTTTTGTGAAAAGAAATTTCTGCCAGGTACCTTCCACTGCGGTGTCCCAATAGATAAAATTTTTTTGAAAGCAATCAGACTCCACCAGCTGGTATGGTAAAAGCTGGCGGGCTAAGAGTTCAGACAAGCCAGCTGTCAGACGCCGGGCAAGGGGGAGACTTTGAGAAATTGGCTTTCTTACGCTCAAACATGTCCTTGACAGACCACCTGACCTGTGGGCAGATGACCAGGAACTGCTACGTCAGAGAGACTGAGTGGCGGATGGTTGAGAGGGGGCACGGAGGACAGCACTGGTTGACGTGGCTGAAGATGCTGGAGCAGGAGGAGGAGGGCGGCTTTCACTTTGTGTGCTGCTTCTACTCATGTGTTCTTCCCATCGGCCTTTGTGATGGGAGACCATGTGCCTTCGCAAAGCAGTTGTACCTAGGTGGCTGGTTGGACTTCCCACGACTCAGTTTCTTTTGGCACAGGTTGCAATGGCAATCGCTGTTGTCAGAGGCAGACCACACAAAAAAAATGCCACACTGCTGAGCTCTGCGATGACGGCATTCTGGTGGTGGCAACAGCATGCGTTGATGGGCGTCGGCGGGCTTGTCTGGCTGACCCCCTGGTGACGATGCATGTCTGTCTAACTGTGCCACTAGCTCCTTGAGACGACCTCCCCGTGCTTCCAAATCGTCTCCTCCTCCTCCTCCTCTCTGTCTCCCCATCTGAACTTTCCCCCTCTTCTTCTTCTCTTCTAGCAGGCACCCACGTGACATCCACCGACACATCATCATCAACCGCTTCACTTGTATCTGAAACATCAAGAAAGGAAGCAGCAGCGGGTACAACATCACCATCATCATCACACCGTACCTCCATGTCGGTAATGCTGCCTGACTGAGACTGATCACTATTATCTACATCCTCTGTCAATGATGGTTGCGCAATCACTCATTTCTTCAAAATGATTGTCAATAACTCCTGTGACAGATCAAGTGAAGCGGCTGTGGTGCTAGTGTTGGTGTGGCGACAGGCGGCGAGTGTCACTGGTCACTTGAGACACTGCCCAAAGCACAGCTGGACTATAGATGGTGCGTCAAGGTAGGAGGACTAGCAGCGGAAACTGAAGAGATTGGGTTTCCTGTGTTAGCCATTCAACTAGGTCCTCTCAGAAGTTTTTGCATCCCCCTGGCACCCAGAAAAAATGAGTGTATAATTGGCCCTTTAATGTTGTAAATGTAAAAACAGGAATATAAACATTGCAAATAAAAGCAGTGGGGAGTTCTGTTTATCATAGTGATGTCGCGAACCTAAAATTTTTCGGTTCGTGAACCGCGGACCTCGAACTTCCGGTATTGTTCGTGAACGCGCGATGGACCAGCGCAAACCGCCATTGAATTCAATAGGCAGGCGAACGTTAAAACCTACAAGGACTCTTTCTGGCCACAATAGTGATGGAAAAGTTGTTTCAAGGGTCCTAACACCTGGACTGTTGCATGCTGGAGGGGGATCCCTGGCAAAACTCCCATGGAAAATTACATAGTTGATGCAGAGTCTGCTTTTAAGCCATAATGGGTCTAAATCAACTAACATTCCCAAAGTGGTCTGTCTCAAAACATCCCGGACAGAAGATAGATTGATAGTGATAGATAGGATAGATAGATATACATAGATTGATAGTTAGATAGAATCGATAGAAGAGAAATAGATATATTTGTTAGATATATAATTACCCTAATTAAATTCTAATAATCAAACATGCGTTCTTGGACCCAACTGCTTGTGTCAATTAGTACTTTTCTTAGCACTTTAATCCCTGTTCCCCCCCCCTATTGTGGGAGTTCTATATGGCCTGCCAGATTACCCTGAAAAATTATAATAATAAGACATGTGGTCTGCTACCTATTTTAACGAGGTTGTGTTTTAAGTACTACCATTCTTAGCACTTTAATCTCTGTAACTCCCCCTATTTGGTGAGGTCTATACGGCCTGGATGATTACCCATACAAAATATAAAAATAAGACATCTGCTCTTGGTCTGCGACCCATGGTAACTATGTTGTGTTAATTAGTAATGTCCTTCGCATTTTAATAGCTGTTACTCATACTCACCCTATCGGTGGAGGTCTATATGGCCTGCATGATTACCCTTACAAAATATAACAACCAAACATATGTTCTGGGACCCATGGTAAGTAGGTTGTGTTATGTAGTACTGTTCTTTGCATTTTCATATCTGTTACAACACCAAATGGTGGCAGGTCTATCTGTCCTTCATGATTAGCTGAACCAAACCCAAAAAAAAGCCGAGTGGTCTTAGACTAACTACACATGGCTATCTCTGTTGTTTCAATTAGTACTATTCTTAGCACTTCATCCCTGTTACGGGCGGTCTACATGGCCATCATGATTAGCCGAACAAAATACTACAATCCAACCTTTGCTCAGTCTTCATAGGCCCTTCATTGTCTGTATTTTGATAGTACAGTTCTTATTATTTTTATAGCTGATACAACACGAATGTTGTCAGCTCTATATGGCCTGCATGATTAGCTGCACCCAATACAAAAATAAATCCAAGCGGTCTTGGATTAACACCCATGGTTAACGCTGTTGTTTCAAGTAGTACTATTCTTAGCACTTTCATCTCATCATCCCTGTTACTTCCAGGACTCTCGGTGGTGGTGGTCTACATGGCCATCATGATTAGCCTAACCAAATACTACAATCCACCTTGGCCCAGTCTTCCTAAGGCCCTTCATTGGCTGATTTTGGTAGTACTGTTCTTATTAGTTTAATAGCTGATACGACCACCGAATGTTGTCAGCTCTATATGGCCTGCATGAATAGCCGCAGTACCCAAAGCCAAAAATAGCAAGCGGTTTTGCACTAACACCCATGGCTATCTCTGTTGTTTCAAGTTCTACTATTCTTAGCTCTTTCATCTCATCATCCCTGTTACTTCCAGGACTCTCGGTGGTGGTGGTCTACATGGCCATCATGATTTGCCTAACCAAATACTACAATCCAACCTTGGCCCCAGTCTTCCCAAGGCCCTTCATTGGCTGTATTTTGGTAGTACTGTTCTTATTAGTTTAATAGCTGATACGACACCCAATGTTGTCAGCTCTATATGGCCTGCATGAATAGCCGCACCCAAAGCCAAAAAAAAGCCAAGCGGTTTTGCACTAACAACACCCATGGCTAACTCTGTTGTTTCAAGTTCTACTATTCTTAGCTCTTTCATCTCATCATCCCTGTACTTCCAGGACTCTCTGTGGTGGTGGTCTACATGGCCATCATGATTAGCCTAACCAAATACTACAATCCAACCTTGGCTCAGTCCTTCCTAAGGCCCTTCATTGGCTGTATTTTGGTAGTACTGTCATCCTTTTGAATAAAAGATTACAGTAAAGGCATTGATTTTAGAAACCCACAGATCATTATTTGCAACGTGAATTTAGAAAAAAAAATTGATTACACAGCCGTGACCCTTATTTATGCTCAGCGCCTTTTTAATACAAGGGTCCCGGAGCCTCAAACCGAAACAACAGCATGAAAGAGGAGATATGTCATCCTTTTGAATAAAAGATTACAGGAAAGGCATTAATTTTAGAAAGCCACAGATCATTATTTGCAACCGTGAATTTAGAAAAAAAAAATCGATTACACATCCTGTCACCCTTATTTAAGCTCAGCCTTTTTAATACGAGGGACCTGGAGCCTCAACCGAAACAACAGCATGAAAGAGGGAGATATGTCATCCTTTTGAATAAAAGATTACAGGAAAGGCATTGATTTTAGAAAGCCACAGATCATTATTTGCAACCCGTGAATTTAGAAAAAAAAATTGGTTACACCAGCCGTGACACTTATTTATGCTCAGGCCTTTTTAATACGAGGGTCCTGGAGCCTCAACCGAAACAACAGCATGAAAGAGGAGATATGTCATCCTTTTGAATAAAAGATTACAGGAAAGGCATTGATTTTAGAAACCCACAGATCATTATTTGCAACCGTGAATGTAGAAAAAAAATTGATTACACAGCCGTGACACTTATTTATGCTCAGCGCCTTTTTAATACGAGGGTCCCGGAGCCTCAACCGAAACAACAGTCATGAAAGAGGAGATATGTCATCCTTTTGAATAAAAGATTACAGGAAAGGCATTGATTTTAGAAATCCACAGATCATATTTGCAACCGTGAAATTAGACAAAAACATTGATTAGACAGCCGTGGACACTTATTTATGCTCAGGCCTTTTTAATACGAGGGTCCCGGAGCCTCAACCGAAACACAACAGCATAAAGA
The DNA here is from genome assembly GCF_027579735.1 of Bombina bombina. NCBI lineage: Eukaryota > Metazoa > Chordata > Amphibia > Anura > Bombinatoridae > Bombina > Bombina bombina. The sequence continues at coordinate 686,222,854 of NC_069500.1, read as the reverse complement.
GGAGATATGTCATCCTTTGAATAAAAGATTACAGGAAAGGCATTGATTTTAGAAACCCACAAATCATTATTTGCAACCGTGAAATTAGAAAAAAAAAATTGATTACACACCCGTGACACTTATTTATGCTCAGGCCTTTTTAATACCAAGGGTCCCGGAGCCTCAACTGAAACAACAGCATGAAAGAGGAGATATGTCATACTTTTGAATAAAAGATTACAGGAAAGGCATTGATTTTAGAAACCCACAGATCATTTATATGACCCGTGTAATAGAAAAAAACATTCATTAGACACCGGTTACACTTATTTATCCTCAGGCCTTGTTAATACGAGGGTCCCGGAGCTGCAACTGAAACAACAGCATGAAAGAGGACATATGTCAATCTTTTTGAATTATAGATTACAGGAAAGGCATTGATTTAGAAACACTGAGATAATTACTTGCAACCGGGAAATCAAAAAAAAAAATTGAACAGACACCCAGTACACTTTATTATCTCTAGGCCTTTTCAGCAGAGGCTCCAGGACCCTCAACAAAAACAAGAGCAGGGAGCTGGGCATAGGAGTACAATGGAGTGTGACAATAATAATCTGAAGGTGAAGATTGCATAGTTGATGGCATTTTAATTTTGTTATCGTGGGAACTTAGTACTTGCAATGACCTTGCTCTGGTGAATCCATATCGCAAATGTGTTATTTAAGGCACTGTTTTGTCTATTTTTTTTAATATCAGCCATTTGTTAAATGAAGCTCAACTTAGGCTGGTGAGAAACGACCTTTCTTCTGGCTGTTTGCAAATGTTGTGGCTCTGGACAAACATGTGAATAAGGGGCCATCAGCCATATTCTGCACGCAACCCCTTTGATGATTGACGATAAACAGTGTCACCTGCAAGCAGAGCTCGTTACTTCTGTCTAAATCATCTTCCTGGTATGGACAGGCCACTGTTTCTCACAGCAAGTACGAATTTTGAAATACAAGATTGTCTTGAGTATGGTAGGAAACCAAAGTTTATTTAATTCAGTACTATCTATCACCAAAAAAAATGAACTTCTTGAAGCAACAAAAATGCCAGCAATTTCATGTGCTTATGGATGACAAGGACGTCATGTCCTTTGGTGCACAGAGATGGAGACTATTTTTTGCCCTCCCTGTACACTACCCAGATGTCTCAACATCACCAGAAACACAATACAGCCACTCTTGTGAAGTTCCTGGTGTTCCGGTAGCCATCTCTTTGCGCTCCTAAAGGAATACTTTATCAGTGTTTTTGTATACATTCCGACAACAGCTTCGGAGACTGTGGTGACGCACATGTTATTTACTGTTGTTCCAGCTGTGGCAATATCAATTGGCATGAAAAAGTTAAGATTTGTGGGTTGTGGAGCCTATAGCTGTTAAGGTAGGATGTGTGTTTGAGGAGCTCCAGGTCTTACAAGTTACTTTGGAGTTAGTTTTCAACCTTAATTTAATTTTCTTTTTGGGATTCATAGTCACACTTTCTGGGGCTATCCAAGAGGAGCCTGGTAAAAGCAGTAGTAGTCACCCCTTATATCAACGGGTATGGAGACCTGTTTTTTTGCGTTTCCAATATTGCGCCGTACCCCAAACTAATCCTGAATGAAAAAAAAAAAATAACAATTTGGACTAGTGACGCACATTTTATGCACGCTGTGGCAATTGCAATTTGCAATAAAAATAATCTGCTAACAACAACCACTACCTACGACCACACGTGACTCCTGAAGTCATGCCTCAGTTATTATGTCAAGTTAATTTTTTTTTTTTTTTTTTCTTTATTATGTGCAGCAGAGGCTCCAGGACCCTCGACAAAACCAGCAGCAGGAAAGAGGACATATGGCATCCTTTGGAAAAAATGATTATAGGAAAGGCATTGATTTCAGAAACACAGAGATCATTAGTTGCAAACGGTAAATCGAAAAAAACATTGATTAGACACCCAGTACACTTATTTTTCATTAGGCCTTTTTAATAAGAGGCTCCCGGAGCCTCAACCGAAACAACAGCATCAAAAAGTACATATGGCATCCTTGTGAATAATAGATTACTGGAAAGGCATTGATTTTAGAAACCCGTGGATAATTTTTTGCAAACGTGGAATCTAAAAAAACATAGATTATACACCCAGTACACTTCTTTATCCTTAGGCCTTTTTAGCAGAGGCTCCAGGACCCTCCACAAAACCAGCAGCAGGAAAGAGGACATATGGCATCCTTTTGAAAAAAATGATTATAGGAAAGGCATTGATTTTAGAAACACAGAGATCATTAGTTGCAACCGTGAAATCTAAAAAACATAGATTATACACCCAGTACACTTATTTATCCTTAGGCCTTTTTAGAAGAGTGTCCCGGAGCCTCAACAGAAAGAACAGCATGAAAGAGGACATATGGCATCCTTTTGAAAAATAGATTACAGGAAAGGCATTGATTTTTGAAAGACAGAAAAAATAAGATACACATGTGAAATCTAAAAAAACATTGAATAGACACCCAGTACACTTCTTTATCCTTCGGCCTTTTTAGCAGAGGCTCCAGGACACTCAACAAAACCAGCAGTAGGAAAGAGGACATATGGCATCCTTTGTGAAAAAAATATTATAGAATATTGTGTGATGGGTATACTCAGAGCGCCAACGAGCACCTATTAGCCTGGGAGAGGTGAAACCTAGCTAGCACCTAAAAAAACTACAAGTGTGGGAGGAGTCCCGGGTGCCAACTGACGGAGGCTAGGTGTACTAAAAAGATGTTTAATAGAATAGAGAAATTTAATAAAAACAATATAAAATCAGTATATACATTTTCTCATGGATCCATGGTTAGTGGCAGGAAATATAATACAATAAACATTAAAACATTAGACCACAGTTAAAACACAATTAAACGATTTATGCTGGTACAAATATATGTACTGGCTTATACAGTCCTTGTATAGCAAAGCGTTCAAATTATATGGTCTGCTCCAGTGAGGTCTGGTGAGACCAAAAAATGATATCCAAATGTGACAAACTAATAGGTGTCTTCGGGTGAAAAAGTGGTCGAAAAATAAGTCAAAAAAATATATTCAAAAATTATATGTGTGAATTCTGGTGCTCCTGTTAAAATCGAAAAAATGGGGATTCAAAAAGTGAGAAAAAAGTGAGAAAAAAAGAGAGATGGAAAAACTTTCTGGTGTAGAAGGTAAAACAATATAGTTCCACAAAATAAACAGTTAGTAATAGTCTGTTTGCAAAATATATAAAAAACAATTCGTTGTGAAAAAATCAAAATATAATAATATATCCAAGTGAAAGACAGAATGGGAGACTTGGATTGCTGGCTCCTTAGTGCAGCGTGATGCGAAATTGAGACAACGGTCTCAAACAAGAGTGAAGAAAAAACTCCAAAGAATATAAAAGGAAATCGTCAATCAAACCTGTGAAAAAAGCAAATGACAGCAATGTGCAGAAAATCAAAGACAATCAACTAAGATTGAAATTAAACTCACCAGTACTGGTCTACGCGTTTCGGCCTTATATAGGCCTTTATCAAGACCCTTATATAGGCCTTTATCAAGTCTTGATAAAGGCCTATATAAGGCCGAAACGCGTAGACCAGTACTGGTGAGTTTAATTTCAATCTTAGTTGATTGTCTTTGATTTTCTGCACATTGCTGTCATTTGCTTTTTTCACAGGTTTGATTGACGATTTCCTTTTATATTCTTTGGAGTTTTTTCTTCACTCTTGTTTGAGACCGTTGTCTCAATTTCGCATCACGCTGCACTAAGGAGCCAGCAATCCAAGTCTCCCATTCTGTCTTTCACTTGGATATATTATTATATTTTGATTTTTTCACAACGAATTGTTTTTTATATATTTTGCAAACAGACTATTACTAACTGTTTATTTTGTGGAACTATATCGTTTTACCTTCTACACCAGAAAGTTTTTCCATCTCTCTTTTTTTCTCACTTTTTGAATCCCCATTTTTTCGATTTTAACAGGAGCACCAGAATTCACACATATAATTTTTGAATATATTTTTTTGACTTATTTTTCGACCACTTTTTCACCCGAAGACACCTATTAGTTTGTCACATTTGGATATCATTTTTTGGTCTCACCAGACCTCACTGGAGCAGACCATATAATTTGAACGCTTTGCTATACAAGGACTGTATAAGCCAGTACATATATTTGTACCAGCATAAATCGTTTAATTGTGTTTTAACTGTGGTCTAATGTTTTAATGTTTATTGTATTATATTTCCTGCCACTAACCATGGATCCATGAGAAAATGTATATACTGATTTTATATTGTTTTTATTAAATTTCTCTATTCTATTAAACATCTTTTTAGTACACCTAGCCTCCGTCAGTTGGCGCCCGGGACTCCTCCCACACTTAAAAAAATATTATAGGAAAGGCATTGATTTTAGAAACCCGGGGATAATTTGTTGCAACCGTGAATTTGAATAAAAAAAATGGTTGGATGGACACCCAGTACAATTCTTTCTCCCTAGGCCTTTTTATAAGAGGGTCCAGGACCCTCAAACAAAACACCAGCAGGAAAGGGGACATATGGCATACTTTTTAACAATACAGTAAGAGTACAGGAAAGGCATTGATTTTAGAAACCCATAGATAATTTTTTGCAAATGTAAATTTGAATCAAAAAAATGATTCGATGGACACCCAGTACACCACTTTCTCCTTAGGCCTTTTTATAAGAGGGTCCTGGACCCTCAAAAAAACACCAGCAGGAAAGAGGAAATATGGCATACTTTTGAAAATTAGATTACAGGAAAGGCATTGATTGTAGAAACACAGAGATCAGTTATATGACCCGGTAAATAGAAAAAAAACATTGATTTGACACCCAGTACACTTCTTTATCCTTAGGCCTTTTTAAAAAAGTGTCCCGGAGCCTCAACAGAAAGAACAGCATGAAAGAGGACATATGGCATCCTTTTGAAAAATAGATTACAGGAAAGGCATTGATTTTTGAAAGACAGAAAAAATAAGATACACATGTGAAATCTAAAAAAACATTGAATAGACACCCAGTACACTTTTTTATCCTTCGGCCTTTTTAGCAGAGGCTCCAGGACACTCAACAAAACCAGCAGTAGGAAAGAGGACATATGGCATCCTTTGTGAAAAAAAGATTATAGGAAAGGCATTGATTTTAGAAACCCAGGGATAATTTGTTGCAACCGTGAATTTGAATTAAAAAAAATGATTGGATGGACAGTCACCAGGTACAATTCTTTATCCATAATGCATTTTTATAAGAGGGTCCAGGACCCTCAAACAAAAAAACCAGCAGGAAAGAGGACATATGGCATACTTTTGAACAATAGAGTACAGGAAAGGCATAGATTTTAGAAACCCATAGAATTATTTTTTAAAATGTAAATTTGAATATAAAAAATGATTCGATGGACAGCCAGTACACCTCTTTCTCCTTAGGCCTTTTTATAAGAGGGTCCTGGACCCTCAAAAAAAAAACAGCAGGAAAGAGGACGTATGGCATCCTTTTGAACAATAGAGTACAGGTACAGCATTGATTTTACAAACACAGAGATCATTTTGGTCAATTGTTCAATAGAAAAATAACAATGAGTGGCCAACCAGTACACCTCTTTCTTCTTAGGCCTTTTTATAAGATGGTCCTGGACACTCAAAAAAAAACACCAGCAGGAAAGAGGACGTATGGCATCCTTTTGAACAATAGAGTACAGGTACGGCATTGATTTTACAAAACCAGAGATAATTTTGGTCAAATGAGAAATAGAAAATAAAAATGAGTGGACACCCAGTACACCTCTTTCACCTTAGGCCTTTTTATAAGAGTGTCCATGACCCTCAAACAAAATACCAGCAGGAAAGAGAACATATGGCATACTTTGGAACAATAGAGTACTGGTACGGCATTGATTTGTGAAAACGACAGATAATTGTTTGTAAAAGTGAAATAGCACCAAAAACCATGCTTGGACTCCCACTCCAGGTCGTTCACCTTCAGCTTTTTTATAAGAGGGTCCAGCACCCTCAACAGAAACAACTGCAGGAAACACCACCACATATGCCATCCTTTTGTACAAGCAAGTACAGGTATGGCATCCATTTTAGAAACCCAAAGATAATTGAGAGGAACCAGGAACATTTTTATAAAAACTGGATGGGGCAACCATTACTACAGGTTGTTCTCCTTCAGCCTTTTTATATCATGGGCCACGACCCGCAACAGGCACAACAGCATGAAACACAACATATGCCACCCTTTTGCACAATAGAGTACAGGTATGTCATAGATGGAACACGGAGATAATTTAGATCAACCAAGAGACGGATAAAGATGCTTGGTCGGTCCTACTCTTTCAAATTTGTTGCATTTTGCGTTCAATTGAATGGTCCACCGGATATGAGTGGTGTGTAAAGTTGTACAATTCGTAACAGTTTAATCACTAGTGTTATGTGCCTTATTTTTTTTATTTGAGTTTTGTACCCACAGAGATGCAGCAGAGGCCAGAAAAATTAGGAATGTACAAATGACTGAAACATTGGGGTATTGTTGGAGCAACTGCTGTAGCAGCGGCCAGAAAAATCGATGTTTGTAAAACATTTATAAAGTGCCCGAAAAGCTTGTGGCTTGAACACTAGTTGTTGGCGGATAAGTCAAGCAAGTCCTCCGTCTTTATAACCAAGAAAAAAAGGCCAGCCTGTGTAACAGTTGTAGCCCAAGGCAGCTCATATCATCATCAGTAGTTTTTTATTCAAATGTATCGCCCAATATCAGTCCCTTCGGGATCCAGCCCTCATTCATTTTTATAAAAGTGAGATAGTCAAGGCTTTTTTGACCTAGGCGACTTCTCTTCTCAGTGACAAAACCTCCTGCTGCACTAAAAGTCCTTTCGGACAGGACACTTGAAGCGGGGCAGGCCAGAAGTTCCATTGCAAATTGGGATAGCTCAGGCCACAACTCCAGCCTGCACACCCAGTAGTCAAGGGGTCCATCGCTCCTGAGAGTGTCGAGATCCGCAGTTAAAGCTAGGTAGTCTGCTACCTGTCGGTTGAGTCTTTCTCTAAGGCTGGATCCCGAAAGGCTCTGATGGTGCATGGGAGTTAAAAAGGTACGCATGTCCTCCATCAACAAGACGTCAGGAAAGCGCCCGGTCCTTGCCGCCATGGTCGTGGGAGGAGGAGGATTAATTTAATCTCTTCCCCTGTTACATTCCCGTGGTGCTGTGACATCACCCTTATACGCTGTATAAAGCATAGTTTTTAATTTATTATGAAAATGCTCCATCCTTTCCGACTTGCGGGAATTTGGTAACATTTCAGGCACTTTATGCTTATACCGGGGGTCGAGGAGCGTGGACACCCAGTACAGGTCGTTCTCCTTCAGCTTTTTTATACGAGGGTCCCTCAACAGGCACGACAGCATGAAAGAACCCATTTGAACAAGGTTGGATGCCGAGCTAATCATGTCGCGTTCCTCCTCCTCACTGATCTCACTGATGGTATCTTCTTCCCCCCAGCCACGTACAACACCACGGGTACCTGAGAGGTGACAACAACTAGCACCCTGGGATGACTGTTGTGCTCGGTCTTCCTCCTCCTCATCCTCCCCAAAGCCACATTCCTCCTCTGACTCCTCTTCCTCACAATCCTCTTCCTGCGTTGCCGCAGGTCCAGCAAGCAATGCTGATTCGGCTGTTTGTGGGGGTGATGGACACCACAACTCTTCCTCTTCCTCTTCACGCTCATCTACTGCCTGATCCAGCACTCTTCGCACGGCACGCTCCAGGAAGAAAACAAATGGTATGATGTCGCTGATGGTGCCTTCGGTGCGACTGACAAGGTTTGTCACCTCCTCAAAAGGACGCATGAGCCTACAGGCATTGCGCATGAGCGTCCAGTAATTTGGCAAAAATATCCCCAGCTCCCCAGAGGCTGTCCTAGCACCCCGGTCATACAAATACTCATTAACAGCTTTTTCTTGTTGGAGCAGGCGGTCAAACATTAGGAGTGTTGAATTCCACCGTGTCGGGCTGTCGCAAATCAAGCGCCTCACTGGCAGGTTGTTTCGACGCTGGATATCAGACAAGTGGTCAGGAGTGCTGGTGCAGTGTGACTCTCCGCTTTCAGGCAAGTCAACCCCAAGACGGCGTGACACTGCCGTACCCGGGATGTAGCATAGTACCTGGGGAGCTGGGGGGGTGCCATAGATGTGGAGCAAGACGCAGAAGTTGAAGAGGACTCAGCCGAGGAAGAGGTTATGGAAGAGGATGGAGTAGGAGGAGTAGAGGAGGTAGCAGCAGGCCTGCCTGCAAGTCGTGGCGGTGTCACCAACTCTTCTGCAGAGCCACGCATTCCATGCTTGTCAGAAGTCAGCAGGTTTACCCAATGCGCAGTGTAGGTGATATACCTGCCCTGACCATGCTTTGCAGACCAACTATCCGTGGTCATATGGACCCTTGCCCCAACGCTGTGTGCCAGACATGCCATAACTTCCTTTCTCACAACAGATTACAGGTTTGGGATTGCCTTTTGTGAAAAGAAATTTCTGCCAGGTACCTTCCACTGCGGTGTCCCAATAGATAAAATTTTTTTGAAAGCATCAGACTCCACCAGCTTGTATGGTAAAAGCTGGCGGGCTAAGAGTTCAGACAAGCCAGCTGTCAGACGCCGGGCAAGGGGGAGACTTTGAGAAATTGGCTTCTTACGCTCAAACATGTCCTTGACAGACACCTGACTGTGGGCAGATGACCAGGAACTGCTACGTCAGAGAGACTGAGTGGAGGATGGTTGAGAGGGGGCAAGGAGGACAGCACTGGTTGACGTGGCTGAAGATGCTGGAGCAGGAGGAGGAGGGCGGCTTTCACTTTGTGTGCTGCTTCTACTCATGTGTTCTTCCCATCGGCCTTTGTGATGGGAGACCATGTGCCTTCGCAAAGCAGTTGTACCTAGGTGGCTGTTGGACTTCCCACGACTCAGTTTCTTTTGGCACAGGTTGCAAATGGCATCGCTGTTGTCAGAGGCAGACACACAAAAAAAATGCCACACTGCTGAGCTCTGCGATGACGGCATTCTGGTGGTGGCAACAGCATGCGTTGATGGGCGTCGGCGGGCTGTCTGGCTGACCCCTGGTGACGATGCATGCTGTCTAACTGTGCCACTAGCTCCTTGAGATGACCTCCCCGTGCTTCCAAATCGTCTCCTCCTCCTCCTCCTCTCTGTCTCCCCATCTGAACTTTCCCCCTCTTCTTCTTCTCTTCTAGCAGGCACCCACGTGACATCCACCGACACATCATCATCAACCGCTTCACTTGTATCTGAAACATCAAGAAAGGAAGCAGCAGCGGGTACAACATCACCATCATCATCACACCGTACCTCCATGTCGGTAATGCTGCCTGACTGAGACTGATCACTATTATCTACATCCTCTGTCAATGATGGTTGCGCATCACTCATTTCTTCAAAATGATGTGTCAATAACTCCTGTGACAGATCAAGTGAAGCGGCTGTGGTGCTAGTGTTGGTGGTGGCGACAGGCGGCGGAGTGTCACTGGTCACTTGAGACCTGCCCAAAGCACAGCTGGACTTAGATGGTGCGTCAAGGTTAGGAGGACTAGCAGCGGAAACTGAAGAAGATTGGGTTTCCTGTGTTAGCCATTCAACTAGGTCCTCCTCAGAAGTTTTTGCATCCCCCCTGGCACCCGGCGTCTGAACAATGTGCATATTTGTAGGGTCTAAAGGAATCACAGCACCACGACCACGACCATGGAACCTGCGGGTGGCCTGCCTCTGCCTGTCATTTTTTTTTAAATGGACACTAACAATACTATTACACCAATTGAGTGGTGGCACTGTGAAAGTGGGCACAGTATATGCTGTGAGACTGACAACAACAAAAAAGACAGATGTTTTAAAAATCACAAATTGTTAATTTTTTGAAATATTACTAGTACTGTGGCAACAAATATGATTGTTTGGCACTATTTGGCAAATGAGCTTGTCTGGCACACACGCTGGGAGAAAGGAAACTGCAATTCAATGGCACTAGGAGACTGAATAATCACAGTCAAAACAGTTATGATTAACAAAAATTCCAATACTGTTACAATAAATATGAGTGGTGGCACTAATTTGCTAGTTGGGACTGGCACACAGGCAGGCAGGCAGGAGGAAAATGCAATTCAAGGGCACTAGTAGACTGCAGATTGACAGTCAAAACAATGTTGATTGACAAATTTTGCAATACCTTTAAAAGAAATATGATTGCTAGCACTAATTGGATAGTTGGGCCTGGCACACAGGCTGGCAGGCAGTAGAAAAGTGCAATTCAATGGCACAAGCAAAATGAGGATTAAGATCAACAATAAAGATTTTTTTATTTAAATTAGTAACTATACTGTGACAACAATTAGGATTGGTGTAAATAGTTGGCAAGACGGCCTGGCACAAAAGGATGGCAGGCAGGAGGGAGATGCAATTCAAGGACACTAGGAGACTGATTAATGACAGTCAAAACAGTGATGATTGACAATTTTTGCAATACTGTTAAAAGAAATATGATTGCTGACAACAATTGGCTAGGTGGGCCTGGCTCACAGCAGGCTGCAAGGCAGGAGGAAAGTGCTATTCAATGGCACCAGCAAACTGAGGTTTCAAATCACAGCAACTATTACCAAAAATTTTAATTTTTAATTATTAGAATACTGTCACAACAAATATGATTGGTGTAAATATTTTTTAAGTAGGCCTGGCACACAGGCTTGGAAGGCTGTAGAAAACTGCAATTCAAAGGCACGAGCAAACTGAGGGTTAAGATCATCAACAATAAAGATTTTTTTAATTTTAATTAGTAACTATACTGTGACAAAAAATTAAGATTGGTGTAAATAGTTGGCAAGACGGCCTGGCACAAAAGGATGGCAGGCAGGAGGGAGATGCAATTCAAGGACACTAGGAGACTGATTACTGACAGTCTAAACAGTGATGATTGACAATTTTTGCAATACTGTTAACAGAAATATGATTGCTGACAACAATTGGCTAGGTGGGGGCCTGGCTCACAGCAGGCTGCAAGGCAGCAGGAAAGTGCGTTTCAATGGCACCAGCAAGCTGACGATTCAAATCACAGCAACTATTACCAAAAATTTTAATTTTTAATTATTAGAATACTGTCACAACAAATATGATTGGTGTAAATATTTTTTAAGTAGGCCTGGCACACAGGCTTGGAAGGCTGTAGACAACTGAATTCAAAGGCACGAGCAAACTGAGGGTTAAGATCATCAACAATAAAGATTTTTTTAATTATAATTAGTAACTATACTGTGACAAAAAATTAGGATTGGTGTAAATAGTTGGCAAGACGGCCTGGCACAAAAGGATGGCAGGCAGGAGGGAGATGCAATTCAAGGACACTAGGAGACTGATTAATGACAGTCAAAACAGTGATGATTGACAATTTTTGCAATACTGTTAAAAGAAATATGATTGCTGACAACAATTGGCTAGGTGGGCCTGGCTCACAGCAGGCTGCAAGGCAGGAGGAAAGTGCTATTCAATGGCACCAGCAAACTGAGGTTTCAAATCACAGCAACTATTACCAAAAATTTAAATTTTTAATTATTAGAATACTGTCACAACAAATATGATTGGTGTAAATATTTTTTAAGTAGGCCTGGCACACAGGCTTGGAAGGCTGTAGAAAACTGCAATTCAAAGGCACGAGCAAACTGAGGGTTAAGATCATCAACAATAAAGATTTTTTTAATTTTAATTAGTAACTATACAGTGACAAAAAATTAAGATTGGTGTAAATAGTTGGCAAGACGGCCTGGCACAAAAGGATGGCAGGCAGGAGGGAGATGCAATTCAAGGACACTAGGAGACTGATTACTGACAGTCTAAACAGTGATGATTGACAATTTTTGCAATACTGTTAACAGAAATATGATTGCTGACAACAATTGGCTAGGTGGGGGCCTGGCTCACAGCAGGCTGCAAGGCAGCAGGAAAGTGCGTTTCAATGGCACCAGCAAGCTGACGATTCAAATCACAGCAACTATTACCAAAAATTTTAATTTTTAATTATTAGAATACTGTCACAACAAATATGATTGGTGTAAATATTTTTTAAGTAGGCCTGGCACACAGGCTTGGAAGGCTGTAGACAACTGAATTCAAAGGCACGAGCAAACTGAGGGTTAAGATCATCAACAATAAAGATTTTTTTAATTATAATTAGTAACTATACTGTGACAAAAAATTAGGATTGGTGTAAATAGTTGGCAAGACGGCCTGGCACAAAAGGATGGCAGGCAGGAGGGAGATGCAATTCAAGGACACTAGGAGACTGATTACTGACAGTCTAAACAGTGATGATTGACAATTTTTGCAATACTGTTAACAGAAATATGATTGCTGACAACAATTGGCTAGGTGGGAGCCTGGCTCACAGCAGGCTGCAAGGCAGCAGGAAAGTGCGTTTCAATGGCACCAGCAAGCTGACGATTCAAATCCCAGCAACTATGACCAAAAATTTTAATTTTTAATTATTAGAATACTGTCACAACAAATATGATTGGTGTAAATATTTTTTAAGTAGGCCTGGCACACAGGCTTGGAAGGCTGTAGAAAACTGCAATTCAAAGGCACGAGCAAACTGAGGGTTAAGATCATCAACAATAAAGATTTTTTTAATTTTAATTAGTAACTATACTGTGACAAAAAATTAAGATTGGTGTAAATAGTTGGCAAGACGGCCTGGCACAAAAGGATGGCAGGCAGGAGGGAGATGCAATTCAAGGACACTAGGAGACTGATTACTGACAGTCTAAACAGTGATGATTGACAATTTTTGCAATACTGTTAACAGAAATATGATTGCTGACAACAATTGGCTAGGTTGGGGCCTGGCTCACAGCAGGCTGCAAGGCAGCAGGAAAGTGTGTTTCAATGGCACCAGCAAACTGACGATTCAAATCACAGCAACTATTACCAAAAATTTTAATTTTTAATTATTAGAATACTGTCACAACAAATATGATTGGTGTAAATATTTTTTAAGTAGGCCTGGCACACAGGCTTGGAAGGCTGTAGACAACTGAATTCAAAGGCACGAGCAAACTGAGGGTTAAGATCATCAACAATAAAGATTTTTTTTAATTATAATTAGTAACTATACTGTGACAAAAAATTAAGATTGGTGTAAATAGTTGGCAAGACGGCCTGGCACAAAAGGATGGCAGGCAGGAGGGAGATGCAATTCAAGGACACTAGGAGACTGATTACTGACAGTCTAAACAGTGATGATTGACAATTTTTGCAATACTGTTAACAGAAATATGATTGCTGACAACAATTGGCTAGGTGGGGGCCTGGCTCACAGCAGGCTGCAAGGCAGGAGGAAAGTGCTATTCAATGGCACCAGCAAACTGAGGTTTCAAATCACAGCAACTATTACCAAAAATTTTAATTTTTAATTATTAGAATACTGTCACAACAAATATGATTGGTGTAAATATTTTTTAAGTAGGCCTGGCACACAGGCTTGGAAGGCTGTAGAAAACTGCAATTCAAAGGCACGAGCAAACTGAGGGTTAAGATCATCAACAATAAAGATTTTTTTAATTTTAATTAGTAACTATACTGTGACAAAAAATTAAGATTGGTGTAAATAGTTGGCAAGACGGCCTGGCACAAAAGGAAGGCAGGCAGGAGGGAGATGCAATTCAAGGACACTAGGAGACTGATTACTGACAGTCTAAACAGTGATGATTGACAATTTTTGCAATACTGTTAACAGAAATATGATTGCTGACAACAATTGGCTAGGTGGGGGCCTGGCTCACAGCAGGCTGCAAGGCAGCAGGAAAGTGCGTTTCAATGGCACCAGCAAACTGACAATTCAAATCACAGCAACTATTACCAAAAATTTTATTTTTTAATTATTAGAATACTGTCACAACAAATATGATTGGTGTAAATATTTTTTAAGTAGGCCTGGCACACAGGCTTGGAAGGCTGTAGACAACTGAATTCAAAGGCACGAGCAAACTGAGGGTTAAGATCATCAACAATAAAGATTTTTTTAATTATAATTAGTAACTATACTGTGGCAAAAAATTAGGATTGGTGTAAATAGTTGGCAAGACGGCCTGGCACAAAAGGATGGCAGGCAGGAGGGAGATGCAATTCAAGGACACTAGGAGACTGATTACTGACAGTCTAAACAGTGATGATTGACAATTTTTGCAATACTGTTAACAGAAATATGATTGCTGACAACAATTGGCTAGGTGGGGGCCTGGCTCACAGCAGGCTGCAAGGCAGCAGGAAAGTGCGTTTCAATGGCACCAGCAAACTGACGATTCAAATCACAGCAACTATTACCAAAAATTTTAATTTTTAATTATTAGAATACTGTCACAACAAATATGATTGGTGTAAATATTTTTTAAGTAGGCCTGGCACACAGGCTTGGAAGGCTGTAGACAACTGAATTCAAAGGCACGAGCAAACTGAGGGTTAAGATCATCAACAATAAAGATTTTTTTAATTATAATTAGTAACTATACTGTGACAAAAAATTAGGATTGGTGTAAATAGTTGGCAAGACGGCCTGGCACAAAAGGATGGCAGGCAGGAGGGAGATGCAATTCAAGGACACTAGGAGACTGATTACTGACAGTCTAAACAGTGATGATTGACAATTTTTGCAATACTGTTAACAGAAATATGATTGCTGACAACAATTGGCTAGGTAGGGGCCTGGCTCACAGCAGGCTGCAAGGCAGGAGGAAAGTGCGTTTCAATGGCACCAACAAACTGACGATTCAAATCACAGCAACTATTACCAAAAATTTTAATTTTTAATTATTAGAATACTGTCACAACAAATATGATTGGTGTAAATATTTTTTAAGTAGGCCTGGCACACAGGCTTGGAAGGCTGTAGAAAAGTGCAATTCAAAGGCACGAGCAAACTGAGGGTTAAGATCAACACTAAAAAATTTTTTTATTTAAATTAATAACTATACTGTCTGACTGTGACAACAATTATGATTGGTGTAAATAGTTGGCTAGACGGCCTGGCACAAAAGGCTGGCAGTGGCAGGCAGGAGGTAAATGAAATTCAATGGCCCTAGGAGACTGAATATTTGCAGTCCAAAAAATTATGATTTTTTTTATTTTTATTACTGTTACAAGAATTGTGATTGGTGCCACTAATTGGCTACTTGGGCCTGGCAGACAGGCTGGCAGCTATGAGTCGTGGATGGTAGGTAGGGCAGTAATTGAACACAGTATGCTGTGTAAGTGACAAAAACACAGGACTGATAGAAAATTAAGTTACATTACACTAGCAAAATATTTTAACATTTTAGATTTTAATATTAAAATTATGTTAAGAAGTGCAATGCACATATGACTCTATGAGTGGTCGCACTGGCTGGCTGCTACGTAGGGCAGCAATTATAACAACAGTATGCTGTGTAAGTCAGATAGACAGTTAGACACAGGCCTGATAGAAAATACAATTAGATTACACTAGCATAATGATTTAAAGACTTTTTTTTGGAAATTTTAAGAAAAAGGTTAAGCACATACATATGAGTCGTGGCTGATAGCCTTGGAAGGGCAGCTATTAAAAACAGTAGGCTATGTATGTCGGATACACACACGCCTGATAGAAAATACTATTAGATTACACTAGAAAAATCATTGAAATTATTTTTTGGGGGGGGAAATTAAAAAAAGGTTAAACACATATGAGTCGTGGCTCATAGACTAGGGAGGGCAGCAAGTAAACACAGTAGGCTCTCTATGTCAGCAAAACACACAGGCCGGATAGAAAATTAGATTTGATTACACTAGCAAACAAATTTAAACTTTTTTTTTTTATATTAAAATTAAGGTGAAAGAAAAATAGATACGAGTGCTGGGTGGCTGCCTGGCACAGACCAATTAACCAAAAGACTGAAAAAAAAGAGGTATATTAATGCTGAGTGAGCCTGACAGACACAGGCATGATAGTAAATGTAATTAGATTACACTAGAAAAATATTTTTTTTGTGTTTTTTTTTTTAAATTAAAAATAATGTTATAAACGGATATTAACACTACTGGCTGCTGGCTGGCACAGAGCAATGAACCAGAGTATATGCTGTGTGACACTGGCCTGATAGAAAATGAAAAAAAATTACACTAGAAAAATAATTTTTGGGTTAGTTAAATTTAAACTAATGTTGTTAGGGAGATATCAGTGGTGGCAGTAGTCACAGCATATGCTGTGAGCCTTAAACACACAGCTGAAAGCCAGGCAAATGCTAAAAAAAAAAAAAAAAAACGGCTCGAAATATAGCCCTAAAAAGGGCTTTTTGGGGTGCTGTGCTTGCAGCAGAGATGAGTGGAGTCCTTCTGGACTGTAAATACACTAGCCTAGCTATGTTTTTACTATTAATGTCAGGAGCGAAAACACAACACGTCCTCTCATTAAAAAAGCAAGGTTGTTATGAGTCTAAAATGGCGGATTCCGAGTAGCTGGGAGTGTCTGTGAGGGAGTGTCTGATGTTGATTGGCTCTAATGTGTCAGGCGGCTGTGACATAAAGGGTCAAAGTTTCCACAATGATGACACATAGGGGCGGATCGAACATCGCCATGTGTTCGCCCACAAACGCGAACGAGCTATGTTCGCTGTGAACCGTTCGCGGGCGAACAGTTCGGGACATCACTATTTATCAACCAGTGGGCAATATTTTTTTTTCGTTGCTTTATATAAAAAGGACATTTCTTTAACAGTTTTTTTTAACATGCACAGACATACACTTCCTTCAATACCAAAAAGGCTAGCATTAAAAATATTTTAAATCTGTTACTGCTTTTTTTTTACAATTCACTGTGCTGGCCCTTTAAGAAAGCAAACAAATGGCAAACTACTCTCATGTACAGTACACAGCATTTACAGTGCTGTACTATAAATGCAAGTGGCAAAAACACTCTTCAAAATGTTTTTTTTTTTAGCTAAGGAATAACTTCCTCAATAGAGGTCATGTGATCACTAGGAATAGGCGCTATTGTTAAACGGCGCAAACTGAACCAGTATAAC
Source organism: Bombina bombina (assembly GCF_027579735.1). Classification (NCBI taxonomy): domain Eukaryota; kingdom Metazoa; phylum Chordata; class Amphibia; order Anura; family Bombinatoridae; genus Bombina; species Bombina bombina. The sequence continues at coordinate 686,205,723 of NC_069500.1, read as the reverse complement.
TGTATTAATGGCTGGTCTAACTAAGCTGAAAAAAACATTTTTTTGTAAACATATTAATAGTTAATAAAACACAGTCATGAAACTAGTATCTACTGGGAAATCCATGGAGCTTCATCTATCTCGTAACCATTAATTTTTCAGCAGTAAATGACGCCCGCATCACAAAAATATTACAGTACAGATGTATTGAAATGGACAAAAAAACTCACTCTATAAAATAGTCCACTGTAACAGATGAAATGAAGAAAAGTAAAAAGAAGACAAACTCATCTTTGAAACGGTGAGGCATTACACAGTAATAATAGGGGCAGTAGAGTCTTTGCGACAGATTTATCAAGTGTCAGGCAGACATGATCGACTGTAGCGGATCATGTCCGCCCGACATCGATAAATGCTGACAGCATTTGCTGTCGGCATTTATCATTGCACAAGCATTTTGGGGGTGTTAATCATCCCAATCGTATCTGAGCGAGCTGATTGCTTTTCGCCGCCTCTGAGATGACGGATGAGTTAAGGAGCAGCGGTCTTACGAAAAACTAGCTGGCATGAAGAGAAATCACACAAAAAAGGGACCTCACAGTACCGACAAGACTTGTTAGATCAGAGAGCTTTAATTCATCAGACCTGTTATGAATTCTGCATGTTGTGCTCAGGTATAGGTGAAAAATTCCAACCACACCCACAACCAGCCCTGTCAAAAACTTTTATAATATCCAGAGGGGCAAGGTTACCGTAAAAAAGCAGAAGTGATTATTTAACAATAACAAATGTTTTCATAACCTGTTTTGCAAGTGTGTTTCCTCAGTAATGCAGTTAGTATTTTCCTTCCATGTTGCTAGCAGTTCTCGTTTGATGTGCAGTAAATCATGAACTGACTACCTCATGCATTTTTGTATGTAACTTTTTATCAACCTCTCATTCTGTTTATTACACAGTCTCTATTTTCCATGATCCCACTATTTACTACAAAAAAATATAATTCTACCCAATACTATATTTAACCCTCTAGCAATTACTTTTTATCCTTCTTAAGTCTTAACACACAATCACTCTTTAGCTCCTAGCCAAAGCTTCCTCTTGGCTTTCATACCACATTATCTAAATTTGAAGCTAAAAGCACCACACCCTTAATGTTTTCACATGCCTGTGTTACACACATTATTTACTTAAACTGACAGTAAAGTCAAAATTAAACTTTTATGATTCAGATAGAACATTCAATTTACTTCTATTATCAAATTGTCTTAGTTCTCTTGGTACCCTTTGTTGAAGAGTAAATCTGGTTAGGTTGATAGGAGCTAAGGGACATGACTGTGTCTTTAGCATTCTATGGCAGCAGCATTTGTAACTATGTATAGCATTGCTGTAAACCCTAGTAGACTATATGGCATAGTTGATATTTTGATCCTAATAATAACATGCCTCCAATACATGATATAGGTGTATGTTTTGTATAGGTTCTTCTTTGGGCTGATAACATTATATAATACGCACTGTACTTTTACTGAAGTTTATGTTGCTACGATATTATTATGATTCAAATGTATGGTTCATTGCAACAATGTATTTTGTACTTTGAATATTTTAGATTGTTTATGTTTTGAAAAGTGCTGGACCTGAAAAGGTTTTGCTTTGTTTATTGAGGATTACCATGGTTACGATTTTGGCGCAATTTCTCACTGGGGGTGGGGTTTAGACTGTTTAAATTGCCATTTGAGATGTGTGTTTGTTTGTCTGAGGAAGGGGAGTGTGTCCCCAAAACGTCACACTTAAGAGATTAAATTCACTTATTAAAAGACCAGTGAGTGCCTCCTTCTGTTAATATATATATATATATATATATATATATATATATATATATATATATATATATATATATATATAGAGGCAATAAGCCTGCCCAGAGGGCAGTATATTTAAAATTACTGAAAAAAATAAACTAAATTATCAAAAATAAAAAAAAAACCTAATCTAATACCCCTATAAAAATAAACTTCCCCCCAAAATAAAAACACCCTCCAATCTAAACTAAACTACCAATAGCCCTTAAAAGGGCTTTTTGTAGGGCCTTGCCCTAAGTTAAACAGCTCTTTTACATAACAAAATTACCAATTACCCCCTAACAGCTAAACAACCAACCCCCTAAAATAAAAAAATCTAAGTCTAAAAAAACCTAAGCTACCTGAAAGAACTTATTTTGCTCTAGCGTTAAGCCAAATTATGCGAGATCAATGGAGAAAAAAAGTGGAAAAAATATTGCGCAAACGCCATCGTCTTTTAGCATTCCCCATAGAAGTCAATGGAGAACAAAAAAACATTTAAAAAAAAAAAAAAATACCCATCGCGCATACAACATAGCATATTCCCATTAGCAAATATGAAAGATTAACAGTAAATACATAGCTGTAATCTTTATTACATATAAATATTTCATAAATATGTTTTATCATATTTTCATCTGCTTAATGGCAAAAGGCTATAATGCACTTATATAAATATATATATATATGTGTGTGTACATACATATTAATGTTTTAATATGTGTATATATGACTGTAAATACACATATACAAATTTAAATACATTAATAAATAAACCAATCAGGTGCACTCTCACAAACCAGTCCATTTAATGCCAGGGTGATATAATAGTATCATGTAGTAATCAAAAGAATCAGCACTCACTGGACTTGAAATTAAGTGAAGAATCCTTCTTTATTCCATAAATGTGACTATTCAGGGTATTAACCCCTTCAGAACAACAAATGTGAAGTGCAATACAAACATTTACACTCAATAAACCCCACCCATTGTACGAAAAAACGCTAAAAGGTTGTCATAGCAACCTATAGTGACATAAAATCTTGTGATTCATGTCAAACAATTAATAGATATAATCAATTATCCACAGTGAATCATAGTGTTTATACTTGGGGGCTGATTTATCAAGGGACAAATGGCCCCTCATGCCCCTGTTTCCGCGCAAGCCTTCCGCTGTCCTTAACTAGTCCGCCGACTCTGAGGCTGCGGACATCAATCCGCCTGATCTCATACAATCGGGATGATTGACACCCCCTGCTAGCGGCTGATTGGCAGCGAATCTGCAGGGGGCGGCATTGCACAAGCACTTCACCAGAACAGCTTGTGCAATGTTAAATGCCGACAGCGTATGTGGATCATGTCGGACAGACATTTGATAAATCAGCCCCATAGTGTTGTTAGAGGACATAGTGATAGATAGTAATCGCTAATCAGAAATCGCTATAAAAAGATGTGCATATCCAAATCACTCTATGCAGATCAAAAGTGCAAGAATATAAAGTAAGCTGTTATAGTGATATACATCAATCATTCATAAGCACTCATGAGAATGATAATTTTCCTGGCATTCATAAAAGCTTCAATGGATTATGTTCATAACCATAACATACCTAAATAGTGTATTGTTTCACTATCACAGCTGTTTGGAACAACTATACATAACGCTGCCGTGCATACTGTTTTTCTCAACATCAGGGACATTATTTATTTATAATATCTCTCAAGTTGATACTTCTCATCTACTAGGCTGTTGGGCAAAATCAGTGCCTCGTAAAGGAATATTATACTCTGAATAAATACCCCAAATATACACACTTTAATGCATTTCTTCGTACTGCACTGTATCATATTATTCTGTCACATATCATATATTGTAGGCCAAACAAGAATCTATTATGACAAAAGATTGTTAATAAGTACTCATAGAAAATCCCTCATAATGTTCCAATATATTCCAAATTGAATATATCTGCCTCTTGTCTAGTTCTAACTCTTGAATTGTTGCCTATTGTAATCTGCCTGCTATAAGTGTTTGCATAACGGTTATGCACAGAAATATTTTTTTCTTTTTTGCTTTTAGGTCTCAGGCTCTCGTTGGTTTCCAGTTTTGCAAAATGGCTTCAAGTATTAGAATAATTCCCAGGAAATACCTAGATGGGGAGAACTTGTGGACAGGCAGCGCCACCAGAGGGGAGAATAAGGCCAAGAAGAAGGGAAGGAACTCAACAGGAGCTGGGATCAGGAAAGAACAGGGGGACATGGTGCCTTTGTCGGTAAGAAAAGCGGTTCAAGTTGACAAGGATGTGTTATTCCCTTCCCCCCTCCCCGGGGTCCCCTGTACCTTCCATGAGACCTTTTTCTGGCCCGGCCTCCTCCTGCTCCAATTCAGCCCAATCCCCTGCGCCCCCTTCTATTGGGCGGGGGGTCCGGATATAGGATCTGAGTCTCCCAGGCATCCCCCTGGGGCAGGGGGCTCCCATCACATTGTTTTAAAGTTCAGCAGAGCGAGAGTCCGGCCCTTTTATATGGGCATTTTTTAGACAGGGGGCAGGGCAGGGAGTTCCAGCAGGTCGCTTCCCCATTACTATTTGATTCAGCGGAGCGCGATTGCGCACCCGCCCCCTCTTGCACACCGATGTCTAGGCCACAAAATTATGATGTCATACAGGTGCGCGGGGAGGCGGGGGTGTTGCCACGTCTGTTCGAATGCGTTCCACCATCTTGCAAGGGGCCGGGGTTAAGGGAGGCAGGACATTCCATGTACACTACGGGGGTTGAAGGCTAGGAGCGCCCGGCAAAACACGCTGCATGATGCCCAGGCAGGAGGCACTCCCAGGATGACAGATGGGCGATTGGTTAGCAGGGAGCAAGGGGGGTATGATATCCCTAGACGAGTAGTCTTGGCCAAAGCTGGGATGGGTAGAGGCCTATGATTTATGGCCGCGATATGCCTCATTATGAGGATAATGTATACGTGGTAGGGGAGGGTATATATACTCCCCCACAGATATGAATAACATCCCGCGGTTGCCAGAGGGGATCAATAGGCCTAATTACGCAGGCGGCTATTATCATGAGAGGGACATGGGGAATAGGCAACAGAGGGGGGATGAAATTTTTAAGGGAAATGATGGCATGCTTTATATGCATATTCAGGAGCCTAACAAGGATATAAATGTTCAAAGGACATTTAGTAACACCTTTTATCCACAGGCATCAAAGTCGAGTGTATCTGTAATATCACAGAATCAGCAGGTGACAGAGGAGCCACGAGAGCAGCAGGCGGAGAGGCAGCTGGAACATCCAGGACCCAGCAGTGTAGTACCAGTAGGGGAAAAGCTGGATAATGCATCTCAAGAAGAAAGGTAAGAAACGTGGTTTTGTTATTTCTTCTGACAGCTCTAGTAGTGGCTCTGAGGCTGATTCTGATATGGTAAAGGGCCCAAATAAAAAGATTCTTAAAATCGTGCACAAAATCTATGCAAAGCAGGGTCATAAAGAGGAGCATAAGGGCTCTGATTCAGAGGATAGTGAGGGGGGCCCCAGGTAAAGGATAAAATGAGTAAGATTAGTCCCGTTTGCCTCACATTTAAAATCAAAATTAGTCCAAAAAGCAAAGAAAAAGAAGTACTTAGATTTCTTTGATATTACTAGAGAGGCGGTTGCCATTAAATCCAGGGGGGAAGGGACAAAAAGCAAGAAAAAAAGCTAATTTGCAGACTGGGTTAAGGGGTTTGCTGTGTATTCGGAGAGTTTCCTAGAGGCACACCCAGATCAAATGAAGGGCATGATGAGGTATTTACACCTAATTGCAGATTGCTTTACAACTTATGGTGGCTTCTCTTGGAAAGATTATGATGAGGAGTTCAGGAGGGGCAGCGTGGCCACTAGGGGAAAGGGCAGGAAGGATTTTGGGGTGAAAATTATAGATATATGGTCTCACCTGGTAAAGCTAGCAGAGGGGCAAGGGCTCAATAAAATGCAAAATGGGAACACAGTTACTGCAAAAGGGATTAAGCAGGAGGCAAAAGAATGCTGTGCTTATGATAAGTGCTGCGAGAGAGGGACAGCTTGTAGATATAAGCATATTTGCAGGCATTGCGCAGGAAATAATCCCAGGCTGGACTGTAGGAGAAGGAGGGGGGCGGGGCAAAAACTATTCCTTTTGCGGGCCAAACAGATTTCAAGGGGGGGAGCTGGGGCTGGCCAAAACCCTGCTGAAAGTAAATAAGCTAATGGAGGTCTTAGAGGGATACCCTAACGCAAAAGAAAGGGAAATGTTAAAGGAGGGGCTGCAATATGGTTTTAGAATACCTGTACAGGGGAAGGTAGAGGGGGCAAAAAAACATAATTTATGTAAGAACTTACCTGGTAAATTCATTTCTTTCATATTAGCAAGAGTCCATGAGCTAGTGACGTATGGGATATACATTCCTACCAGGAGGGGCAAAGTTTCCCAAACCTCAAAATGCCTATAAATACACCCCTCACCACACCCACAATTCAGTTTAACGAATAGCCAAGAAGTGGGGTGATAAAAAAGTGCGAAAGCATATAAAATAAGGAATTGGAATAATTGTGCTTTATACAAAAATCATAACCACCCCAAAAAAAGGGCGGGCCTCATGGACTCTTGCTAATATGAAAGAAATGAATTTATCAGGTAAGTTCTTACATAAATTATGTTTTCTTTCATGTAATTAGCAAGAGTCCATGAGCTAGTGACGTATGGGATAATGATTACCCAAGATGTGGATCTTTCCACGCAAGAGTCACTAGAGAGGGAGGGATAAAATAAAGACAGCCAATTCCTGCTGAAAATAATCCACACCCAAAATAAAGTTTAATGAAAAACATAAGCAGAAGATTCAAACTGAAACCGCTGCCTGAAGTACTTTTCTACCAAAAACTGCTTCAGAAGAAGAAAATACATCAAAATGGTAGAATTTAGTAAAAGTATGCAAAGAGGACCAAGTTGCTGCTTTGCAAATAGGCAAGATGAATTAAAGATTTCAACCAAGATGCCAAAGAAATGGCAGAAGCTTTCTGGCCTTTTCTAGAACCAGAAAAGATAACAAATAAACTAGAAGTCTTTCGGAAAGACTTAGTAGCTTCAACATAATATTTCAAAGCTCTAACAACATCCAAAGAATGCAATGATTTCTCCTTAGAATTCTTAGGATTAGGACATAATGAAGGAACCACAATTTCTCTACTAATGTTGTTAGAATTCACAACTTTAGGTAAAAATTCAAAAGAAGTTTGCAACACTGCCTTATCCTGATGAAAAATCAGAAAAGGAGACTCACAAGAAAGAGCAGCTAATTCAGAAACTCTTCTGGCAGAAGAGATTGCCAAAAGGAACAAAACTTTCCAAGAAAGTAATTTAATGTCCAATGAATGCATAGGTTCAAACGGAGGAGCTTGAAGAGCCCCCAGAACCAAATTCAAACTCCAAGGAGGAGAAATTGACTTAATGACAGGTTTTATACGAACCAAAGCTTGTACAAAACAATGAATATCAGGAAGATTAGCAATCTTTCTGTGAAAAAGAACAGAAAGAGCAGAGATTTGTCCTTTCAAAGAACTTGCGGATAAACCTTTATCTAAACCATCCTGAAGAAACTGTAAAATTCTCGGAATTCTAAAAGAATGCCAAGAAAAATGATGAGAAAGACACCAAGAAATATAAGTCTTCCAGACTCTATAATATATCTCTCTGGATACAGATTTACGAGCCTGTAACATAGTATTAATCACAGAGTCAGAGAAACCTCTTTGACCAAGAATCAAGCGTTCAATCTCCATACCTTTAAATTTAAGGATTTGAGATCCTGATGGAAAAAAGGACCTTGCAACAGAAGGTCTGGTCGTAGCGGAAGAGTCCACGGATGGCAAGAGGCCATCCGGACAAGATCCGCATACCAAAACCTGTGAGGCCATGCCGGAGCTACCAGCAGAACAAACGAGCATTCCTTCAGAATCTTGGAGATTACTCTTGGAAGAAGAACTAGAGGCGGAAAGATATAAGCAGGATGATACTTCCAAGGAAGTGATAATGCATCCACTGCTTCCGCCTGAGGATCCCGGGATCTGGACAGATACCTGGGAAGTTTCTTGTTTAGATGAGACGCCATCAGATCTATTTCTGGAAGCTCCCACATTTGAACAATCTGAAGAAATACCTCTGGGTGAAGAGACCATTCGCCCGGATGCAACGTTTGGCGACTGAGATAATCCGCTTCCCAATTGTCTATACCTGGGATATGAACCGCAGAGATTAGACAGGAGCTGGATTCCGCCCAAACCAGAATTCGAGATACTTCTTTCATAGCCAGAGGACTGTGAGTCCCTCCTTGATGATTGATGTATGCCACAGTAGTGACATTGTCTGTCTGAAAACAAATGAACGATTCTCTCTTCAGAAGAGGCCAAGACTGAAGAGCTCTGAAAATTGCACGGAGTTCCAAAATATTGATCGGTAATCTCACCTCCTGAGATTCCCAAACTCTTTGTGCCGTCAGAGATCCCCACACAGCTCCCCAACCTGTGAGACTTGCATCTGTTGAAATTACAGTCCAGGTCGGAAGCACAAAAGAAGCCCCCTGAATTAAACGATGGTGATCTGTCCACCACGTTAGAGAGTGTCGTACAATCGGTTTTAAAGATATTAATTGAGATATCTTTGTGTAATCCTTGCACCATTGATTCAGCATACAGAGCTGAAGAGGTCGCATGTGAAAACGAGCAAAGGGGATCGCGTCCGATGCAGCAGTCATAAGACCTAGAATTTCCATGCATAAGGCTACCGAAGGGAATGATTGTGACTGAAGGTTTCGACAAGCTGAAATCAATTTTAGACGTCTCTTGTCTGTTAAAGACAGAGTCATGGACACTGAATCTATCTGGAAACCCAGAAAGGTTACCCTTGTCTGAGGAATCAATGAACTTTTTGGTGAATTGATCCTCCAACCATGATCTTGAAGAAACAACACAAGTCGATTCGTATGAGATTCTTCTAAATGTAAAGACTGAGCAAGTACCAAGATATCGTCCAAATAAGGAAATACCACAATACCCTGTTCTCTGATTACAGACAGAAGGGCACCGAGAACCTTTGTAAAAATTCTTGGAGCTGTAGCTAGGCCAAACGGCAGAGCCACAAACTGGTAATGCTTGTCCAGAAAAGAGAATCTCAGGAACTGATAATGATCTGGATGAATTGGAATATGCAGATATGCATCCTGTAAATCTATTGTGGACATAAAATGCCCTTGCTGAACAAAAGGCAAGATAGTCCTTACAGTTACCATTTTGAACGTTGGTATCCTTACATAACGATTCAATATTTTTAGATCCAGAACTGGTCTGAAGGAATTCTCCTTCTTTGGTACAATGAAGAGATTTGAATAAAACCCCATCCCCTGTTCCAGAACTGGAACTGGCATAATTACTCCAGCCAACTCTAGATCTGAAACACAATTCAGAAATGCTTGAGCTTTCACTGGATTTACTGGGACACGGGAAAGAAAAAATCTCTTTGCAGGAGGTCTCATCTTGAAACCAATTCTGTACCCTTCTGAAACAATGTTCTGAATCCAAAGATTGTGAACAGAATTGATCCAAATTTCTTTGAAAAAACGTAACCTGCCCCCTACCAGCTGAGCTGGAATGAGGGCCGCACCTTCATGTGGACTTAGAAGCAGGCTTTGCCTTTCTAGAAGGCTTGGATTTATTCCAGACTGGAGATGGTTTCCAAACTGAAACTGCTCCTGAGGATGAAGGATCAGGCTTTTGTTCTTTGTTGAAACGAAAGGAACGAAAACGATTATTAGCCCTGTTTTTACCCTTAGATTTTTTATCCTGTGGTAAAAAAGTTCCTTTCCCACCAGTAACAGTTGAGATAATGGAATCCAACTGAGAACCAAATAATTTGTTACCCTGGAAAGAAATGGAAAGTAGAGTTGATTTAGAAGCCATATCAGCATTCCAAGTTTTAAGCCATAAAGCTCTTCTAGCTAAAATAGCTAGAGACATAAACCTGACATCAACTCTGATAATATCAAAAATGGCATCACAGATAAAATTATTAGCATGCTGAAGAATAATAATATTATGAGAATCATGATCTGTTACTTGTTGCGCTAAAGTCTCCAACCAAAAAGTTGAAGCTGCAGCAACATCAGCCAAAGATATAGCAGGTCTAAGAAGATTACCTGAACACAGATAAGCTTTTCTTAGAAAGGATTCAATTTTCCTATCTAAAGGATCTTTAAACGAAGTACCATCTGACGTAGGAATAGTAGTACGTTTAGCAAGGGTAGAAATAGCCCCATCGACTTTAGGGATTTTGTCCCAAAATTCTAATCTGTCAGACGGCACAGGATATAATTGCTTAAAACGTTTAGAAGGAGTAAATGAATTACCCAATTTATCCCATTCTCTGGAAATTACTTCAGAAATAGCATTAGGAACAGGAAAAACTTCTGGAATAACCACAGGAGATTTAAATACCTTATCTAAACGTTTAGAATTAGTATCAAGAGGACCAGAATCCTCTATTTCTAAAGCAATTAGTACTTCTTTAAGTAAAGAACGAATAAATTCCATTTTAAATAAATATGAAGATTTATCAGCATCAATCTCTGAGACAGAATCCTCTGAACCAGAAGAGTCATCAGAATCAGAATGATGATGTTCATTTAAAAATTCATCTGTAGAGAGAGAAGTTTTAAAAGATTTTTTATGTTTACTAGAAGGAGAAATAACAGACATAGCCTTCTTGATGGATTCAGAAACAAAATCTCTTATGTTATCAGGAACATTCTGCACCTTAGATGTTGAGGGAACTGCAACAGGCAATGGTACATTACTAAAGGAAATATTATCTGCTTTAACAAGTTTGTCATGACAATTAATACAAACAACAGCCGGAGGAATAGCTACCAAAAGTTTACAGCAGATACACTTAGCTTTGGTAGTTCCAGCACTAGACAGCGATTTTCCTGAAGTATCTTCTGACTCAGATGCAACGTGAGACATCTTGCAATATGTAAGAGAAAAAACAACATATAAAGCAAAATTCATCAAATTCCTTAAATGACAGTTTCAGGAATGGGAAAAAATGCCAATAAAAAAGCTTCTAGTAACCAGAAGCAAAGAAAAAATGAGACTGAAATAATGTGGAGACAAAAGCGACGCCCATATTTTTTGGCGCCAAATAATACGCCCACATTATTTGGCACCTAAATGCTTTTTGGCGCCAAAAATGACGCCACATCCGGAACGCCGACATCTTTGGCGCAAAAGGACGTCAAAAAATGACGCAACTTCCGGCGACACGTATGACGCTGGAAACAGAAAAGATTTTTTGCGCCAAAAAAGTCCGCGCCAAGAATGACGCAATAAAATGAAGCATTTTCAGCCCCCGCGAGCCTAACAGCCCACAGGGAAAAAAAGTCAAATTTTTAAGGTAAGAAAAAATGATTGATTCAAATGCATTATCCCAAATATGAAACTGACTGTCTGAAAATAAGGAATGTTGAACATTCTGAGTCAAGGCAAATAAATGTTTGAATACATATATTTAGAACTTTATAAATAAAGTGCCCAACCATAGCTTAGAGTGTCACAGAAAATAAGATTTACTTACCCCAGGACACTCATCTACATGTTTGTAGAAAGCCAAACCAGTACTGAAACGAAAATCAGCAGAGGTAATGGTATATAAATAAGAGTATATCGTCGATCTGAAAAGGGAGGTAAGAGATGAATCTCTACGACCGATAACAGAGAACCTATGAAATAGACCCCGTAGAAGGAGATCACTGCATTCAAATAGGCAATACTCTCCTCACATCCCTCTGACATTCACTGCACGCTGAGAGGAAAACCGGGCTCCAACTTGCTGCGGAGCGCATATCAACGTAGAATCTAGCACAAACTTACTTCACCACCTCCATAGGAGGCAAAGTTTGTAAAACTGAATTGTGGGTGTGGTGAGGGGTGTATTTATAGGCATTTTGAGGTTTGGGAAACTTTGCCCCTCCTGGTAGGAATGTATATCCCATACGTCACTAGCTCATGGACTCTTGCTAATTACATGAAAGAAAAGGTACACAGCATATGAATTATCTGAAGTGCTGAGGGAAAAAAATGGAAAAAGAGGTTGAGCTAGGAAGGATGGTAGGCCCCTTAAGATAAAAAAAAACAATAGAAGGGTTTGTGGTGTCCCCCTTGGGCGTAGTCCCTAAAAAAAGAGTTTGGTAAGTTTAGGATGATTCAGCACTTGTCTTATCCTAGAGGGAATTCGGTTAACGATGCAATAAGTAAGGAGGATGCATCGGTAGCTTACCAATCTTTTGACCAAGCAGTTAACATAGTTAAGGCTGCGGGCATGGGGGCTGATTTAGCAAAAATCAATATAGAAGCCGCATTTAGGCTGCTTCCACTGCACCCCGAAAGTTTCAGATTGATGGGGTGTAAGTTTGAAGACGGCTTCTATATCGATAAATGCCTACCAATGGGGTGTTCAATTTCTTGTGCATATTTCAAAACATTTAGTACTTTTCTGCATTGGGTGATTCAAGAAAAGACAGATAGCAGCTCACTAGTGCATAATTTAGATGATTTTATGATTGTTGGTAAGTGCAATAGAATCCTAAAGGAGGCTTTGGAATTTTCAAAGAGTTGGGGGTGCCAGTAGCATCAGATAAATCCGAAGGCCCCTGTAATTGCTTGGCTTTTCTGGGTAAAGAAATTTATTCGGTAAATAAGCAGTGTAGACTACCGGGGGGGGGGGGGGGAATTGATAAAATGAGAACGTCCATAAAGCCAATGCTGAAAGAAGTTTACTCTCAGGGAGATGCACAAGGTTCTAGGTCTTCTTAACTTTGCATGCAGAGTGATCCCCCTTGGCAGAATTTTCAAATGAAGGCTAGAGATAAGTACAAGGGGAGCAGTGTTTCCCAATCATAAAATTAGATTAAATAAGCACATAAAAGCAGATTTTAAAGCATGGGATTGTTTTTTGAAAATTGTTAACGGTGTAAGAATTTCGGAAGTCTTATCAACTGAGTTGCAATTGTACACAGGCGCAGCAGGAGGGTCAGGTTTTGGGGCATACCTTAAAGGGCCATTATACACTCATTTTTTCTTTGCATAAATGTTTTGTAGATGATCTATTTATAAAGCCCATAAAGTTTGTTTTTTTTAAAAAAATTATAATTTCACTTATTTTTAAATAACATTGCTCTGATTTTCAAACTCCTAACCAAGCCCCAAAGTTTTATTTGAATACCGTCAGCTACCTTCTCCAGCTTGCTCCTGTTTGTGTAAAGGGTCTTTTCATATGCAAAAGAAGGGGGAGGGGGGGAGTGTCTTATTTTCCACTTGCAGTGGGCTTTCCAGCTGCCTTTTCAACAGAACTAAACTGAAAGCTTCTAAGTACGTTTTTAAACCATTTTATACTGGATTTTTATATCAGTATCTGTGCATCTTATTCTGTATAGTAGTGTCTATTACATGCAGTTATATGAAAATGAGTGTATACTGTCCCTTTAATGGCAGGTGGTGCACGGGTAAATGGCCCCAGCTATGAGAGGAGAAAGACTGGACTAGGAACCTCATGTTACTGGAACTGTTCCCAATCGGAGTAGCAATAGAGCTGTGGGGTAAAGAATTGGCTAATAAGAGCATTTTATTCTGGTCAGATAACAAAGGGGTAGTGGATGTGTTAAACAACCTATCAGCATCTTCCGCCCAGGTTATCCCATATGTGCAGAATTTAGTTCTTAAAGCTCTGGAGAATAATATAAATTTTAGAGCCAAGTACATTCCAGGGGTAAATAATGTTATTGCTGATGCCCTATCAAGGTTTAAATGGGAGTTATTGATAAATGTGTTTGTTCAAAGCCCCTCAAATGGGCAAAGGTGTCCACGAAGGAATTGGTGTACTAAAAACAAGTTTTATTTCCTTATTACCACATATGAAATTATGCTAACAAATTACAGTTAAAATACAATATAATGTGGATCCACAATGTTACAATTTAAGCAATATTACATAGGTTAAAAAGTTTAAAATTGTGATAACATAAGCATGAGACTCTGACATAGATTGGAAACCAAATGCTGGTTTAGGTGCAGATTATTCACTTGCAAATGATGAGGTGTTAGAATTTGTTATAAAAAAGAGGTGATGCGGTGTAGGCACCCTATAGAATAAGTAGTAAGTGGTGTTGATTGTTTATTAGGATAAATTGGTGGTGCCAGTGGATACAAAAAATAAACTTAAAAGATTAAAAATGTGGATCAAAAATTGAGTGAAAATAGTGATCACAATTGTGGAAAAAGTTGCAAAAATCCTTGAATGTCTGTTAAATTAAGGCAAAAATATAAAAACTTAAAAACTTAAAGACAAAAATATAAGAACTTGAAACTTAAAGAGAAACTTAAAAACTTAAAGACAAAAATATAAGAACTTGAAAAGAGAGACGTTGTTTGAAAAAAAAGGTGAAAAATTGTGCACAAAAAAGGTTAATAAAAGAACAAAGTCTAGTTATTGTAATCCAATAGACTAGTAGCTTGCACTCAGTCTATATGAACAAATTGTGTGTGAAGTTTGAATCAGTGGTTTTAAAATAACCTTATTTCCTGGCGGTGAGAATCCTTATTAGTTCCTGGTGGTGAGAACCCACTCGACGGTCCCTAGGTTTCTCCCGGTGGGACGACTAAAACTCCTGTTTCCTGGTGGTGAGAACCCTCAGGCCTGGATATGGGATCCTGATGGTTACTTGGCCTTATATTGTCAGTTTCCTATAAAGGTAAAAAGCAATACAAGCATTACAACACAAAATTAGAGCTAGAGACAGTTCAAAGCAGTCCGGACCACCTGCCAAACAATCAGGCAGGCTCCACATCTCCATGGAACCGATAGATGTGGAGCCTCTCTGATTGTTAGCCAGGTGGTCCAGACTGCTTTGAACTGTCTCTAGCGAATACCTCTCACTCCTGCATTGATTGTGCCTTTTCTAATATTGCATCTTAAATTATATTTTCGTAAAAGAATGGCTGACAAGTTTAAAGCTTGTTTCTATGCTGCCAAATTTGTATGCATAGCTACTTGCTTGATGCCTTACTACTTGCTTAATGCCTTACTACTTGCTTCATACCTTACTATCTACTTGCATGGATGCCTTTTCTTTTCTGCAGTTTGCTAATAAGTGATACTAACACTGGAATAATTAAGTTTGGAAATTGATCACTATACCATCTGCTTTATTCTACAGCAACATGTATGCCATCTTTGTGACTATTTTGAATTACTGCATGCATAGATCCCCAAGTACACCTGGCCAAGTGGCCAGACGTGTCCTATTATATATAGGGTCTGGTGCAGCAGGGTTTTGCATGATCTATACATCTTCTCTGGACATCAGACGTGTATGTTCTACATGTGTTGTATATAATTGTTTAGCACTTTTGTTTTGTTTTGTTTGCACTATGCACTTTAAGATATGTGTGCTGCCATGATGACAGGATATGCCTAATTTCTACTACATGTATACAAAAAATAAAATAGTCATATATAAAAGAGTGCGGAATTCCCTTATTTTTACACCAAGACTTTCATATCTTAGGTGTCTATCTTTTTCAATTTAAAGAAATATGTATTTTTAGGTCTGCAGCACTATGAGAAAATGATCCACTGTTTTCAGCTCCTAGGTACATATTATATGTTTTGAGCTTGCTTGTTAACTCTAATTAGCAGATAAATCAGTCTTGGTATTTATTCAAAAAATCCAAAACGGATAGAGAGGGAAAGGGGGCTTGGATAGTGGTAACAAAAAACAGCAGATGAGATTTGTCCAGTGGCAGGCGTAGGTAGCTACTTAAAGGCCGGCGCAGCAGAAGGAGAGATGTTTTTTAGGCATAAAAACGGATACCCGGTGACCAAATACCAGTTTAGGAGGGTATTACAGTTAGCAGTCAAAAAACTGGGTTGGGAACCCAGCTCATTAGGACCTCATTCATTTAGGATATGAGCAGTCACAAATGCAGCTTCATTGGGAGCGCCAGCTGATCAGATAAACAAATTGGGCAGGTGGAGGTCAAAAGTTTTTAGAAAATATATCAGGCCCCTTAAAAAATGTTAAAGATTATCATATACATATCTCGTTATACAGTTTGTGGTTGTATTTGTTTGTCAGTTTTTTATTTTGAATTTAACAGTTTAATTATTTTCTGTTGCAGAAAGAACTCTAAGAATCTGGGTGTTTGGACACTCCTATGTGCTTTGGGCTGTAATACAGGCTGCCAAGTTCAAGCAAGGAGTGAACCTAGGTTTCAGTACAAATTCAGTTGGAATCAGGTGAATAGGACAGAGAGGGATGAAATGGATACACTTAATGGGGGTAGCCCAAGATTCAAGAAGAAAGTGGGGAAAACCTGACATTCTGATCATCCATCTAAGGGGTAACAACATAGGGTCAATGCCCCCAATTGAGCTACAAGAGCAAGTCAGGGAGACATTGCAATGGTTTAAAGTAGCGTGGCCAGATACAAAGCTAGTATGGTCTAGCATCATTGCAAGGAAGTATTGGATGGACTGCGTATCTCAGAAAGGCGGCTTTAAATGCAAAAAGAAAGTTAATTAGGCAGGAAGGAAAGGGATAGAAGAGATAGGAGGAAAAGTGCTAGACAACCTGCTTATCGGAGTCCGGAACCCCAAGCTATACAGAGCAGATGGGGTTCATTTGACGAGTCAAGGCAATGACTTATTCTTGTAGAACTTGAAAAGCATCATACAGTCTCACGTGAGGTAAAAAAAGGTCATGAGGCTTATCTTGGGTGGTAGTAAGAGGATCCTCTTTGGTGACGGGAAGTGGGCGGCCTGGCACGTGGGTAATGCGGTAATGGGGGATGTGTGTAGGGTACGGGGACGGGGGTATTGGTCTGTTGGTCAAACCCACATACCCTCCTAGTCTGCAGACTTTTCGGCCTGTTACTTGCCAAATTACGCCCCTGAGTTGCGCACGGTCCCGCTTCTTGGTTACGTCCAGTTCTCTCTTAAATGCTGTTGCATAGAATTGTGTTATCAATTCTAAATTCTAATTTGATTACGGATATGTTATTATCCTAAAGGTTGAGGATCACTCATTTTTTTAATTAGATTGGAATTTAAATAAATTGTGACCTTTTCTAAACGCCAAACTTGTGTTTGTCATTATTTAATATATGGTTGGAAAATGAACTAAGGTTTGAACTAAGGTGAGGGTGGGGTATTCAGTTAATAGGTATATCTGGGAAGGTAGTTAAAGTGTAAATCCCTTGTTGACAATCAGACACTAAACTGAATAAAGGGACTCAATTTTTTTGATAAGAGCAGCTGGTGATACAGTTTAAATGGGTGTGATCTTCACTTAAGTGGAAAAAACAACCAATTTCATGTTAAATTTATGAACAATCAGCAAACCAACACAGGTGTCCTACACTGCAAGTGAACCAAAGCAGCAAAAGAAAAAACAGCAATCACAGAGGTTCCTGTACACCTAAAATGTTATTTGAATGAATATATATTCAGTATTCTAGATCTTTGGGTGCATTTCATGATGCAACTAAACTTCCTACAAGAATTCACTAAAGACTTATGGAATTTGTTTTGGAATTACACTACTAATAAAAACAAATGAGATGTAGGAGTCTGTAAAATCTGTTAGAGCTTTAGTGAATTTACACGAGAGTACTTTTTAGCAATGCTTTAAGTGATTTTCCAAACTGAATGTTCACTTTTAAAAGCACTACTTTATTCTGATTTATTTTCCTGCCTCCCAATTTTTTTTTACATTTCTTCAATAATTTCATCCCTCAAGGGCATGACATCAGTTTCCTCTTGGCCAAATTAATACTGTTGATTCCCTGTAGAGTTATGTCCCTTAGGGGAATTTTTGGCCACATTAATGTAGTTGGTTTCCTATAAAGTGCCCTTCCTTAGGAGAATTTTTGACCAAATGAATGCAGTTGATTTCTTATAAAGTGCTCTTCCTTGAGATAATTATTGGCAACATTAATGCAGCTGATTTCCTTTAACGTGCCCTTCCTTGGCAGACTTTTTGTAGGTTACGATGACTAAGACAGCAAGAGGAGATATGACAATTTCCTTTGTGCCAAAATAAAAATAATTCTAAGTTGACAGCACAGCATTGTTTATTTAACTAGTTCTGCAGCTTTTAACATCCGTGTTCAAGTAATGTACGTTACTTTGGCTACATTTGTTTTCTGTGTTTAAAGAGTCATGCTTACACATCACTTTTGAAAGC
The DNA here is from genome assembly GCF_027579735.1 of Bombina bombina. Classification (NCBI taxonomy): domain Eukaryota; kingdom Metazoa; phylum Chordata; class Amphibia; order Anura; family Bombinatoridae; genus Bombina; species Bombina bombina. Next base: position 686,187,584 of record NC_069500.1, on the reverse strand, counting down.
AGCAATTAATATACCAGTCACTACAAGTCCTGTGAGTTTGAAGCAAATAAAACATGTACAATGCTATGTTGTACAACTATGAATGACTTCACATTCACCAGGTGACACAATTTCAAGGCTGCTTGTACAGGAGCACAAGAATAAAAACTTTAAAATAATAAAATAATGTATGTTTTGTAGTGACTTATTATCAATATGGCAGTTACTGTGATATAATCCCATTTTATGGCAAAATTGATTATAGGCTGTTGTCAAGTTGGGATCAGTCATGCAACTAATGTTATTGCTAAAAAGGCCACAGGTAGTTCACATGTTGGAATATTTATAATCAACCAAAGGGAAAGCATGGCTTTGATTGGTGTCCTGGATGAATAAATATCAGTGGGTTTTATGCTTCCACAGAAGCTGAGACTGTTGTATCATATTTTATTAATGGTATTATGTGAGGCTGATCATTAGTGATGTTGCGAACAGTTCGCCGGAGAACAGTTCCCGGTGAACATAGCTTGTTCGCGTTCGCCGCTGCGGGTGAACATATGCGATGTTCGATTCGCCCCCTATTCTTTATCATTGAGTAAATTTTGACCTTGTATCTCACAGCCTGATGACACATTTCAGCCAATCAGCAGCAGACACTCCTTCACAGACCCTCCCAGCTTCTGGGCAGCAGCCATTTTAGATTCATTACGATCTTGCTTTCTTAGTGAGAGGAGGTTTAGTGTTGCTGCTGCTGACATTATAGGGAAATTGATAGCTAGGCTAGTGTATTTAGTGTCCAGTACAGTCCTGAAGGACTCATCTCATCTCTGCTTTAAGGACAGCACCCCAAAAAGCCCTTTTTAGGGCTAGAACTTCAGTTTTTTTCAGTCTTTTGGTTAATTGCTCTGTGCCAGCCACCACTCATATCTGCTTTACAACAAAACTTTTAAATCATTTTGCTAGTGTAATCTAATTTCATTTTCTATCAGGCCTGTGTGTCAGGCTTACACAGCATATACTGTGGTTAATTGCTGTGTGCCAGCAGCCACCACTCATATCTGCTTAACATTATTGTAAATTTTTTTTAAAAAAAACTTTTAAATCATTTTGCTAGTGTAATCTAATTTCATTTTCTATCAGGCCTGTGTCTCAGGCTCACACACCATATACTGTGGTTAATTGCTCTGTGCCAGCCACCACTCATATGTGCTTAACATTAGTGTAAATTTAAACAAAAAAAAATGTAATTCATTTTGCTAGTGTAATCTAATTTCATTTTCTATCAGGCCTGTGTGTCAGGCTCACACAGCATAGACTGTGGTTAATTGCTCTATGCCACCACTGATATCTGCTTAACAATCATTAGTGTAAATTAAAAAAAAAAAAAAATTAAAATCATTTTGCTAGTGTAATCTAATTTCATTTTCTATCAGGCCTGTGTGTCAGTCTCACACAGCATATACTGTGCTTAATTGCTGTGCCAGCCACCACTCATATCTGCTTTACATTATTGTAACTTTTTAAAAAAAAACTTTTAAATAATTTTGCTAGTGTAATCTAATTTCATTTTCCATCAGGCCTGTGTGTCAGGCCCACATCATATAGTGTGATTACTAGATCTTTTTTCCACCACTTATATCTGGTGTAACATTAGTGTAAAATTTTAATAATTTTTTTTTTACATCAGTCCTCTTCTAGTGTTATTTAATGTTAGTTGCCAGGCCAGCCTGGCTGCCATTAGTGCCAGCCTGTGTGTCAGGCTGCCATCATATACTGTGCCTACTTCCATCCTCAGTGCCAGTCCACCACTCCTATCTGGTGTAATATTATTTTAAATTTTGTAAAAAAAAATTTTTACATCAGTCTTCTAGTGTTATTTAATTTTAGTTGCCAGGCCAGCCTGCCACTAGTGCCAGCCTGTGTGTCAGGCTGCCAGCACATACTGTGCCTACTTCTATCCTGAGTGCCATCACTCGTATCTGTTGTAACATTACTGTAATTTTTTTAAAAAATTTTTTTTACATCAGTCTTCTATTTAATTGCAGTTGCCTGTCTGCCAGCGTGTGTGCCAGGCTCACTTTCCAACTAGTGCCACCAATCATATTTGTTATTACAGTAGTGTAAATATTTAAAATAAAAACTTTTTTGACTGTGAATCATCAGTCTGCTAGTGCAATTGAATTGCAGTTGCCTGACTGCCAGCGTGTGTGCCAGGCCCACTTGCCAACTAGTGCCACCAATCATATTTGTTATTACAGTAGTGTTAATATTTAAAATTAAAACTTTTTTGACTGTGAATCATCAGTCTGCTAGTGCAATTGAATTGCAGTTTCCTGCCTGCCATCGTGTGTGCCAGGCCCACTTGCCAACGAGTGCCTCCAATCATATTTGTTATAACAGTATTTTAAATATTTAAAAAAAAAACTTTTTTGACTGTGAAGCATCAGTCAGCTAGTGTAATCTAATTGCAGTTGCCTTCCTCCCAGCATGTGTGCCAGGCCCACTTGCCAACTAGTGCCACCAATCATATTTGTTATAACAGTAGTGTAAAAATTACAAAAAAAATATTTTTTGACTGTGAAAGATCAGTCTGCTAGTGTAATCTAATTAAAGTTTCCTGCCTGCCAGCGTGTGTGCCAGGCCCACTTGCTGCCAACTATTGCCACCAATCATATTTGTTATAACAGTTTTGAAAATATTTAAAATCAAAACGTTTTTGACTGTGAATAATCAGTCTGCTAGTGCAATTGAATTGCAGTTGCCTGCCTGCCAGCGTGTGTGCCAGGCCCACTTTCCAACTAGTGCCACCAATCATATTTGTTATAACAGTAGTGTAAATATTTAAAAGAAAAAAAAAATTTGACTGTGAAACATCAGTCTGCTAGTGCAATTGAATTGCAGTTGCCTGCCTGCCAGCGTGTGTGCCAGGCCCACTTGCCAAGTTAGTGGCACCACTCATAACCCACGTTATTCCAAACAATTTAGGAATGTTAGGTGATTTAGGCCCTTTATGGATTAAAACCAGACTCTGCATCAACTATGTAATTTTTCGTGGGAGTTTTGCCATGGATCCCCCACCGGCATGCCAGAGTCCAGGTGTTAGTCCCCTTGAAACAACTTTTCCATCACTATTGTGGCCAGAAAGAGTCCCTGTGGGTTTTAAAATTCGCCTGCCAATTGAAGTCAATGGCGGTTCGCCGGTTCGCCAACAGTTGCGGAAGTTTGCGTTCGCCGTTCGCGAACGCAAAATTTTTGGTTCGCGACATCACTACTGATCATCAGCATACTGACACAGATTATACTTGTCTGATACTATGGGCTCCTTTTACTAAGCAGCGATTGCTTTGGAGGCCTGTCGTATTCGCTGCTCCTTAACCTGTCCTCCATATTCATATCATCCCTATCCCATAGGATTGAGATGATTGACAGCCCCTGCTAGCGGCTGATTGGCCACAAGGGAGCGGGGGGCGGCATTGCACAAGCATTGCTGGTGCAATGCTTGTGCAAAGTTAAATGCGGTAGCGATCATGTCCGCCCGACCAATACTAAATGTCCTATTTATTAACATACAGCTACCTTACGAGTTTTCAGCGCTATAGGGAAATTAATGACAGCCAAAAAAGCGGCATTATTTCACCTCCCTATAGCGCTGCTATTACAAGTTTACAAAAAGCAGGCTTGTACGGGTGATATGGTGGCGTTGAGCTCCATACCGCACCCAAATACAAGCACTGCTTTGACGTGCTCATGCGCGATTTCCCCATAGACATCAATGGGGAGAACCGGCAAAAAAGAAGCCTAACACCTGCGATCATGGAAACAAAAGCTCCGTAACGCAGCCCTATTGATGTCTATGGGGAAATAAAATGTTATGTTTAAACCTAACACCTAACATAAAAACCACGTCTAAACACCCATAATCTGCTGCCCCCGACATCGCCGTCACCTACATAATGTTATTAACCCCTAATCTGCCGCCCTTAACATCGCCGCCACCTAAATAAAACTATTATATTAACCCCTAATCTGCCGCTCCTGATATCGCTGTCATCTACATATAGTTATTAACCCCTAATCTGCTGCCCCAATGTCGCCACCACTATACTAAAGTAATTAACCCCTAAACCTCTGGCCTCCAACATCACTAACACTAAATAAATAAATTAACCCCTAAACCTAACCCTAACCCTAATGTAACCCTAAGTCTAACCCTAACACTAGTGATGTCGCGAATTGTTCGCCGGCAAATAGTTCCCGACGAACATAGCTTGTTCGAGTTCACCGCGGCGGGTCGAACATATGCGATGTTCGATCCGTCCCCTATTGGTCATCATTGAGTAAACTTTGACCCTGTATCTCACAGTCTGCAGACACATTTCAGCCAATCAGCAGCAGATACTCCCTCCCAGCTCCTGGACAGCAGCCATTTTAGATTCATTCTGATCCTGCATTCTTAGTGAGAGGAGGGATAGTGTAGCTGCTGCTGATTTTATAGGGAAATTGATAGCTAGGCTAGTGTATTCAGTGTCCACTACAGTCCTGAAGGACTTATCTGATCTTTGCTGTAAGGACAGCACCCCAAAAAGCCCTTTTTAGGGCTAGAACATCAGTCTTTTTTTTTTTTTTTTGCCTGTGTAATTTTGACTGTGAAACATCAGTCTGCTAGTGTAATCTAATTGCAGTTGCTTGCCTGCAGTGCCACCACTCATATCTGTTGTAACAGTAGTGTAAATTTAAAAAAAAAAACTTTTTTGACTGTGAAACATCAGTCTGCTAGTGTAATCTAATAGCAGTTGCCTGCCTGCCAGCGTGTGTGCCAGGCCCACTTGCCAACTAGTGCCACCACTCATATCTGTTGTAACAGTAGTGTACATTTTGTAAAAAAAAACTTTTTTGACTGTGAAACATCAGTCTGCTAGTGTAATCTAATTGCAGTTGCCTGCCTGCCTGCCTGCCAGCGTGTGTGCCAGGCCCACTTGCTAAGTGCCACCACTCATATCTGTTGTAACAGTAGAGTACATTTTTTAAAAAAAAAAACTTTTTTGACTGTGAAACATCAGTCTGCTAGTGTAATCTAATTGCAGTTGCCTGCCTGCCAGCGTGTGCCAGGCCCACTTGCCAACTAGTGCCACCACTCATATCTGTTGTAACAGTAGTGTAAAATTAAAAAAAAAACTTTTTTGACTGTAAAACATCAGTCTGCTAGTGTAATCTAATTGCAGTTGCCTGCCTGCCAGTGTGTGTGCCAGGCCCACTTGCCAACTAGTGCCACCACTCATATCTGTTATAACTGTAGTGTAAATTTAAAAAAAAAACTTTTTTGACTGTGAAACATCAGTCTGCTAGTGTAATCTAATAGCAGTTGCCTGCCTGCCAGCGTGTGTGCCAGGCCCACTTGCCAACTAGTGCCACCACTCATATCTGTTGTAACAGTAGTGTACATTTTGTAAAAAAAAACTTTTTTGACTGTGAAACATCAGTCTGCTAGTGTAATCTAATTGCAGTTGCCTGCCTGCCAGCGTGTGTGCCAGGCTCACTTGCCAACTAGTGCCACCACTCATATCTGTTGTAACAGTAGGGTAAATTTAAAAAAAAAAACTTATTTGACTGTGAAACATCAGTTTGCTAGTGTAATCTAATTGCAGTTGCCTGCCTGCCAGCGTGTGTGCCAGGCTCACTTGCCAACTAGTGCCACCACTCATATCTGTTGTAACAGTAGTGTAAATTTAAAAAAAAAAACTTATTTGACTGTGAAACATCAGTTTGCTAGTGTAATCTAAATGCAGTTGCCTGCCTGCCTGCCTGCAAGCGTGTGTGCCAGGCCCACTTGCCAACTAGTGCCACCACTCATATCTGTTGTAACAGTAGTGTAAATTTAAAAAAAAAAAAAAACTTTTTTGACTGTGAAACATCAGTCTGCTAGTGTAATCTAATTGCAGTTGCCTCTGGCCTCCAACATCACTAACACTAAATAAATATATTAACCCCTAAACCTAACCCTAACCCTAACGTAACCCTAAGTCTAACCCTAACACTAGTGTTGTCGCGAATTGTTCGCCAGCGAATAGTTCCCGACGAACATAGCTTGTTCACGTTCGCCGCGGCGGGCGAACATATGCTATGTTCGATCCGTCCCCTATTGGTCATCATTGAGTAAACTTTGACCCTGTATCTCACAGTCTGCAGACACATTTCAGCCAATCAGCAGCAGATACTCCCTCCCAGACCCTCCCAGCTCCTGGACAGCAGCCATTTTAGATTCATTCTGATCCTGCATTCTTAGTGAGAGGAGGGATAGTGTAGCTGCTGCTGATTTTATAGGGAAATTGATAGCTAGGCTAGTGTATTCAGTGTCCACTACAGTCCTGAAGGACTCATCTCATCTCTGCTGTAAGGACAGCACCCCAAAAAGCCCTTTTTAGGGCTGGAGCATCAGTCTTTTTTTTTTTTTTTGCCTGTGTAATTTTGACTGTGAAACATCAGTCTGCTAGTGTAATCTAATTGCAGTTGCCTGCCTGCAGTGCCACCACTCATATCTGTTGTAACAGTAGTGTAAATTTAAAAAAACAAACTTTTTTGACTGTGAAACATCAGTCTGCTAGTGTAATCTAATAGCAGTTGCCTGCCTGCCAGCGTGTGTGCCAGGCCCATTTGGAAACTAGTGCCACCACTCATATCTGTTGTAACAGTAGTGTACATTTTGTAAAAAAAAACTTTTTTGACTGTGAAACATCAGTCTGCTAGTGTAATCTAATTGCAGTTGCCTGCCTGCCAGCGTGTGTGCCAGGCCCACTTGCTAAGTGCCACCACTCATATCTGTTGTAACAGTAGAGTAAATTAAAAAAAACAAAAACTTTTTTGACTGTAAAACATCAGTCTGCTAGTGTAATCTAATTGCAGTTGCCTGCCTGCCAGCGTGTGTGCCAGGCCCACTTGCCAACTAGTTCCACCACTCATATCTGTTATAACTGTAGTGTAAATTTAAAAAAAAAACTTTTTTGACTGTGAAACATCAGTCTGCTAGTGTAATCTAATAGCAGTTGCCTGCCTGCCAGTGTGTGTGCCAGGCCCACTTGCCAACTAGTGCCACCACTCATATCTGTTGTAACAGTAGTGTACATTTTGTAAAAAAAAAAACTTTTTTGACTGTGAAACATCAGTCTGCTAGTGTAATCTAATTGCAGTTGCCTGCCTGCAAGCGTGTGTACCAGGCTCACTTGCCAACTAGTGCCACCACTCATATCTGTTGTAACAGTAGTGTAAATTTAAAAAAAACAAAACTTTTTTGACTGTGAAACATCAGTTTGCTAGTGTAATCTAATTGCAGTTGCCTGCCTGCCAGCGTGTGTGCCAGGCCCACTTGCCAACTAGTGCCACCACTCATATCTGTTGTAACAGTAGTGTAATTTTTTCTTTTTTAAAAAACTTTTTGGACTGTGAAACATCAGTCTGCTAGTGTAATCTAAATGCAGTTGCCTGCCTGCCTGCCTGCAAGCGTGTGTGCCAGGCCCACTTGCCAACTAGTGTCACCACTCATATCTGTTGTAACAGTAGTGTAAATTTAAAACTTTTTTGACTGTGAATCATCAGTCTGCTAGTATAATCTAATTGTAGTTGCCTGCCTGCCAGCGTGTGTGCCAGGCCCACTTGCCAACTAGTGCCACCACTCATATCTGATGTAACAGTAGTGTAAATTTAAAAAAAAAAAACTTTTTTGACTGTGAAACATCAGTCTGCTAGTGTAATCTAATAGCAGTTGCCTGCCTGCCAGCGTCTGTGCCAGGCCCACTTGCCAACTAGTGCCACCACTCATATCTGTTGTAACAGTAGTGTAAATTTTGTAAAAAAAAACTTTTTTGAATGTGAAACATCAGTCTGCTAGTATAATCTAATTGCAGTTGCCTGCCTGCCAGCGTGTGTGCCAGGCCCACTTGCTAAGTGCCACCACTCATATCTGTTGTAACAGTAGTGTAAATTTTGTAAAAAAAAAAACTTTTTTGACACGTCCCCTGGCGCCGCAACTGCCTCTGGGAACCTTACCATGGGTCCCAGACGGCACATCTTGTAATTCTCTGTCTGGGAAATTATATATCTATCAAATCTATCTATCAAATCTATCTATCATATCTATCAAATGTATATTGCATCTATTGATCTATCTATCTAATCTATGTATCTATGTATCTATCAAATCTATCTATCTCGTGGTTGTGCAAATGGACTGTTTGCTGTTGTTTGCGGTGCGTTAAACGGGGAGTTTGGTCTGTCACTGTGAAGCAGGCGTAACCCTTACACTACCTGATCGATACAACATCATACCTGATGTTGCCATGGATCAAGTTTGCGACATCACTACCTAACACCCCCTAACTTAAATATAATAAAAATAAATTTAAATAAACCTTACAATTATTACCTAAATAATTCCTATTTAAAAATAAATACATGCTTACCTGTTAAATAAAACCTAAGCTAGCTACAATATAACTAGTAGTTATATTGTAGTTAGCTTAGGTTTTATTTTTATTTCACAGGTAAGTTTGTATTTATTTAAACTAGATAGACTAGTTAGTAAATAGTTATTAACTATTTACTAACTACATAGCTAAAATAAATACAAAGCTACCTGTAAAATAAAACCTAACCTGCCTTACACTAAAAACTAACATTACAATAAAATAAAATACATTAAATTAATAAAATACAATTTACTAAATTACAAACAAAAAAAACACAAAATTACAAAAAAAAAATTTGTTTTATCAAAAATTAAAATGAATTACTCTTAATCTAACAGCCCTATCAAAATAAAAAAGCCCCCCCAAATAAAAAAACCCTAGCCTACACTAAACTGCCAATGGCCCTTAAAAGGGCCTTTTGCGGGGCATTGCCCCAAATAAATCAGCTCTTTTACCTGTAAAAAAAATACAAACACCCCCCAACAGTAAAAGCCACCACCCACCCAACCAAAACCCCCAAATAAAAACCTATCTAAATAAACCTAAACGAAACATTGTCCTGAAAAGGGAATTTGGATGGGCATTGCCCTTAAAAGGGCATTTAGCTCTTTTACATTGCCCAAAACCGTAACCTAAAAAAAAAAAAAATCACCCAAAAAACCCTTAAAAAAACCTAACACTAACCCCGACCATTCACTTACAGTTATCAAAGTCCGGACATCCATCCTCATCCAGCCGGCAAAGTCATCATACAGGCAGCAAGAAGTCTTCATCTGGGCGGCCTCTTCCATCTTCATCCAGCCGGCAAAGTCCTCATCCAGACGGCAAGAAGTCTTCATCCAGACGGCATCTGCTGGAAAATGAAGGTTCCAATTAAGTGACGTCATCCAAGATGGCATCCCTTACATTCCTATTTTCTGAAAGATTTCTATCAGCCAATAGGAATTAAAGGGGAAAAAATCCTATTGGCTGTTGAATGTAAGGGACGCCATCCGCGCCAGATGTTTAGGGGTTAAGGGGTGGAGGTTTAGGGGTTAATATATTTATGTAGTGATGTGGGAGGCCAGAGGTTTAGGGGTTAATAGTTTAATTTAGTATATTTCATTGTGGGGGGCTTGCGGTTTAGTGGTTAATAGGTTTATTATAGGGGCGGTGTGGGCGGACGACAGATTAGGGGTTAATAATATTTAAATAGTGTTTGCAATGTTGGAGGGCGGCGGTTTAGGGGTTAATATGTTTATTATAGTTTGGGACGATGTCGGGGAGCAGCGGAAGAGGGGTTAATCATTTTTTTAGTGGCGGCGATGTCCAGAGCGGCAGATTAGGGGTTAATAAATTTATTATAGTGTTTGCGATGCAGGAGGGCCTCGGTTTAGGGGTTAATAGGTAGTTTATGGGTGTTAGTGTATTTTGTAACACTTTAGTTATGAGTTTTATGCTACAGCTTTGTATTGTAAAACTCATAACTTTAGATGGTGGTACGGATTTTGTGGTATAGAGTATACCGCTCACTTTTTAGCCTCCCAGGCAAACTCATAATACCAGCGCTATGGGAGTCCCATTGAAAAAGGACTTTTTTTAAAGTGCGGAACTGACGTTGTGTGATGCCCAAAACACCTATACCTACAAGACTTGTAATACCGGTGTTAAGGAAAAAGCAGCGTTATGAAGCATAACAATGCTTTTTCACTCATAACGCAAAACTCATAATCTAGCTGAGTATCTTTGATCTATAAAATAGGAATACGCATCTGGTTATCTATAGTGACTGGGGTTTTATATTTTGTAAGTTAGACTTTTTGCGCTAGCTCAGATAAACTTTGTCAAGCTGCAGCTGCCCTATTGTGTCAAAAACAGGACGTGCCTTTGATGTTGGATTTAATGAAGTTTGTTTTTTTCAAAGTATGAGGTTAAGAGCATTCTCCAACCATACAAGTTGCTGCAAGGCTCATTTTAGCACACTGAAATGAATGAGACATCAGCATGTGAGGTGGCACGGAATGAGAACTACCATTGTAAAAAGTGAATCTGCACTCATGTTCTGATCTGTTTACATTGAATATAAGCTGTCTCAGGATTACTCACTATCTATACTCTATGGCACAAGTGGGACCGCTCTATACATCACTATAGCACCAAAATATATTTGGAAGGTGGGGGCAGAGGAATAATGAAACTCCGGTAAAAAATAAAATTTAGATTTCAAATATTTAAATATTTAAAAAAATAATAAAGACTTGTTGTCATATAAGTGGGGAAGTCCCATAGATTAAATTGGACAATTCAGAAAAGTTTAATTTACCATCACTTGGTAAATGATGCGTGTACAAACATGTAGTGTTTGGTGTGTAGCTTTCAAACCAAATATTTATTTGTATTTAAAATGTCAAGTTTTAACTGTGCACCAAAAAATGCTAGACTTCTTTTTTTCTGTTTGATTATTTTAGAAGTTGTGGCATCAGAATATTTCATTTGTCTCTTCTTATTACTTATAGTGAATGTCAACTTTCATGAATCAGTGCCCGGTTTTTTAAAAAAAACTCTTAAAAACAGGGGCACTTTCATTCATGAAAGTTTACATTGCACCGAATTTTACAAATACTTACCTTCTTCTCCTGAAACACCGGATAGCCAATCCCACGTCTGCAGCTCCTCTGTACTTTGTCAGCAATGACGAAACCAGCTCTCTCAAATCCCGGCTTCCCCCCCAGGAGCGTTCAACTGGTGAGGGCATGCCGTGATTGAAGGAAGCTGGTTTCGTCATTGCTGTGTTAGTACAGCAGGAAGAAGCAGGCGGGGCGATCAGCGATCCGGTGTTTCAGGAGAAGAAGGTAATTATTTGTAAGATCCGATGCAATGTAAACTTTCATGAATGAAAGTGCCCCTGTTTTTAATAGTTTTTTAAAAACCGGGCACTGATTCATGAAAGTTGACATTCACTTTAAAGGATTAGAAATCCTTTGTATTTTGCACAAATAAAAATTACACCGTTAGAAAGTTTAAGTAATTCCCATTAAAATGCACTTATTGTTTCCTCAAAACGAATCTTGAATTTAAATACATTTTTTTTTTTAATTTCAGCAATAAACAGCATTATTGACCGCCCCTATTTAAAGGCAGGATTCACTGATTACACATTCAATTATTTCCGCCAATCGCGCTGCAGCACAAAGGCGGTTATTTGAATATTCATTAAGTATGCCTCTTCCTAATTTGCATGCGCAGTATAAACGTAGGGCAATCGCATGCATAATTAAGAGTGCATCTAGAAACTGACGTAATGAGATAGCTGCCGTTTCTCACAGCCTTTGTTTTATACCGGCTGTCATTCTTTAGCTTATTTTATGATTTTAAAAAGCCATATAAACACTACCAGAATGTAAGCAATAGCTCAGGGGGAGATACTATCATTAAAAATTAACATCCCTGCTATTGCTTACAATTCTCGGCGTGTTCATTTGTGCAAATCTTGTTACAGGCTTCAGCAGTTACACATTGCTCACTCATTAGTCAACTCATTCCCCATCTTCAGTGCCACTCCCATGTCACTCCCCTCTTCGCCAGCATCCGGCGTGGTGATGATGATGCGGCAGCTGACACTGGAAGTGAGAAGACTGATATGCTCATGCGTTGCCACAAGTGAGTGTAAATGCGCATGCGAGACGCCATCATAGTTCTACCTAAGCCCCCAAGAAACTGCTACCTTACAGGAATTTAAAAGAATTGGATCTCACAGACTTTTCCACGCAACTGAATACTCTGCTCTCTGACATTTCATCCCTCTCTTGCCCAAACCTAGTTGCTTTACAGTATAATTTGGCACTAAAATCAACACTTGACAAAGCTGCACCCTCCACTGTTCATCGTACATCAATCACTCGACGACAACCGTGGCACACCAAACAGACCAGATATCTTCAGCGATGTTCACAGGCTGCTGAACGGCAGTGGAGGAAATAACGCACCTGTGCTGATTTCCAGCATTATAAATTCATCCTTAAGTCCTACAACTCAGCCTGGCCAAACAACTCTATGTTTCCTCCCTTGTGTCATCTCATGCATCCAATCCCAGAAAGCTGTTCTCAACCTTTAACTCCCTTCTACGTCCGCCTGCACCCCCGGCCCACTACCAACCTCACTGCTCAGATTATTGCTGATCACTTCAAAAATAAAATTGACACCATTAGAAAACAGATCTGCACCTCACACCCTTCAAACACAGCAATCCTACCCACCCCTTCTATTAACAAAACTCTATACTACTTCCCCCCTGTAAAACAGGAAGAAGTCTCTGTACTCCTATCCTTGGCTCATCTCACAACCTGTCCATTTGACCCTATTCCTTCACAACTTCTTCCCTCTCTGCTTCACTAACCCCTACCCTATCTCATCTCTTTAACCAATCTCTCATCGCTGGCACATTTCCGGATACATTCAAGCATGCGTCAATCATACCAATTCTAAAAAAGCCCTCGCTTGACCCCTCCACCCCTTCTAACTATTGACCGGTCTCCTTACTTCCCTTTGCTTCAAAATTATTGGAACAACTGGTCTACAATCGGCTTACTCAATTTCTCACAACTAACTCCTTACTTGATCTACTACAATCTGGTTTCCGCCCTAAACACTCAACAGAAACTGCTCTTGCTAAAGTAACAAATGACTTGTTATCAGCTAAAGAAAAAGGCCACTACTCATTACTATTTCTTCTTGACCTATCCGCTGCATTTGATACAGTCGACCATCCTCTCCTCCTAAAAATACTACATTCATTTGGCATCCGAGACACAGCCCTCTTTGCCTCATATCTCTCAAACCGCTCTTTTTCAGTTTCCTTTAACAACATATCTTGCGATCCTTTGCCTCTCTCAGTTGGAGTACCGCAAGGCTCTGTCTTGGGCCCCTTGCTTTTCTCTCTCTATACATCCTCCCTTGGAAAACTTATAGCCTCCTTTGGATTCCAGTACCACTTATATGCTGATGATACCCAAATCTATCTTTCCTCTCCTGATATCAGGGGCGTATTTAGGTTTTGTTCTGCCCTAGGAACATAGAATCCTGCTGCCTCAGCAGACTGCCCCCTTATTTTAGTTCTTTTAACAGACTTGCATTTTAGCCAATCAGAGCTGTCTCCATGGTAAATTCACGTGCATGAGCTCAATGTTATCTATATGAAACACATGAAATAATGCCCTCTAGTGGTGAAAAACTATCAAAATGCATTTAGATTAGAGGCGGCCTTCAAGGTCTAAGAAATTAGCATATGAACCTCCTAGTTTAAGCTTTCAACTAAGAATACCAAGAGTACAAAGCAAAATTGGTGATAAAAGTAAATTGGAAAGCTGTTTAAAATTACATGCCCTATTTGCATCATGAGAGGGGTTTTTTGGACTTGACTGATATCTCTCCCTCTTTACTCAACCAGATTTATAACTGCCTCTCTGCAATTTACTCTTGGATGTCTTCACACTACCTCCAACTCAATCTGTCCAAAACTGAGCTGCTTCTTATTCCCCCCTCTTCGAGACATCCAACACATGACATTTCTCTGACAGTTGGAGACTCTATTCTCAACACCTCACCCCAGGTCCGCTGTCTTGGGGTCACACTAGACTCAGAGCTCACATTCAACTCACATATACAAGCGTTTACCAAATCCTGCCATTCACACCTATGCAACATTTCCAGAATTCGTCCCTTCCTTACTCAAAAAAACGACAAAAATATTTATTCATTCCCTCATTTTGTCACGCATTGATTATTGCAACCTACTCCTAAATGGCATTCCAAAACACCGCCTCTCCTCCCTCCAATCTATTATGAATGCTTCTGCTAGACTCATCCACCTAAGTCACCGATCTACATCAGCGGATCCACTCTGCCAGTCTCTACACTGGCTACCCATACACTCCAGAATACAGTTTAAAGTATTAACCCTAACTGACAAAGCACTAAACAGTCTAACTCCCAACTATATTTCCTCTCTTATCATGAAATATTCCCCATCCCGTCCTCTTCGATCAACCTCTGACCTACGTCTCTCCCCTCCTGTTATCTCTACGTCCCACTCCCACCTCCAAGACTTCGCACGTGCTGCTCCTGTCCTCTGGAACTCTCTACCCTGCTCCATAAGTCTGTCTCCAACCTTGAATAGCTTCAGACGCTCCTTGAAAACTCATCTATTCAGAGAGGCTTACCATATCTCCTCCATCCCTCATCCGAACCAAACTAATACATGAACTGCCTGACTCACTGCTGCAAATACAACTGATGTAACAAGCTACCCCAACCTTATGTCTCTGCACCCTAAACCTGTAGACTGTGAGCTCTCCGGAGCAGGGCCCTCTTTCTCCTGTACTAGATTTGTTTAGTTTTGTTATATTTTGTCATTATACCCAGCGCTAAGGAATTCGGCGGCGCTATACAAATAAATGATAATAACAATAATAATAATAATAATACCTAGGTAGAACTTGCTGATTCAACTGCATAATTAACTAAAAGAAGGGTTTGGCAGAATTTATATTTTCTATTGCAATTTTGATGTAAAGGATAAAAAATGGCTAATACATGTTATCTGATTATATGAATAACTGGAGATGAGGTTTTAAAAAATGGAAAGTTTTTTTTTGGTTTACTATCCCTTTAAGATCCATTAATATATTTAGGCACACTCACACACAATATAGAGATTGATTTGAGAACACTTATTACTACATATACATACATATTTGTTTATTTTTTATTTTTTTATTTTATTTTTTTTGTTTCAAAAAAGCTTTATTTAGAATAATTAGGCATACACTTCATAAAAAGAAAGAACACAGCATGCAAGAAGAGTGGTACAGAGTTATGTTTCAACATGGCAATACGTTGTGCTAACAATATTAAATCATAAGTTATATACCATGTAGTATAATTATAACACATTAAAGTGCTCTCTTCACATCAGTGTATTTCTTATAGGACCCAAATTCTGTAGATGATTAGACCTCTCATGGGCCTTGAAATAGTTCTCTTAAATAAAATATTGGGCACATGTAAACATATAATCAAGGTTTAATAGGGAAGGGACAAAAAAAAAAAAAAAAGGAAGGGTAACTAAAGGTATAACTTAGGGTGATGAAAATTCCAGTATGTTATAAAAGGGGGAAGTCCTAACTGGGTTACTAATCAGGGGGTCGATCCGATATAAAGCGTCGCCCGCAAAAGCCGGCGACGCCAATATTTGCGCGGATTTGGTATCACATATACGGCGTAACCTAGAAGTTACGCCCGTATATTTCTGCCGTCGCCCGCAGTTTTTTGGGCCATAGGCAGGTATACCAAACCCGCGCAGTTTGGTATCCAATATGCAGCGTAAGGACTTACGTGGCGAAAATGGAGAAAACTTACTCCATTTTCACCTCGCCACAAAAAGCAGCCGTAAGAAGCCTTACGCTGACTATTGGAGCCCCGTAACTCCCTAAACTAACTAGAAAATAAACCTAACACCTAACGCATGCGCAATGTCTATCTCCCTGTCAACCGCGATCTGCTAAAATAAACCTAACACCTAACGCATGCGCAATGTCTATCTCCCTGTCAACCGCGATCCCCCCCCCCCCCGAAATCCCTAATAAAGTTATTACCCCCTAAACCGCCGCTCCCGGACCCCGCCGCCATCTACATAAACTAACCCCCTACTGTGAGCCTCTAAAACCGCCGCCATCTACCTTATCTATCCCCTAATCTGACCCCTTACACCGCCGCCACCTATATAAAAATTATTAACCCCTAATGTAAGCCCCTTACACCGCCGCCATCTCTATTAAAATGATTAACCCCTAATTTAATCTACCTACCCCGCCGCCAGCTATATTATCTATATTAACCCTAAGTATATTATAGTTAATATAGGTATTACATTATATATATTAACTATATTAACCCTAATTATATTAGGGTTAATATAGTTAATATAGTTACTATAGTATTTATATTAACTATATTAACTCTATCTAACCCTAACTAAATTTATATTAAATTAATCTAATTCATTTATAAACTAAAATATTCCTATTTAAATCTAAATACTTACCTATAAAATAAACCCTAAGATAGCTACAATATAATTAATAATTACATTGTAGCTATGTTAGGCTTAATATTTATTTTACAGGTAATTTGTTAATTATTTTAACTAGGTATAATAGATATTAAATAGTTATTAACTATTTAATATCTACCTAGTTAAAATAATTACCCAATTACCTGTAAAATAAATCCTAACCTAAGTTACAAATACACCTACACTATCAATAAATTAAATAAACTACAAACATCTATCTAAAAATACAATTAAATTAACTAAACTAAATTACAAAAAAAAACAAACACTAAATTACAAAAAATAAAAAAAAGATTACAAGATATTTAAGCTAATTACACCTATTCTAAGCCCCCTAATAAAATAATAAACCCCCAAAATAAAAAAAATTCCCTGCCCTATTCTAAATTCAACAAATTTCAAAGCTCTTTACCTTACCAGCCCTTAAAAGGGCCTTTTGTGGGGCATGCCCCAAAGAATTCAGCTCTTTTGCATACAAGAAATACAATACCCCCCCCCCCATTACAACCCACCACCCACATACCCCTATTCTAAACCCACCCAAACCCCCCTTAAAAAAGCCTAACACTACCCCCCTGAAGATCTCCCTACCTTGTCTTCACCACACCGGGCCGAACTCCTGATCCGATCCGGGCGATGTCTTCCTCCAAGCGGCAAAGAAGAATTCTTCCTCCGGCGATGTCTTCCTCCAAGCGGCAAAGAAGAATTCTTCCTCCGGCGACGTCTTCCTCCAAGCGGCAGCAAAGTCTTCATTCTTCCGGCGGCATCTTCAATCTTCTTTCTTCGCTCCGCCGCCGCGGAGCATCCATCCCGGCCGACTGCTGAACTTGGAATGATGTACCTTTAAATGACGTCATCCAAGATGGCGTCCGCCGAATTCCGATTGGCTGATAGGATTCTATCAGCCAATCGGAATTAAGTTAAAAAAATCTGATTGGCTGATTGAATCAGCCAATCAGATTCAAGTTCAATCCGATTGGCTGATCCAATCAGCCAATCAGATTGAGCTCGCATTCTATTGGCTGATCGGAACAGCCAATAGAATGCGAGCTCAATCTGATTGGCTGATTGGATCAGCCAATCGGATTGAACTTGAATCTGATTGGCTGATTCAATCAGCCAATCAGATTTTTTTAACTTAATTCCGATTGGCTGATAGAATCCTATCAGCCAATCGGAATTCGGCGGACGCCATCTTGGATGACGTCATTTAAAGGTACATCATTCCAAGTTCAGCAGTCGGCCGGGATGGATGCTCCGCGGCGGCGGAGCGAAGAAAGAAGATTGAAGATGCCGCCGGAAGAATGAAGACTTTGCTGCCGCTTGGAGGAAGACGTCGCCGGAGGAAGAATTCTTCTTTGCCGCTTGGAGGAAGACATCGCCGGAGGAAGAATTCTTCTTTGCCGCTTGGAGGAAGACATCGCCCGGATCGGATCAGGAGTTCGGCCCGGTGTGGTGAAGACAAGGTAGGGAGATCTTCAGGGGGGTAGTGTTAGGCTTTTTTAAGGGGGGTTTGGGTGGGTTTAGAATAGGGGTATGTGGGTGGTGGGTTGTAATGGGGGGGGGTATTGTATTTCTTGTATGCAAAAGAGCTGAATTCTTTGGGGCATGCCCCACAAAAGGCCCTTTTAAGGGCTGGTAAGGTAAAGAGCTTTGAAATTTGTTGAATTTAGAATAGGGCAGGGAATTTTTTTTATTTTGGGGGTTTATTATTTTATTAGGGGGCTTAGAATAGGTGTAATTAGCTTAAAAATCTTGTAATCTTTTTTTTATTTTTTGTAATTTAGTGTTTGTTTTTTTTTGTAATTTAGTTTAGTTAATTTAATTGTATTTTTAGATAGATGTTAGTAGTTTATTAAATTTATTGATAGTGTAGGTGTATTTGTAACTTAGGTTAGGATTTATTTTACAGGTAATTGGGTAATTATTTTAACTAGGTAGATATTAAATAGTTAATAACTATTTAATATCTATTATACCTAGTTAAAATAATTAACAATTTACCTGTAAAATAAATATTAAGCCTAACATAGCTACAATGTAATTATTAATTATATTGTAGCTATCTTAGGGTTTATTTTATAGGTAAGTATTTAGATTTAAATAGGAATATTTTAGTTTATAAATGAATTAGATTAATTTAATATAAATTTAGTTAGGGTTAGATAGAGTTAATATAGTTAATATAAATACTATAGTAACTATATTAACTATATTAACCCTAATATAATTAGGGTTAATATAGTTAATATATATAATGTAATACCTATATTAACTATAATATACTTAGGGTTAATATAGATAATATAGCTGGCAGCGGGGTAGGTAGATTAAATTAGGGGTTAATCATTTTAATAGAGATGGCGGCGGTGTAAGGGGCTTACATTAGGGGTTAATAATTTTAATATAGATGGCGGCGGTGTTAGGGGCTCACTTTAGGGGGTTATAGATATAATATAGCTGGCGGCGGGGTAAAGGAGCGGCGGTTTAGGGGTTAATAGCATTTTTATTGTTAGGCTAGTGAGGGGGGATAGCGGATAGAGGGTTAGACGTGTCGGGCTATGTTAGGGAGGCGTGTTAGACAGTGCGGGCTATGTTAGGGAGGCGTGTTAGACAGTGCGGGTGTTTTAAACTTTAGTCAGGTTTTATAGGCGCCGGCAGTTTCTAACGTGGCGCAAGTCACTGGCGACGCCAGAAATTTGTACTTACGCAGATTTCTGGACATCGCTGGTTTGTGAGACTTACGGCACGTTAGCATCTGACGGCGACCTATATGGGATGGCTCGAGTTGCGAGCTGAAACTGCGGGCGACGCCGGTTCCCTCGCTTGCGCCGCAAACTGCGATCGATATCGGATCGCGCCCCAGGGGTATAACTGGTGATCAGGCATTCCAGGTCCATCAGAACAAGTGGGTTATGTTCCCCAAACGCAGCCAGGCAACATGCATGTAGTGATATGTGACCTTCATATTGGTATCTATCTCAGCAAGATTGACCTAAATAAAGAGATCCTCTAGGCGTATAGCGGGTGATATCTTGTATGAAATATAAATTATTCTTTGTATGGATGAGAATATGCATATGTGTTTATCATGGTTTGGCTAATGATAATTATGTAATGCCTCTGGGCATCATGTCAGGGGGTTGGTTAGTAGTGAGCTAGTTTCTACAAAAGATCTCACAGAGGTGATCATTCTAATGCTCAGGCTCATGAATAACAATGCTGCATATGTAGCCCTCCGAGCGACCCCGGCCGTGGGTCGCACGACAAGGACTATAGAGATAGAAATAATCCCCTGTCCTCTTAGGAGAGATCACCCTTAAATATAAACATAAAGAATACAGGTAGTGGTGTCAGACATAATAATTCGACACTTTAACTGACAGGTTTTAGGTATTAATGCAGTGGAATGTTACTACTTATGATGAATCCCTACAAATCCATCTCACCCCTTAGAGAAATCTCCCGCTCTGACTAATCAACAAATAAACAATCAACTAAAAAGATGCAACAGTTTGTATATCAAATGATGAACCTTAACAAGTGAAGCGTCTCTTACAGAGAATACCATCACAGCTCAGTCCTGTTAATGAAGCGATCAAAGCCAATATGGTATTTTATTGTTATGTAACTAACGGACCTCAAAGCTATCCCTTCTCCGCATATGAGATACAGGCATCACCGTGAAGATAGATTTTAGTCTCTCCAAATGTTTGTTTTTGTTGCCTCTTACATGTGGGACGTAGCAGAGAGCAGGGAGACCTTTCCGTGTGCTCCGGCTGAGAGTCGGATGATAGTAGAGACCAGTGGAGTGTGTTTTTCAGGGGGAATCCCGCTGGCTCTAGATCCGATGGCTTCTGAGTCATTTCCTGAGTTAGAGCCTTGACAGTCTCTTGAATGCTCCGGTGCGGCAGAGGGGAATCAAGTATGGGTGTTTGTTGATCTCTCCGGTGTGCGATACAGCTGACATGCTGCTTCACGAGTGTCGGGTTCCTTCTTGATTGTACTGTAGGCGCTTGTGTAACGTATTTTGTTGGAACCTTCTTTTTCAGTTGTTTGCCGGCTGCAGAGGGCCCAAAAGAGGTTCAGTGTCTATGGGATACCTCGAGCTGGTAAGTTCCACTGAGTTCCCCACTGCCTTCTCTCTATGGTGCAGGAGGTGCAATAGGCGATCGTATGGTGCGTTATCCGCCATCTTGTTGAGCAACTTTTCTATTCTCTCCCATCTGACATCTGCCTGCTGAAAACAATCTTCTCCCGCCAAGTGTTCCATTTCCACCATCTCCGGAGAAAGTGATCTCTGGGGCAGGCTGTTCCGATCTTATCGTTGCAGACCTATTCGCCCTTCTCACCTCAATAAATGAGTTCTATCTCCCAGTTAGGAACAGATACCTCGGATATACCGAGGGGGAAGCGCCGCCTTTAGTGAGCCGCCGCTCCAGGCCCTTAATGTCCAATCCAGAGAACTGACGTCAAAATTACAGCACAAAAGTCAGTGATAAGCACCCAGAGGGGTCAGTGAATAATAAGGTTGTATTTTCCTTGGTTTTGGCTGTGCAAAGGTGCCTAAAATCGGCGGATTTTCAGCTATTCGGTCAGAGCTCTTGGATAGTGCGACCATCTAGGATTGCTGTTAGGACACGCCCCCCATATTTGTTTATTTTTATTTGGAATAATAACTTTCTTTTAAAGGGACATGACACCCACATTTTTTCTTTCATGATTTAGAAAGAGAATGCATTTTTAAAAATCTTTCTAATTTACTTCTATTATCTAATTTGTTTTATTCTCTTGATATTCTTTGCTGAAAAGCATATCTAGATATGCTCAGTAGCTGCTGATTGGTTGCTGCACATAGAAGCCTCATGTAATTGGCTCACCCATGTACATTGCTTTTTCTTCAACTAAGGATATCTAAAAAAATGAAGCAAAATAAATAATAGAAGTAAATTGTAATGTGGTTTAAATTTGTATGTTCTATCTGAATCATGAAAGAAAGATTTTGGGTTTAGTGGCCCTTTAAGTTACAGTTACACGCAAGCAAAAAGGGGGTTATCGCTCGTATTACCCGTTGAAAGTAAATGTGATCACTTGAGCGCAATTAAAGTTTACGCATGTCTTCAGAGCTCTGGTTAACTGTTTCATGAAACAAAAAAGTTTCACAAAACACACCAAAAATACATTACAAAGTACAGTTTCACTTATAATTAACTTGTAATAAAATAATTTAAAATTGCACAAAAAAAGTTATAAGGGCTCAAAGATATGAGGTTTCAAATGTTAGAAAAAAAAAGGTAGGCAAATGGCTTTAACATAGAGATACATACATATACATGTATGTTTATATGTGTCTACATATGTATTTATGTATATATGTGTATATATGTATATACAGACATATATACACATATAAACACATAAATACATATGTATACATATATAGACATATATTTATATAACTGCATTGGAGCCCTTTGCAATTTAGATGAAAACATGTGAAATCATATGTATTCAATATTCATATTTAATAAAGTGTTATACTGTGTATTTACTGTAAATATTTCAAATTCCAATGTTCTGCACATAGCAAAATATGTTCTATGTATTTTTAAATAGATATTCCTATATATATATATATATATATATATATATATATATATATATATATATATATATATATATCTGTATATAGCTATACCTAA
This sequence comes from Bombina bombina, assembly GCF_027579735.1. Classification (NCBI taxonomy): domain Eukaryota; kingdom Metazoa; phylum Chordata; class Amphibia; order Anura; family Bombinatoridae; genus Bombina; species Bombina bombina. The sequence goes on along the minus strand of NC_069500.1, from coordinate 686,165,334 downwards.
TCATCTATATATATAGGTACAGATATATATTGTACCAAAATACCATCAGATATATGTAGAAATATGTATTTATGATTAAAGGGACACAAAACTCAAAAATAAACTTTGCATAAATGAAATTAATTTTTTAATTTTGAAATAATATCCTTTTCAATGTACTATTGTTTTCAAATGTTTCACCACAATCTTTTTTCATTTTTTAACTATTTCCAAACCCACTCCCTGGGTACCGTTTCCAGTTGTATAAAATCCAAGCTGACAACACAGTCTGGAATATGGCGGCACTTAGACGCGATACTCAAACTTGCGCAACGTCATTGAAGACGTCACTTGCTGGATGTCTGTGTTGAATATTGGCTTCAGATGAAGAAAAGCGCATGCGTGATAGAAACACAAAGTGCACATGCACAAGACGACGAGGAAATATTATAATGATATGCAACGAAGCGGCCGCCTATTGGAGGAAGCAATGAAGGATTGCACAGCCCATATTAGTGGGTTGTCTTTCATGACGTCATTATTAAAATTATAAAAATGTTTTTTTATATGATAAACAGATCGTTCAACATTTGAAGTAAGTGCATTTTATTAGTTTGATATTGAGCAATCCTTTTTTACAGTAATCCTTTAAATAGAACATAGTCTGTTTATGTGAAGAACATTTGAATGTGAAATATTAATATTTTCATATCGGGTTAGCTCAATTGAGAATATGCAATCGGGTTTGCATGAGAGTTGGGTGTTTTTTCCCACTTTATTGCTCCACTGACTTCTATGGGGGAATACGTTAACGCAACTGCGATATTCAAAGTTCGTCTTTTTGCACGTATCAGATTAGCTCACAAGCGAAAACCTTTTTATACTTATAATACGAGAGTTACCTGATGTGCGTAAAAACCTTACTTCTAGCGGAGTTAGTGAACGAGTGGGAGCATTATATACTGCACCAATTGTAATCTGGCCCAAAATTTGTAGAAAAAAAATACTGTTTTCACAACGTTTTCAATTTTTTTTATCTTTTCATGTAAGTACTCATTACCAGCATTCCAACCCATCAGAAAATACTCTCTGTGTAGGCATTCATCATGATTTGTGGATTTATCTACACATTCAATCAACAGCCTTGACCACTTTATGACCTATCTCAACTTTCACCCAAGTTTGAGTGTTAATAAACATGATCATCAGTGCAAATAGCCCTCCTTTTACCAGTAAAACCCACATCCAAACATGTCCCCAGAGAGGGGATTTAAACAGTAAATATATCAGACTAGTCTTAATGATTATAAAACAAATGTACGGGACATTAAACTGCTGGGTACAACTACAGTAGCCAGGTTACTTCTCATCATACTAAGTGCCTGCAGCTCTCTGTTACGTGGCTTTTTTCTAAAAATACTGCAAAAATGTAACTCTTCTGCATTCTATATTGAGAGCTAAACTACAGTGCAAAGCTTCAGCAGTCAAAAAGCCAGAAATGTCACTGATCTTGCGAAAGTGCACTGCTTCTGTCACAGAATGCAACAATATGTGCACACCAAGCTGGTGACACCCAGTATAAAGATGCAAGGCTTTACCAACAAGCTCTTGTAAAGGGTTAAAATAAGAAAATGGTTTTAAAAAAAAACTATAGGTACAGGAGCAAAAACAATAACATGGTAATTAGTAACTCGACAACAAGGTTAGCCACTGTCATAAAATTAGTATATAGTACACTGTTTTGCAGTTATTATCTGATAAAGCCACATAGGGACAGATGTGTAGCAGATTTAGCCTTTAGAGGTAAGCAGGGTGTATTTTGGAGATTTAGAAATTACTCACTTTTCAAAGCTAAATTACATGAAAGGGGGCAAAATAAATAATGAAAATATACTGAAAAGTTGTTTTATTATGAAAAACATTTTACATAACATTCTCAAGGTGTTTACTTTCCCTTTAATAAAAGGTCAAAAATAGTGCTCAAATTATACGTACATACTCGGAAACTGGTATATTACTCAATATGATCATCACATGTTCATATATCATTGCATTTAAAGGGACATAAAACCCACATTTTTCCTTCATGATTTAGATAGAGTATACATTTCAACGTTCCAGTTTAATTCTATTCTCAAAATAATAAAATCATTTGCCGAGATTTAATATTTAATTTTATTATCTTATGTATTAAAGTATATGGAAAATTGTGATAATGTGCAGATTATTGGTTTTTATTATATAGATTTTGATATAAATTATGTTTTTATTTCTGAGCGCTTTAAAGGGATAGTAAAGTCCAAATTAAACGTTCATGATTCAGATAGGGCGTGTAATTTTAAACAACTTTCTAATTTACTTTTATCATCAAATTTGCTTAGTTCTCTTGGTATTCTTAGTTGAAAGCAAAACCTAGGTAGGCTCATATGCTAATTTATAAGCCTTTGAAGACCGCCACTTATCTGAATGCATATGACAGTTTTTCACAGCTAGAGGGCGTTAGTTCATGTGTTTCATATAAACAACATTGTGCTCACGTACGTGGAGTCAGCACTAATTGGCTGAAATGCAAGTCTGTCAAAAGATCTGAGATAAGAAAGCTGTCTGCAGAAGATTAGATACAAGGTAATTACAGAGGTAAAAAGTATATTTCTATAACAGTGTTGCCTATCCATCCTCAAAATGCAGTCGTCATAACCAGTTAGCTGTAATGTTTTCCCTTTGCCTTGGCTGCATATCTTTATCTTGCATTAATCTGCGCTGTCTGTAGAAAAGACACAGAAAATCATTCTTTTTTTGTTTCTTTTTTCCCCAACTTATCCAAATGTAAAAAAACCATCACAAGGGTAGTCTAACTAATTCAAGTTGGTGTGCATCTAATGCATCAGTATGCCATACAAAAAGAAGTGGAATATGATATGATCCATTTTGCTTTATTTAGCTTTCACCTACCCTATGACAATATGTTTGTGCCCATTTTCTGTTTTACTTTTAATAAATAAAAAATACATTACTGCTTAGCTTAGCTATTCATTAGGTACTACCTCTTTCACATTCCCAGAAATCACTTATTTGCTTGAAATATGACTAATAAAATACACAAAATAAGAAAGTACAAACAAGAGTATGAATCTGAGTCTGCCATAAAGAGTAATTACATAGCATTTTGCATGTAAAAGGGACATTCTGGTACAATGTATCTATAGGTTCTATATCACTAGTAAAGTAAAAATATAATGTGATTTTGAGGCATTTTTGTCTAGTGGGTTTTTAGGGAACTCAATACTCATACTTGCTTAACAGGCAAGTGCATGCATTCTTTGTAAATCCCAAGCCTATCACTAGACTCCAAGGTCAATAGCTGGACCATGATATGATCTCTTTTGCTTTTAATTTTGTTTTCACGTGCCTTGTGACCATATTTTTGTGGCCATTTTTATTTGACTATTAATAGATACAAATTACATTACTGCTTAGCTTACATATTCATCATCACCGTGATTACAAGTTGTGCGCTAAACCCGGTGCATAAATAATGCTAAAAACTTTGCTCTGCCAAGTTACAAAAAAAACTTCTTGTGCTATGCAGTATGGTGCGTTAAAGTGAATGTCAAGTTAGCTATTTAAGCAAAAGTGAAACGATAGTATTGAAAAAATGAATGAGAGTTTCATTCATGAAATCGTTAGTAGATACTTATATTCAGAGATATTTCCCTATACACGCTAGACGACTAATAGCTGAAGCTCCGGTCACCATTTTGAGAATTTGACAGATGAATCATCTGAAATCAAATAATCGTTGTTTCCACCCCCGGGGCGTTCAGCCCCTTTGCACAAACGTCACTGCCCGGGGAAAACAACGATTAGTTGATTGCAGATGATTCCTCTGTCAATCAAATTCTGAAAATGGCGACCAGAGCTTCAGCTCTCATTAATTTTTTCAATACTATTGTTTCATTTTTGCTTATATAGCTAACTTGACATTCACTTTAAGCTTCATACCGCACAAAAGCCAAGTCCTGACTTGACGTGCTTGTGCATGTTTTCCCCCATAGACATCAATAGATTGTGATTGTGGGATGTCGATCACTATAACGCATTCCCCATTGATGTCTAAGGAGACAGGAAGGTTATGTATAAACCTAACACCCTAACATAAACCCCTAGTCTAAATATTCCTAAATCCTATTGGCTGTTTAAATCAGTCAATTGGATTTAAGCAGCTCTCGTCCTATTGGCTGATTTTAATTTTTCAGCCAATAGGAATACAAGGTACGCCAATATAAAACGGGTACCTTGCATTCAATCTTCAGAGTTTGGCGGACAATCGCATGAAGGGGAGGCTCCAAGTCGGATGTCAGCACCATTGCCAATCCTGCTCTGCGCCGCCTTAGCTCCGCAACCCCTGGATTAAGATGGAAGATGGCTCTGCGACACTGGGATGAAGATTGAAGATGGATCCACCTGGAAGAAGACCTTCACCCCCGGACTTCAGGAATGGTGAGTACCTATGTGGGTTAGTGCAAGCAATACAAAAAGCAGCAGCACTAGTCCAAATATAACAGGTACATTTATTGAGGTACAGAGAAACTGATACACAATGTTTCGGCGCTCAGTCTAAAAAAAGAAGAACACAGAGGCGCCCAATGGCCTAATACCACAAAACCCGGGTACAGATAGAATTGTAAGAAATATACTCACAAACAGACCGCACCCTAGGGTGCAACAAAGCAGACTGGAACCTCACAGTTGCCCAGCAAACTGAATGAACGCAGCCAGATATCCTGGGATAACTCCTCTCCTGTGGGGTCCACAATGTTCCTAGAAGAGGGGATACAGAGCCAACATAGCCCAGCACAGTTTTGTACTAAAATAAGTGTATATGATAAATAGGCACACTTACATATTTCAAAGCACCTCCAGGTGCAGTAACCACAAGCTGGGGCTTCTCAGTTACCAAACAGGATATAAAGTATCCCCAAATATACCACAATAGCAAGTGTATAAAATTAAAAAATACTTTATTCAAAACCATGTTTCGGGGCTCAGCCCTTAATCATGTGAACGGGGGTTAGTGTTAGGTTTTTATTGTTTTTTTATATTAGGGCTTTTTTGTTTTTTAATGTTGACTAAAGAGCTGATTGCCATTTTAAGGGCAGCTTAGGTTTTTTTAGAGTTAGATCTTTTTTGTTGGGTGGGTGGGTAGGGGGTTGTTCTGTTAGGGGGTAATTTGTATTTTTTTTTAAGTAAAAGAGTTGTGAAACTTAGGGCAATGCCCTACAAAAGGCCCTTTTGAGGTCTATTGGTAGTTTATTGTTAGATTAGTTTTTTTTTTATTTTTGGGTGGCTTTTTTGTTTTATAGGAGTATTAGATTAGGTTTATTTTTTTTTTATTTTGGATAATTTAGTTTAATATTTTTTAATATTCGTAATTTTAGACTGTTATTTTTTGTAATGTTAGGTTGTTGTTTTTTGTAATAGTGTTAGGATTTTTTAATTTTGTAATTTAGGTTTTTTATTTTTGAAATATTTTATTTTTTAAAAATAGTAATGTTAGGTTTATTTATAGTTTAAAGGGACTCTGAACCCACATTTTTTCTTTCATGATTCAGATAGAACATGCCATTTTAAGCAACTTTCTAATTTACTCCTATTATTAAATTTTCTTCATTCTCTTGGTATGTTTATTTGAAAAGCAAGAATGTAAGTTTAGATGCCGGCCCATTTTTGGTGAACAACTTGGGTTGTCCTTGCTGATTGGACAGCACCAATAAACAAGTGCTGTCCATGGTCTGAACCAAAAATTTGCTGGCTCCTTAGCTTAGATGCCTTCTTTTTCAAATAAAGATAACAAGAGAACTAAGAAAAATTGATAATAGAAGTAAATTCGAAAGTTGCTTAAAATTGCATGCTCTATCTAAATCACAAAAGAAAAAAATTTGGGTTCAGTATCCCTTTAAGCTTAGTTTTTTTTATTTCAGAGGTAAGTTTCTTTTTATTTTAAGGTAGTTATATTGTAATTTTAATTTAAAGTTAGCAGGTGTTAGGTTTAGGGGTTAATAGTTTAATTTAGGTAGTTGGGATGTGGGTATTTGGCGGTTTAGGGGTTAATAGGTTTAGATGAGTATTTGCGATGTGGGTGTTTGGTGGTTTAGGGGTTAATAGGTTTAGTTTAGTATTTGAGATATGGGGGCAGTGGATTAGGGGTTAATAGGTTTATTTAGTGTTGGCGATGTGGTGGGTGACGGATTGGGGTCAATATTTTAATTTAGTTTTGGCGATGTGGGTGGACTGCAGATTAGGGGTTTATAGGTCTATTATAGTATTTGTGATGTGAGGGGGCGGCAAATTAGGGGTTAATAGGTGTAATTAGTGTTGGCGATGTGGGTGGGCGGCGGATTAAGGGTTAATAGGTTTATTATAGTATTTGCGATGCGGGGTGGTGTAGGTAGTTTATGTGTGTTAGTGTACTTTGTGACATTTTTGTTATGAGTTTTGTGAAACATTTTTGTTTTTCGCAAAATCCATAACTACTGGTCTTTAATTGCAGAATGGACTGTGGCGGTATAAGCCATAACACTAGCGGAATAGCCGGACCACACAACCTGTAATACAGGTGAGCTGAATATTCAACACTCAAAAGCCATTTTTTGAGCGTGGAATGGATCGTTGCGGTATAGGCTAAAACGCTAATGGTTTAGCCATACCGCCGCGACTTGTAATATGGGTGAGCTGACTATTACGCTCGCAAAAGCCAATGTTTCAGTGGTATAGCCGTACTGCACAACTTGTTATCTGGGTCTATGTGCTTTCTAAGGCACATTCCCATAAATCACATATTCTCTGAAATTATGACTAACTAGGCTCTTTCACCACCCTGCCATTTTCGGAATTCACCAACATTATTTTGGCTGCCTCGCACTGCCAACATTCCTTTGAGGATGCGTGCGCAACTGGCGACACCGACGGATGCGTTACAAACGCAATTATAATATAGATAAAATACACAAAATAAAGAAGTAGCTAATCTCACACTACAAATACAAATATCAGTATGAATCAGTCTGGTATAAAGATTAATTATGTAGCATTTTGCATGTAAAGGGGACATTCTGGTACAATATATCTAGGGGTTCTCTATCACTAGTATAGCCTAAAAATATAATGTGAGTTTGGGGCATTTGCACCAGATGAATGTTTAGAGAACCCAATGCACATGCTTGATTGACAGGCAAGTGCATGCATGCTTTGTAAACACCGTCTTGCTAGGCTCCAAAGTCGACACCCAGAACATGCACAAAATTTTACATAAAAGACAATGTAGAGCTGCTTAAAGGGACACTCAAGTCAAAATTAAACGTCATGATTCAGATACAGCATGCAATTTTAAACAACTTTCCAATTTACTTCCATTAACAAAATGTGCACAGTCTTTTTATATTTACACTTTTTGAGTCACCAACTCCTACTGAGCATGTGCAAGAATTCACAGCATATACGTATATGCATTTGTGATTGGCTGATGGGTGTCACATGATACAGGGGTAGTTGAAATAGACATAACTTTGTAATTTATTTAACAAAAATCTACTACTCATTTGAAGTTCAGACTAAGTGCTATTGCATTGTCTTCTTATCATGCATTTGTTGATTATGCAAATGTACAGTGTTGACTGGTCCTTGGGCTACTGGTGTTCTTGGGCTACAGTGAATACATTGTGCAAGGATTTCCTTTTTAGGTCCCTCTTCATAAGATGTTGAGTGCAGGCCCTGGGGCCATATGTGGCCCCCAAGTTAGTTTCCTGCGGCCCTCCCTTTTTTAAGGTAAACCATTAATTTGGGCTGTCAATTTTTTTTAGGGTTTTAAGAGGTGTAACTAGATGTCTGTTGTGGGCCACAACTCCCACCATGCACAACTACTTGGGTAAATGTCACTTCCAGTTCCTAGTATATATAGCAGTTCAAGCAGCCCACATGTACGCTGGACACTTGGCCAGTGGCCACCAGATACATTGAGTTTGATACCCCTGGTTTACATGTAATCCCTTAATAATAAGTATAAACTGATTACAATATTTCAATACATTTTAATTAATAATCAAATAAAACCATGTGAAAGAAGAATATGCTCAAAGTTTGTTCTGGTATTTTGGAATCCCCATTACTGGGAGAGTTATTATTAACACACAAAATTATTTGAAAACCTTATGATAAGAGAGTTTTCTAACAGATTGAAATGGTTTCATATTTGCAGACCACAAAAAAATCCATGCAATGTGCTTCACACAGCTGTTGTAATGGACTGGCACAGGCCACTTGAGATTTATCATGATGAGGTTTCCTATTACCATAGTTACAGGCTTAAAGCTTAAAATTAGTGGTGGGCTCCTACAACATTTTTACTCAGTAGTATATAATGTAGAACATCTGGTTTTCTTCTTACTGGGTAAATAAACAAAACCTATAATAAATATACATTTCTGGTGTTTTTTAGGGCTTTTTGCACACATATCCTTCACAAAATAAGAAAATATCCAGCCAACAAAATGACTGATAATGGGTGTTAATTAGTAGGTAGGGTCCATGCCCTAGTTGAGCAGTGTACACAGAGGGTACCTACGTATATAACCAGCAAACTTGTGACTTTATTATCCCTTTAAATGTACATAAAACCCAACATTTTTTTTTAAAGATTCAGATACAGCATACATGTTTAAACAACTTTCCAATTTACTTCTATTATCAAATTATCTTCATTTTCTTGTTATCCTTTGTTGAAGAGCAGGAATATGAGCTCAGGAGTGTGTACGTGTCTGCAGCACTATATGGCAGCAGTTTTGCAACAATGTTATACATTGGCAAGCGCACTAGATGGCAGCACTATTTCCTGTCATGTAGTGCTTCAGGCATGTGCATTCTACCTACCTAGGTATCTCTTTAATGAAGAATAACATGAGAACAAAGCAAAGTTCATAATAGATTACAACGGTTCAATTTGCACCGTTTCAGAATAACAACCTTTTTTTTCAGTCATGTGACTGCTATTGAAAAGCATTGAGAAGCAGTGCATTTATTAAAATAGCCAGTAGGTCAGCTTGTGTTGCAGCAAAGATATGCAAGCCAAGCAAGCTGAAATTAATCAGTTTAATCAGACCTGAGCTATCGAGCAGCTTGCAAAGGAACAAGATCTTCTTGTCTATAAATCAGTCCAGATTGGAATGCATAGAAAGAACTGTTTGCAGAAAAATGCAAGTAAAGTCTGTATTGTATGATTATTCTATTAGGTTTATAATGCTGTTTAGCAAATGTTTTTGTTCATTTAACTTAGTTTAATTATATATTCTGTGTTGTGTGATTATTTTATTAGGTTTATAATGCTGTTTAGCATTTAAAGTCTTCATTTCAAAGCTTTAAAAATAATGTATTAGGTGTTACTTATGACAATTTTGAGAGGGACCTGGAACCTAACTCCCTCACTTCCCATTGACTTACATTTTATACTGGGTTTCAATTTACAACGGTTTCGATTTACAACCATTCCTTCTGGAACCTAACCCCGGCGTAAACTGAGGGCTACCTGCACTCTATCTGAATAATGAAAGAAAAAGGGTGGGTTTCATGTCCCTTTAACTAATAATAACAATATTTTTACAATTAACAATTTCAGATTGTGTTGTATGTTTATTTTTACAGTTTTGAGAGTTTTAAAACATACACCCTTGCATACAATTATGAACACACATTCAGGTGGTCATGTTTTATTTCTGAACATGTGCATTTTTAGCAATATTCTTAATTATTTGTTTAAAGGGACAGTCAACACCAGAATTGTTGTTGTTTTAAATGATAGATAATCCCTTAATTACCCAGTCCCCAGTTTTGCATAACCAACCCAGTTATAATTATACACGTTTTACCTCTGTAATTACCTTGTATCTAAGCCTCAGCAGACTGCCCCCTTATTTCAGTTCTTTTGACAGACTTGCATTTTAGCCAATCAGAGCTGTCTCCATGGTAAATTCATGTGCATGAGCTCAATGTTATCTATATGAAACACGTGAACTAATGCCCTCTAGTGGTGAAAAACTATCCAAATGCATTTAGATTAGAGGCGCCTTCAAGGTCTAAGAAATTAGCATATGAACCGCCTAGGTTTAGCTTTCAACTAAGAATACCAAGAGAACAAAGCAAAATCTGGGTTAATAAACGTGCAAATTCTGGGTTAATAAACGTGCAAATTCTGGGTTAATAAACGGTGCAAATTCTGGGTTAATAAATGTGCAAATTCTGGGTTAATAAACGTGCAAATTCTGGGTTAATAAACGTGCAAATTCTGGGTTATTTCCTCTAGTTGTTTTTTAAGAGAGAAGAATACTGGTTAGCAAGAAATCTAACTTGGAGTCAAGCGCAGAGGCACATGCCCAGTTAAGTTGGTGGAAATAAAATACAAGCTTTCTTTCTTTCTTAAACAGAATGGCTGTTAAATTTTGTGTACAAATCTTCAGTTGTAACTTTAGGCTACTGAGAAAATCAAGATAAAGGAACAAGGAAGCTAACTGTCACAACAAACAGAAAGAATGCTAGTCACCATTACACAGCAGTTTTTGTATCACTTGGTTACTGTAACGTCTACCCGGAAACTAATACTTTACTCTCATGTTACAGATTATTCATCCTGCTTATTCAATTCATAAGAATTCATGGATCGTAAGACTTATTATGCTGCTGAAAAATATTTAGCAACCTTCTATTACTAGCAAAAAAATGGTTTTCTGTATTTTTTTAACTGGCATTAAACGCATAAAGGGATAGCTATAAAATCATCTGGTTCTGTGGAAATTTAACTTATTATATTATTGTTATCATTATTATTACTAGCAGCAGTGATAGCAGTAATAATAAGTTGTATATACTGTATAATATTATAAACTGTAAAGTACATTAATAGAGTACAGAATACATGACAGGTAAAGTCAAATAATGTAGACTTGACAAAATAAATTGATTCAGTATGAGAGACTTTTTTTTTTTCCAAAAAAGCTTACATGCTAGAGATTTTTTTTAAAAAAAAAACAATCTTCATAAAAATAATTGTTCCCACAGTGTTGAGTGGTAATTAAAAAAATCTTTCACCTCAGCTGCACTACACCTTTACAATATAATTTTACAACTCCACCCTCAACGTCAATGTTCAATTAACTATTTGTCTTGGTATAGATGTCTAAGTGATAGTATTTTAGGAAAGATAAACTATACCAAATCTATAATCGTAAAGTGTCTGTTTTTAGAATTTTTTTAAATATTTATGTGCATGTTATTTACCTTGTGTGCCATAGACAAAGACATAACACAAATAGTATTGATGTATTGATGTTAAATTCTGTCATTTTAAAAGGTTTTAGCGCAAGATTGTTAACCCTTTCGTGACAGGGCTAAAGTGCCTACATTGGAACAACTGTTCTGATGTAGACAAATTGAAACCACGCAATCGTGCACACGATTGTGGGATTTCAATTATTGGATCGCGTCTGGGGGGGCGTCCCTACAACAGATTTCTAAGTGATAGTATTTTAGGAAAGATAAACGATACCAAATCTATAAACGTAAAGTGTCTGTTTTTTAAAAAAAATTAAATAGTTACGTGCATGCTATTTACCTTGTGTGCCATAGACAAAGACATAACACAAATAGTATTGATGTATTGATGTTAAATTCTGTCATTTTAAAAGGTTTTAGCGCAAGATTGTTAACCCTTTCGTGACAGGGCTAAAGTGCCTACATTGGAACAACTGTTCCGATGTAGACAAATTGAAACCACGCGATCGTGCACACGATTGTGAGATTTCAATTATTGGATCGCGTCTGGGGGGCATCCCTACAACCCTAGGAACGCCCTCCAGACCGCAATCAAATCCTGGAAGTACAGAAGGCTTCAGGACAGCCGTTAGCTATGACGTTCTATTCCGTCATAGCGGCTTTAAAGCCCAGTGTAATTATGACGGATTAGAACGGCATAACGGCATTAAAAGCTTAAATTGGTGTGCTTTGAGTTATTTCAATAACAAAAATGGTTGCCATGACTTAACAACCCATGTGTGCTTGTGACATGATGTCATAGCTTAACATTTTAGTATTTTGTAGTTCATAGATATTACATCCTAACTATAAATTATCAGTTACTACCAATCAGATCATCAGAGGAGAAATTACAAATTATAAACTAAATAGCAGCTATAAACACATGATAACTATATATGGAAAACAACAAATTTACAAATATATACAATTATGGTGTTGTATTTGTATAATATGAAACATAAATACATACTTATAATGTAGCACCCCAAATTAACACTGCAGGTGTAGTTGGCAGATGACTATTTTAATCACATTTGTATCCGACATGCTATAAATTTACGCATAAAATTCCTGGAAACAAGAATATCTGCTGAATTCCTGAACGATTTACATATCAGTGGAAGATTGTGGCTCTCACAGGTATATTATGTTTAATCCTATTAATTAGCAGGCATACTGAAAACCAAACTATGTAGATCAGATCAAAAACCTTTATTTCCATTAGTTATACCAATAAGGTGTTTCTTTCCTAGCTCTGTTGCCAAGAAGTTGCCTTAGATTATTTGAGAATAACAGCAGCTTTTACTTCCGGTATATTTCAAAACTATAATGTGAAAATATGGGGTGTCCATAAACTTCCTCTTGCTACATAAATATTAGAATAGATAACAGATGCAACTAAAGAAAACAGGATTAAGAATGACAACATAGGTAGGGGCACAGAACCAGAAGAGAAAATGTTTTGCAATATTGGGATTTTATCTGTTTCTGCTTACATCCTGCAACTACTGCACTATTTGTATCTATTGTTTATTCAATGCATTCAGAATATTACAAATGATAAAACAGACATTAAAGGGACACTGAACCCAATTTTTTTCTTTTGTGATTCAGATAGAGCATGCATATTTAAGCAACTTTCTAATTTACTCCTATTATCAATTTTTCTTCGTTCTCTTGCTATCTTTATTTGAAAAAGAAGACATCTAAGCTTTTTTTTGGTTTAGAACTCTGAACAGCACTTTTTTTATTGGTGGATGAATTTATCCACCAATCAGCAAGGACAACCCAGGTTGTTCACCAAAAATGGGCCAGCATCTAAACTTACATTTTTGCATTTCAAATAAAGATACCAAGAGAATGAAGAAAATTTGATAATAGGGGTAAATTAGAAAGTTGCTTAAAATGTCATGCTCTATCTGAATCACGAAAGAAACAATTTGGGTTCAGTGTCCCTTTAAGTATATCAAACAGGTTCAACGCCTTTATAAGATGTTCAGAATAAAGGAGACAATTAAAGGAAATGAAGTATAGTAAAAAGGAGACAATTAAATTAAATTAAATAATGTATAGTATACTTCATTTAATTTAATTGTCTCCTTTATTCTGAACATCTTATAAAGGTGTTGAACCTGTTTGATATACTTAATGTATGTCTGTATACAGGTTTTATGGCAAAATATACCAAAATGTCACCTGAAACCAGAATTCTAAATTACCTTTATTAGTTCACTATATACTGTATTTAAAAAAAAAATTGCATTAAAGGACCACAAAAAATAAATAAACAAATAAATAAAGCATTCATGGTTCAGAGCATGCAATTTTAAGAGATTTTTAATTTATTTCTACTATCATATGTACTTTGCACGCTTGGTATCCTTTGCTAAAAACATACCTAGGAGCAGCAATGTACTACTGGGAGCTAGCTGGTGACTGGTTGCTAGACACATGCCTTTTGTTCATCTAGCTCCAAGCAGTATATTGCTACTCTGGAGGCAGCCTTTAACTATGTGTTAAACAGATTTGCAGGGGGTTAAATACATTGTTATATTGAAGCAGCCATACAATAATAAACATTCTCGAATACATTTCAAAATAAGCTTTAATTTTAATTAACTTTTAAGTGCACATACAGTAATTACTAAATTAAATTGCTAAATTAAAGTACACCCATGCTTAGAGGCACATTCAAATAAGCCCTGAGAAGAGGTGTATTTTTTCTTGCTTCTATGTCTAAGCATTATCTCTGTAGCATTTTCTCATTTTAAATTCTCAGTTATATGTCTCATAAAGACTAATTTAATAAATCATGAAATATTATTTCTATTGTCAGTCTGAATCGGTAAATATTGCAATACGATTCCATATTGCTACACATATTGAGTATTTTTACATTTAACTTTGTTTTTCATCCATATCAGAAAAAATGGACCATGAATTAACTTAAATTACAGGCATACCGTGGAGATATTACAGCTTTTAGTTCCAGACTTCTGCAAAAAAGTGAATATAGCAATAAAGTGAGTGACATTAATTTTTTTTGTTTCTCGTGCATATAAAAGTTATATTTACACTATACTGTAGTCTATTAAGTGTGAAATAGCATTATGTCTAAAAAAAAACAATGTATATACCTGAATTAAAAACTACTTTATTGCTAAAACATTCTAACCATCAGTGAGTAATAATCTTTTTGCTGGTGGTGTGTAAATATAGGTGCATATATACATGTGTATTCATGCGTATTTATGTGTTTATATGTTGGAAAAATGGTGCCAATAGACTTGTTCAACACAAGGTTGCCACAAGCCTTCAATTTGTAAAAAGAGCAATATCTGAGAAGCGCAATAAAGTGAAGCGCAATAAAACGATGTATGCCTGTACATGGCTCCATTTTAATATGTAGGAACACATGGTGATGTATTCCTATTACAGCTAATCCAGAGTAAAGGGACAATTTATGTTCCCTACAATTCACCATAGTAAACTCATAACGCTCCATATCACATTTAATTGTTGTAATAAAGGTGAGAGGAGAAAACAACGTGAGATTCAATATGTGGTTCTAATGCAGACTTCTGCTATCTCAAAATTATGCCCTAACATCAAATACAGTATGTGAGTAATCTGTTGTAAATTAAAATAGTGCTTTGTCCCTTTTATGAATTGCAGCAGAAATAAAACAAAACTGCCTTTCCTTGAGTACAGAATATAAATCTACCCATGACTGATATGTTAATGTATATAGGGACACCTATTTTAACCATTTAAAAAGGTTGTTATTATATTTTGGCTGCAGGTTCATTTTTATAATCCTAAATACCAAACTGTAACATTAATTAATTGATAGGAAACGTATACTTTGCAAAAGCAGTGACAATACAAGGTAGTTTAGAAGTTAATATTATTGTATATACAGTATATATATATATACATATTTATCTATTAGAAAAAGATTATATATATATATATATATATATATATATATATAAAAACATATAAATACCTATTAAATAAATGGTTTACTAATAAACTAAGAGGCATCAGTTCTAAATCAGCTTATGGGAATAGAAGAGGGCAGGCTACCCAGACACTTTCCTTAAAGTGAGTTTATTGAATTACTGCCTAGTATCTAAAAATAATCTTAAAAACAGGGGCACTTTAATTTATTAGACGCTTATTTTAAAAAATATTTACCATTGCGTAATGGTAAACATACCGCCGTTCCTCCGCCAGCTCCTACTGTATTTAGCATATCGATGACAAATCCGACTTCCTCCAATCGTTGCGTGCCCCCTTTGGCGTCCTGCTTGCTGGGCACGCAACTATTATTGGAAGCCGGATTCGTCATTGATACAATACACTAGGAGATGCGAGCAGAGGAACATCGGTATGTTTATCATAACAAAATGGTAAATATTTTTAAAAAGAAGCGCCTTTGTAAAGTTTAATTAATTAAAGTGCCCTTATTCATTAAAGGTTATAATACCTTTAACTGCACATGTGCAAAAATAAAATTAAAAATATAAACCTGAATTATTACAAAATTCTCCCCATATATAAAATATATATTATAATGTGTTTAATGTCGCTTTAAAAGCTGTACCCGTGGCCACGAAAATAACAGTAGTTGCCCATTACTTGGCTGTTACTTTACTACTCATTATGGATTTGGCAACACTGACGCTTATAATATTGATAAATCAATACATGGGGACTGCTTGCTACATAGGAATCATTTGCCCTCTAAACCGGTCACAACTTATTTATTGACAATATAGAAGGAAGACGCCACTCAGCAGAAAGACAAAATTAAAGGGACAGTTTACTCCAAATTTGTCTCCCCATTAATTTGTTCCCAATTATCCACTTTACCTGCTGGAGTATATTAAATTGTTTACAAGTAGCTCCTTTACCCTTATATTTGCATTTTAAATAGTTGATTTAGCCAGTGGCATCCCCACCTATTCTGAAAGTTTGTGGCCGCAGGTCCAAGCTATACAGCTAAGCTTTGTAAACACAGCCAGCAGAATAAATTACACTCCCAGTGGTATATAGCAGAGATAAGGTAATAAAATTTTGATTTTCGATTGTTCTCTCCAAGTACTGGTGATTGGTTTATGGACAGATATAAGATAAAGAAGCAGGTATATGTACCAGGGATAGGCATTCACCAAGACTGTGGTGGACATTTTCCAAAGTACAGACCTTAGTAAAGGACACTAAGGTAAATTTCAAATGAAAAACATGACAAAAAACTCTCTTTATCGAGAGGGTAGTGGATGCATTGTGGAAAAGCCATCCAGCAGAAGTGGTAAGGACAGTGAAGGAGTTTAAACATGCATGGGAAGGTATAGGCTATGCTAGATCAGTCTCACACACTCGATATCACACACACCCTCACAGTCTCACACCTGCTTATATACTATCACACACATACCTTCATAGTCTCTCTCACACACACTCGATTGCACACTATCACCCACACACACAAATTCACACTCTCATACACACACCCACACATACCTTTAGTCACACACATACACTTTTGCAGTCTCACACTGTCACACACACTCTCACAGTCTCACACTCTGTCTCATTCTTTTGCACACTGACACACACACTGTCTCACAGCCTCAGCCTTTCACAGACACTCTTGCACAGTGTCACACACACTCACAGTCTAACACTGTGTCCTCCCTCCACGCCGCAAAATGGTTGGCGGACACTGCAAGGGCCAGTCACGGACACCTTGCCTATCCCTGGTATGTACACAATGTGATAAAGTAATGGTATCTGATTATACCTACAAGCTCAACCCATTTTATTAGGTTGTGGCTTCAAAACACAAAATAAGAGCTTTAAAGGGACAGTCTAGTATAAATTAAACTTTCATTATTCAGATAGGACTTTTAATTTTAATCAACTTTCCAATTTACTTTTATCATCAAATTTGCTTTTTTTCTCTTGGTATTCTTAGTTTAAACTAAACATAGGTAGGCTCATATGCTAATTTCTAAGCCTTTGAGGGCTGCCTCTTTTCACATGCTTTTTAAATCTCTTTTCAACACAAAGAGACAGAAAGTACACGTGGGCTATATAGATAACACTGTGTTCAGGCACAGCAGGGTTTATTTAAGATTTAGCACATTACAATGCTAAATGCAAGACAATAGATAATAAACAGTCACAGTCATGTGATCAGGGGGCTGGAAGAAGGTTCCTAGATACAAGGTAATCACAGAGGTAAAAAGTGTATTAATATAACAGTGTTGGTTATGCAAAACTGGGGAATGGGTAATAAAGGGATTATCTATCTTTTAAAACAATAACAATTCTATGGTAGACTGTCCCTTTAATATACACAAATAAACCTTCAAAAGCTAATTTTCATACATTTTAATTCTGCAGTAGGTAAAAAACAACAATTGTAAACACATTAAGGGAAAAAAATATTTTACAATATGCTGTCCCTTTAATAAAACAAGAAGAGATTGTTCACAGCTAATCAGAATGACTGGTTGATTACGTCAGCCACTGAGCCAACTCAAGTGACTTTGCAAACAAACCAAAAATAAGGGGAGGTCCCTGGGCTAGTGTATTCGTCACATTGGTTCCGCCCACCTCCCGGTACAGTTATAATCCACGATTCCGGTCCAGGCATCGATCGTGAAATATTTTGTGTGTGTGACAGTGACTGTGTAGACGTCTTGTGTTTCGCGCTATTAAGCAGTAACAATGGTGAAACATATCGAAAATTTGGTAAGTCTACAATAGGCGTTGTACTTTGATGTCTAGTTTAATAGTGAGCAAGTTATTGTAAGCTAAACGCATCTAGCGATTCATTTTGAGTTTGGCTTTCGATGGATGTGTATTGAAATAATCATGCAATCGTGATATTATTTCACAACTTGATCGTTTATGTAATTGTTCTGTTATAAAACAATAATTTAAGGATATGTAAAATGTGTTTATGTGCGACATTACCTAGGTGTATTAAAATCGGCCAGGAGTGTAATGCCATTTGCTTAGTTATTTTCTCTTTAACCCATCAGTTCTATCCGCAGTTTATAGCTTAGCTAAGGGGCTGTGTGTATGGCAGCTGTATGACACAGGCCTGTTATGTGATTGGTCTTCTGGTCACGAGTTCATGCCATGGCTGTCTGACTAATTAAGAGTGGCGGGCTCTGGCCTCAATTCCCGCGCCCTTCAGGTTGTGATTGTTATTAGTGGGCTATGATAGGAGGTATCCTGCACAGACATGTTAGCTGGCAAGTTATTTCTTTACTACTTCAGTTGTATGTGCTGACTGGCTCATAAAGAATGTGCTTATGGCTATGTGTTTTCCTTTCCGCATTTCCTAGCTCCATTATTCATTGCGCTTGGTTAAAATAACATTAAATATAGTAGTGAGGAATAAGCTGTTACACAAACCTGAAAATAAGTGTTTTTATTTAGATTAGGGTTCTTCAAACATATCCGCCACATGAACTTTTTCTTTCTTTCATGGTTCACAGGAGGAGTTTAAAGCTCTATTGGAGGAAGCAAAGGAATCTCTTGTTGTAGTTGATTTCACAGCAGTTTGGTGTGGGCCATGTAAAAGAATTGCTCCTGTTTTTGAGGTAAGTAAACCATAGTTTGTTTTTCCTATAAAAACAATTGCTTGGATCTGTTGGGTGGTGTAAATATTGAAGGGACATTGTGTTTTGCCCTTCTCCCCCCCCCCCCCTGTTTAACCCCCTTAGTGACCAGACTTTTTTTTTTTTTACTGTTTAGGACCAGGGCTGTTTTTACATTTCTGCGGGGTGTGTTTAGCTGTAATTTTCCTCTTACTCATTAACTGTACCCACACATTATATACCGTTTTTCTCGCCATTAAAGGGATAGGAAAGTCAAAATTAAATCTGCATGATTCAGACAGATCAGGTCATTTTAAGACACTTTTAAATTCACTTCTATTTTAAAATGTGCTTTGTTCTCTTAGTATCCCTTTTAAAAAAAAAAAAAAAATGAATACGTGCATATCATACACTAGTGGGAGCTGCTGCTTATTGGTGCCTGCAACACATTTGTCTCTTGTGATTGGCTAAATATGTTCAGCTTCCTGCCAGTAGTGCAATGTCCCTTCAGCAATGGATAACAAGAGAATGATCAAGAAAATTTGAAAATAGAATTAAATTGGAAAGTTGTTTTAAACTGTTTTATCTAAATCATAAAATAGAATTTTGTGGTTTACTATCCCTTTAAATGGACTTTCTAAAGATACAATTTTCGTCATATGTAATTTCCGATAAACTTATATATTTTTTTTTTTATAACATATGAGAAAAATTGTAAATAACAATAACTTTGATCCCCAAAATCTGTTACACATCTACAACCACTAAAAAAACGCCTATGCTAAATAGTTTCTATTTTTTTATTTTTATTTTCCCTCCTGAGTTTTGAAATACCCAATGTACCCACTTAACCCCTTAAAGGACCGGGAATTTCAGACTAAAACTTCCCCAAAAGACCAGAGTATTAGCATTTTTGCTATCACTCTATTTAAATTTTTATTTTTTTATATATTTTTTATTTACCTATCAAAACACTATCGTAGAAGAACATGTACTGAGTCATCTGATGTCCCAGAAATACTGTGTCTTTGGGTATAGTGCTGTCTGTGTCTGGCTGAGACTTAAGCTCTGTGTATGCTTAGCTGGCTGTATCCGTATCTTTGTAAAAGTCAATTGTTACCGGTAAAGTGACAGCATAACGTACCTTTGGATAGTTGTCTAAGTCAGTCGGTGGCATGAAGGTACGAATATCACCTTTCCAGGACGTCCCCTGTGTTACATGTACCGACCAGGTGATACTGTGTAGTCTATGATGTCTGGGGGGGGAGGTCATCTGAGTGCTCTGTATATCCTCAAGGCTAGACTCTGTGAGAAGGCGCCCCACCTGTGCAAGAAGTTTGAGAGGTGCAAAGAAATTGCCGATAATGTTGTTAGCGCTGTAAGAGCAGACTGTGGGTACTGGGTAAGGATGCCGTTCCTCAATGGCACGCTCAGCCGTAAATGCAAGACAAAAGAAGCCTTTGCCTGAACTTATAGAACACATTATACTTTCTGCTAGTTAAATCTATTTTCATATAAGCAGGAAGGCAATCTCTTGGTTTCATTGTGCAAATCAGTTTGATATCAAATATGACAGGGTTATCATATTTACCTTCATTTAATGTCATTACATGTTATTAACATATTACATGAAACCCATGTCCCTTTATTGACTATCAGTTTCTGTGCAGAGACACAGTTCTGTCTCATGCCCTCTGCTGACAGTTTGAGCCATAAAGGTCTGTTCCTGTATACTACACAGGATTTATGAGGGGGTCTGGCTTTTCAAAGTAAAAACAAGACAGAGTTTTTTATTTTTTTTAATTTTTTTTTGTGGTTCAGCTCATACTTTTGTAGACGTGTCCCCTGTAGGCCTCATCTTTATTTTTATATTAGCTTTTTAAATCTTGCTCAACAGCCAGGGACTGCTAGTTCATAAGTGCCATACTGATAACATTGTGCTCACTCCAGCACATTCTATTTGTACATGAACCAGCTCTTTGAGATAAGGGATGGTCTGCAGAGGCTTTGATACAGGTAATCACAGCTGATTATGCAAAATTAGGACATTGTTGATAAAGGGATTTTATTTTTTTATTTTTTTAAAGTAACAATTTTCAAGTACTCTGATTTAACCCCTTAATGACCACAGCACTTTTCCATTTTCTGTCCGTTTGGGACCAAGGCTATTTTTAAATTTTTGAGGTGTTTGTGTTTAGCTGTAATTTTCCTCTTACTCATTTACTGTACCCACACATATTATATACCGTTTTTCTCGCCATTAAATGGACTTTCTAAAGATACCATTATTTTCATCATATCTTATAATTTACTATAAAAAAATTATAAAATATATGGAAAAAAACAGACTTTTTCTAACTTTGACCCCCAAAATCTGTTACACATCTACAACCACCAAAAAACACCCATGCTAAATAGTTTCTAAATTTTGTCCTGATTTTAGAAATACCCAATGTTTACATGTTCTTTGCTTTTTTTGTAAACTATAGGGCCATAAATACAAGTAGCACTTTGCTATTTCCAAACCATTTCTTTTCAAAATTAGCGATAGTTACATTAGAGCACTGATATCTTTCAGGAATCTCTGAATATCCATTGACATGTATATATTTTTTTTTTAGTAGACAACCCAAAGTATTGATCTAGGCCCATTTTGGTATATTTCATGCCACCATTTCACCGCCAAATGCAATCAAATAGAAAAAATCGTTCACTTTTCACAAATTTTTTTCACAAACTTTTGGTTTCTAACTTAAATTATTTACAAACAGCTTGTGCAATTATGGCATAAATGGTTGTAAATTCTTCTCTGGGATCCCCTTTGTTCAGAAATAGCAGACATATATGACTTTGGTGTTGCTTTTTGGTAATTAGAAGGCCGCTAAATGCCACTGCGCACCACACGTGTATTATGCCCAGCAGTGAAGGGGTTAATTAGGGAGCTTTTTGGGGTTGTTTTAGCTTTAGTGTAGTAGACAACCCCAAGTATTGATCTAGGCCAATTTTGGTATATTTCATGCCACCATTTCACTGCTAAATGCGATCAAATTAAAAAAAAGTTAATTTTTTTTCTCAATTTTAGGTTTCTCACTGAAATTATTTACAAACACCTTCTGCAATTATGGCACAAATGGTTGTAAATGCTTCTCTGGGATCCCCTTTGTTCAGAAATAGCAGACATATATGGCTTTGGCATTGCTTTTTGGTAATTAGAAGGCCTCTAAATGCCGCTGCGCATCACACGTGTATTATGGCTAGCAGTGAAGGGGTTAATTATGTAGCTTGTAGGGAGCTTGCAGGGTTAATTTTAGCTTTAGTGTAGAGCTCAGCCTCCCACCTGAAACATCAGACCCCCTGATCCCTCCCAAACAGCTCTCTTCCCTCCCCCACCCCACAATTGTCCCCGCCATCTTAAGTACTGGCAGAAACTCTGCCAGTACTAAAATAAAAGGTATTTGGCCCTTCTTTTTTTTTTAAAAAGAAGCATATTTACATATGCTGATGTGTAGGATCCCCCCCTTAGACCCCAACCTCACTGATCCCCCACCAAACTGCTCGCTAACCCTTCCCCTCTGCAATAATGGGCGCCATCTTGGGTACTGGCAGCTGTCTGCCAGTACCCAGTTTTGTAACAAAATGTGCCTTTTTTTTTTTTAAATTCCCTTTTCTGTAGTGTAGCTTCCCCCCCCCCCCCCCCCCACCGAGACCAACCCCCAACCCCTTCCAGGACCCTTAGATTGCATTTTAGTGGGGGTTTTTTTTTCAACTTTTCAACTTTTTTTTTTTTTTTTTTTTTTTTTTCTGTAGTGTAGCGGTACCCACCCGATCCCGCCCCCCTCCACATAGCGCACCGATGGCCGCCTCCCACGTAAGCTCCCACCCACCAACGATACCGGCCATCGAGGTCCGGTGCAGAGAGGGCCACAGAGTGGCTCTCTCTGCATCGGATGGCCAAGGGGGGTTATTGCAGGATGCCTCCATATCGAGGCATCACTGCAATAACCGGAAAGCAGCTGGAAGCGAGCAGGATCGCTTCCAGCTGCTTTCCAGACCAAGGACGTACGCCACACGTCCTCGGTCATTAACTGACTTTTTTTTGAGGACGTGTGGCGTACGTCCTTGGTCGTTAAGGGGTTAAAGGAAAAGTGTAATTTGTTAAATAAACGGCTAACTTTCCATGCATCTTTTACCTATGTTTAACCTCTCTGCAGGGTTTAGTTATCTATGGTGAGTAATCAAATTGTCATTTTTGCATTAAAGTGTTCCTTTAGTGAAAATGAATGATTGCCTGGTTTTTAAAAATACTATTAAAAACAGGGGCACTTAAATTGCAGCTTTTTTTTATTTTTTCTTTAGCAAACAGACCACGATCTCCCTGCCCGCCCGCATCTCCTCTGTACTTGCCTCACTAATGACGAAACCAGCTTCCTCCAATCATGGTGTGCACCCCAGAACGTCCAGGCCACTCTGTGATTGGAGGAAGCGGGTTTTGCCATTGAGGTAATTACAGAGGCGCTGCAGGCGGAGGATCACGGTCTGGGTTTCCTAAAGAAAGGAAGGGTAAGTATTAAAAAAAACAAAAAATGCTGCAATGTAAAGTTTCATGAATGAAAGTGCCCCTGTTTTTAATAGTATTTTTAAAAACCAGGCAATCATTCATGAAACTTTACATTCACTAAAGGAACACTTAAATACAAAAATGACAATTTTGATTAAAGTTTCATGAATGATTGCCTGGTTTTTAAAAATACTATTAAAACAGGGGCACTTTCATTCATGAAACTTTACATTGCAGCGATTTTTTGTTTTTTTTTCATACTTACCCTTTCTTTAGGAAGCCTAGACCGTTGATCCTCCGTCTGCAGCGCCTTTTATTACCTCAATGGCAAAACCGGCTTCCTCCAATCACAGCGTAGCCTCACAAGATAGATGCTCTGGGGTGCACACCATGATTGGAGGAAGTTGGTTTTGTCATTAGTGAGGTAAGTACAGAGGAGATGCGGGGGCGGGGGGATCGTGGGCTGTTTGCTTAGGAGAAAAAAGTATTTAAAAAAAAAAATGCTGCAATTTAAGTTTCATGAGTTAAAGTGCCCCTGTTAAGAGTATTTTTAAAAACCAGGCACGCATTCACTTTGTTTCTCTTTTTTTTTTTTTTTTTTTAATTTATGAGAATACCGTCAGCTACCTTCTCCAGCTTGCTCCTGTTTGTGTAAAGGGTCTTTTCATATGCAAAAGTGGGAGGGTCTCATTTCCCACTTGCAGTGGGCTTTCCAGCTACCTTTTCAAGAGAGCTTAACTGAGAGCTTCTAAGTATTTTTTTTTTAAACTGTTTTATACTAGATTTTTATATCTGTATCATTGCATCTTATTCTTTATTGTAGTGTCTGATACATGCAGTTATATGAAAATGAGTGTATACTGTCCCTTTAATCCTCTTCCCTAAAGCATGTCGTTTTTGTACTATTTCATTTGAAACCAGTGTTAAAACCAGGCATGGTGGGGGGACGACAATATAACATTATGCCAATAAAATAAACCTTTAAAAGCTTACAACAAAACGTTCTTAGAGACAAGGCTGGCACACAACAGCAAAGTTTGTGCCAGGTGATTAACATATAGTAGACCTTAAATAAACAATTTAGTAATATACCTTTATAACCCTTTTATACAGATGTTGCCTAATGGCTAGATAAACATTGGATCGTGAGTGCCGTTTACCTACCTTTCTGTGGTGTAGATGGTAGGGGCCCCTTCTCTAGGACAAGGTTGCTTAATTACATCAGCTTTAAGTGGTGGTGTGCACTTAGGCCTGTGCCTCTGTATAATTTTGTTATGACCCAAATGCAGAAGAACGTAGCCGCTTGAGACATTTTTGGCTTTTTGGAGCCACATTTATTCTTGTAAAATACTAAAATCCTGTTTTACCTAGATGGGAATGCAGCACCTTATTTAAATTAAGGTAATCCTTTTATTTCAAAGTTGTTTAACTTATGGTCAGTGGATAAGGGGGCTCCTAGAGGGTCTCAACCTCTAGAACATAGTAAATAAGGAAGTTGTCATGAGTGCCAACTATCTACCAATGAGAGGGTCTTTACCTTAATTGGTAAAAGGGGTATGTGGTGTGGGATTTTAGGCTTGTGTTAAAAACGTAGACATTAAACAAATGCTAGAATGATGCATTCAAAGAAAAGATTAGTCTGAAATTTTGTTTGTTTCTTAAGCTGTTTACACTTGTCAATATTTTTAGTTTTCTGGTCTGTAAAATCCTTTTTCTTTTTAGGAGTTAAGTAAGAAGTATTCTAATGTTGTCTTCGTTAAAGTTGATGTGGATGATGCATCGGTGAGTACAAAAAGTTTGTTCACAAGCACCCCCCCATAAGTAATACAGTTAAGAAAAAAACATTTCTTTTAGAAATTATGCAGATTTTATAGTTTGGGATACTGATCTGCTTTGTGTGTTTCATCCTTTTTTACAAAACAAAATTGCCATTAAAGTAGTACATAATCCCTTATCAACTTGTAAATGTATGTCTATTTTATTTTTTTTGTAGTGCCTTACACATTTTGATTGCTTGTTTGTTATTGCAGGATGTCGCTGAGTCTTGTGGAATAAAGTCCATGCCAACATTTCAGTTCTATAAATCAGGGGCCAAGGTTTGTCTGAATAACTGCTTTTAATTTGTTGATGCTTTCATTTTAAGTTAGTCAGTTTGCTAGTCTATTTTAAGGAATAACTAGGTTACATAATTTGCTTTTTGGTCTCTACAGTGCTAGTCTGAATATTGTATAAATAAAAATAAACTTCATAATATTCCTCGTGAATCTTTTATGCAATAAGACTTAATCTGTCCTTTTTTTTTTTTTTTTTTTTATTGTAAAAAAAATCTGGTTATGCAAAATGCTTTCTATTGACAAAATACTTTAATTCTGACAATATATGCTCGGTTTTCTGAGACTGAACATCCTTAAAGTGAAGGTAAACTTTGGTGAATGAATTTTAAAAATACTATTAAACAGGGGCACTTTCGTTCATCAATTATCAAAGCAGCCGTTTTGATTAAACTTTTTTGATTAAAAAAAAAAAAAAAAAGCTGCTTTGTAAACTTTGATGAATGAAAGTCCCCCTGTTTTTAATAGTATTTTTAAAAAAAGGGCTTTCATTCACCAAAAGTTTACCTTCACTTTAAAAATACTGTTAGGTCAAAGTGTACTAATAAAATTATTGCCTCTTCAATTACAGGTTCATGAATTTAGTGGGGCAAGTCCAGAAATCCTGGAGAAAAAGATTCAAGAGTTAAAATGAAGCAATGATTCCAGCACAACCGTATCTTAAAGACCATACTCCGTTAGACTATATAATTATATTTCCTTTTGTAAAATTAAAAGCTTTAAAATGTTTTAATGCATACTTTGCATATGTCTTTAAAAATAAATTATTTAGTGCTTTGTAATTGTGTTCATATTTTCTTTTTGTGTGTGGTAAAATTTGAGCTGAAAATCAGTTGTAAGTTACAAATCCTTATCTGCAAGTTTGATGTTTTAGACTTCACCATACGTTTTTTTTTTTTTCTCCCCTCAAGGACTAATTCTTTACACTGATATTTTGGACTGACAGCATATACTGTCACCCTAGAGTCCCTTATTTTGGTAATGTTTTCCCATTTCATGAGCCCAGAAGGAATTCATAATTTGGTCAGTTTAAGGCCAGGTGAAAAGTGCTTTTTATCTCTTATCTTAATTGAAAACTTGTTTGTTCTTAAATCCAACACACTCATGCCTTCGATAATTGTAAGATTTGTGCAGTACATCATTTTAATGTTGGGCATTCACTAGTGTAAGGAACAAATGGCCTAGCATCTTCCTAAATATTACTTTCAGGGTGGAAATGAAAAGGACTACTTTATAGCATTGATTTATAAGGAGAACCATATGTTAACCATTCCGTAACTTAATTAAGGGACAGTCAAGTCCAAAAAAATGATTTAAATAGGGAATGTAATTTTAAACAATTTTGCATTGTTCTCTTGGTATTAGTTGACAGCTAAACCTTGGAGGTTGTTAATATGGTCATTTCTTAGACTTTGAAGACTTCCTCTAATCTGAATGTATTTTGACCACTAGAGGGCATTAGTTCATGTGTTTCATATAGATAACATTGAGCTTGTGCACGTGAAGTGACCAAGTAGTGAGCACTGTTTGACTAAAATGCAAGTCTTTCAAAAGAACTGAAATAAGGGAGCAGAAGCTTAGATACAAGGTAATTAGAGGTATAATGTGTATAACTTTGTTAATGTGTGTAACTTTGTTAGTTATGTAAAACTGGGAATGGGTAATTAAGGGATCATCTTTCTTTTTAAACAACAATAATTTTGGTGTTGACTGACCCTTTAAGCCACCTTACTTCCCCATATATTTTTTTTATTACAAAAGCAGTGCTTATTGGTGCTGTAAGTGGGAGTTCATAGTAACATGCCTTACTGTTCCCAGGTATTGTACCTGATGCAACAGCTATTTGCAAATATGGCTTAAAAGTGTTACAACTGACTTACAAGGGACACTCCTGTGCTTGGAGATGCTGGTTATCCTGTCTTTTATATTGAATACTCTTACTTTGCTCTTTCATAAAATGAGTGTATTGTCTGCACTCGCTCCCAAATGCAGTAATTTTAACGAAGTTTCAGGGATAGGCGGAGGAAGGTTTAAGGCCTATGACAGAAATGTCAAATGAACCTATTGCATCAGAAATCGGTGCAGAGACGGCACATACCATTGAGTGCACACTTCTGGATAATATAAATAAAAAAAAAAAAACCTAAATGAAAGCACCACCCTGGATATATTATACAGTGTTTGTTTTTTTTTTTCTTTACATCCTGGAAGGGGTACACAATTAGACCACAGAAAATATTAAGGACATCCCAAAGCCAGCTGACAAGGTTGGTTGTGAACCCCATCTGTGGAGTCTATCCCAATCCTTTAAAAAAAAAAGCCTTTTTCTACAGTATTTACCAATAAAGTCTAGAGGTATTTGTAGATAAATCTTTTATACGCCTTTTTCTAAAAGATTGTAATCTACCCCTCATAGTAAGAAAGATTACAGGCAGCGTCTAACCCTGTCCACTACAGCAAAGTACATGATGCACCCCACAAACAAATTGAAACTAATGAAACCAGCTCTATTCAAAAAATAACTAACCCCCACCAACAGGCATCCAGATATGGTGAGCATACTGCATACCCCAAAAAGATCCATAATATCTGGCATTGGCACACCAACTGGAAATAGAAGCCCAAATAGAAAATATCTCGTTGGATAAAAAAAATGTATTTAAGACACAAGATATGCTTAAAGGGACACTCGGGTTAAATTAATTTTTTTTCATGAGTCAGATACAGCATATAATTTTTAACAACTTTCCAATTTACTTACATAAAAGTGCAGTCTTTTGCACTATACGTATATGCATTTGTGATTGGCTGATTGCGATCACATGGTACAGGGGGAGTGGAAATATACATAACTTTGAAATTTGTTAGAAAAAAATCTACTCATTTGAAATTCAGAGTAAATGGTATTGTATTTTGCATTTGTTGATTATGCAAATCTGTTTACTGGTCCTTTAATAAGTTGTGTGTTACCAGAAGGTGCAAGCTTGTAATATAAGCCAACACTGGAGAATAACAGAATACCTATTGTAATTTATAATCCACAATTTGAGATTTAAAAAATAGATTTGTATACAACTTTCCACAAGGATCTACTGCTAAAGGAACTATTCCCGGACCCACCCCTCTTTACATAAAGCAGTTCCATATATTTTTTTTTAACAATTTTTATTGAAGTTGTGAGGAAAGGAACATGCAATTTTTGTCCAAAAACAATTACCAACAATTGCCTCAAAGCAAGTAAAACATTGAAATAAACCAGAAGTGATAGACACCCATTATGCCTTAATATTGTTTGAGCTAGCAACAATGGAACTTCTGTTTTTGTTATATCATGTGGCTAATGTTCCCCACGTTTGATATAAGGGGTGTTCTTTAATCAGGTCAAGGGAGGAAGTGGGGAGTTGGCTTTTGTCTAGGCCACTCTTGGGCCAGAGCATGTAGGGGGGTGGGGGGAGAATTGAGGGGCGGAGCGTTTTAAAAGAGCTATTGAAAATACCAAAATGTCATAAGGCTTTAGGTTTTAAATTAGTTTACAAATATGAAAGGAGCATCTGTAAAGAGGGGATTCATAAAGGCAGAGGTGTAGTAGGTATATGGTGGGTTACAGGGGGTAGATGAATATGAGAGTCACTTAGGCTTGAGGATTATAAAATATGTGGGAGTCACTATCCATGGGACGGGGTTGGGATTTTAAAGATAGTGTTGTCATTATAATAGGAGCTGAGTATGTTACTCAATGTGTCTTCCTACAACTGTTTAGTATCATGTCTGGCTATATTATGGCTAGGTTGTAGCGTTTATTAGTGAGCAAATATATAACCGTCATATGGAAGTAATAACTAAGTATGAGGCTATTAGGATATAAGTATATATGACTACAGCCGTTAACTTAAAACTTAACTTATGGCAAATAACAATATGGTACTCCTTAATAAAGGTTTTAGTGTATATGAGCCTCGTGTGAGATAAAAAAGGAAAGAGCCCCAAAACAAGAGGAATGCTGGTTATACATAAAGGTCTAAAACATAACAGCACAAATAAAGAACATATGAATCCCATTAATGGGAACAGGAGAAGGGTTTCATGGCCAGAGAGATATCGGCGGGGGACCCAGCAAGAATGGTCTCTATGTAGACTTCTAGTAAAGAGGAGGTTAAGACCTATATAACTGCTAAAATGTGTTAGTGTGTGCTCTCTAGGGATTAGTGGTGGAACCTCTGGTTGTGATCATGAAACTTTAAAGGGACACTGTACCCAAAATTTTTCTTTCGTGATTCAGATTGAGCATGAAATTTTAAGCAACTTTCTAATTTACTCCTATTATGAAATGTTCTTCATTCTCTTGGTATCTTTATTTGAAATGCAAGAATGCAAGTTTAGATGCCGGCCCATTTTTGGTGAACAACCTGGGTTGTCCTTGCTGATTGGTGGATAAATTCATCCACCAATAAAAAAGTGATGTCCAGAGTACTGAAAACAAAAAAAGCTTAGATGCCTTCTTTTTCCAATAATGATAGCAAGATAACGAAGAAAAATTGATAATAGGAGTAAATTAGAAAGTTGCTTAAAATTGCATGCTCTTTCTGAATTACAAAAGAAAAAATTTGGGTTCAGTGTCCCTTTAATGCTTTAGGGATTTGGTGGGTAAAAGGCTTGGGAAGGGGGGGGACATATAAAGTGAACAAGTGCTATACAAACCATAATAGTAATTAAGCAACCCCATATCAAGGACAGCATCTATAGATGTAAAAGTAAGAGCTTATGGAGTCAGATCCCTTTGGACGTTGGGTGGAGTAGAGTCAAAAGTCTCCGCAAAGTTAGTACTCTTGTAAAAATATACAACATTGCTACATCTTATTCATTAAGAAAACAAACAGTTAAGGCCTAAACAGTAACTGGCGAGATAATAACCTCAAATAAAGACACAGAGTCTAGAGTCCCAATAGGATGCCACAGTTAGCTAGGGCATTGACATTTAAGTGACCAGGCAGTCTCAGATCTAGAGTTTAGATTAAGTATTATCATGATGGTTTAGGAATTCTGTCTGTTTGGATTGTTGATTCAGGCGTCTCAACAGTGGTTGCCATTCTGGTGCAGTGGCGTTCAAGGTGTCTGTTATCCAATGAGTTATGTTGTCGAGGTGCTGAATGTAGACCTAATGAGAGCAGGAGTTTTAAACCTTGTTCTGGGTCAGAGATGACACATGAGCGCTCTGGGAAACCCCATCTATATTTTATATTGTGTTTTCGGAGACGTGTGGTTTGTTGAAACGTGCGCCTTTTCGCTAGCGTGTGGGGGGAGAGATCTGGAAAGATAAGTACAGTCTGATAAGGGTCTTTCAGAGTTTTATTGATAAATTAAGCTCTAAGCAACCTTTCTTTGAAAGTATAATGGTGCAAGCTGGTAACGTCTCTAGGCGTGCCTGATGTTGTACCCCTAGGACGTAGAGCTCGGTGAGCTGTGTCTTTCAGAGATTCCTGATCTTGCAATGTTCCTAGAAGCTCTTTGAATAGACCCATTAGAAAGCCAGATAGATCTTTAGATCCAACTTCCTCAGGGATGCCTCTGATGCGAATATTATTCCGGCGAGACCTGTCCTCTAGGTCCGACAATTTGGATTCCAGATCAGTAATGACTCCTGCTAAGGATTGAGTATAAGAGAGAATATTTTTATGATCCACATGAAGGTCTTCATGGTTTTCCTCCAATGTTTCAGTGCAGTCTCCCAAGGAAGAAATATCTCTTAAGTTCTGCATCTGAAGTCTTAAGATCTTGTTTAAGAGAGGAGTAGTGGGAGTTCATCCTATCAGAGAGTACCTTGAGAGACTCCAAAATAGATGCATATCCTGGAATAGATCTATCAGTACGGATATCAGATCCGTGAGCACCCCTAGATGATAAGGTTTATTCCCTGGACTCCTCATCTGAAACATCCTGATCATAGTGGATTCAGCTGTTAAAATGGTCTGCCACGGTCCTCTTGGGTACATCAGATCTCTTGTTTTTTCTTTTGAGAATGAGCCATAATGGTAGCAAAGATGTGCGCCTTAGAGACAGTTATTTTGCAGGAATTCCATACTCTGTCTCCTTGTGATTGGGAAAAACAGTCATAAAGAAACCTGCTCCCTCTTAACTTTAAAAATAGCCTATCAGTTCACTTCTAGGTTACCAAGCAGAGTAGGCAGGGTGTAGGGCTTTTTAGTAGCAAGTACTTGATTGAAGGTCCAACACGGAGTGGTAGCAACTGTCTCTCTCCTGGGGAGGTGCTCCTTCTGAGCAATGCAAGGAAAAAGGAAATGGGGTATGACCCGTGGGCAAAGTGGGCCAACGGGAAAGGGAGGAGAGAGACTGGGTACCTTGTTTCTTTGAGGGGTGAGAGAGGAAGTAGGTAATGCGAAATAAGGTGGTTATAAACCCAGTATGTGGTGTTCTAAGAGTTTCCGCAAAATCCAGGTATATCTGCAGTGATGTAAGCTCCAAAATGGTGTTATAACATCCTCAGGGTTACACCATGTAATTATAAACTCAGCAAGTAATGTTTTGGGTTTTGCAGAGGGATCTAGGGAAGACCACTATCATGTAAAATTCAGAATGGGGTTATAAAGTCCCAGAGTTAGTACTCTATGTACCCTCCTAGTTGTTCAGAGGCTGTGGGAGAATATCTAAGGCACTTTAATGTCGTCGGTATACTTAAACTCTGTGTCCCAGAAATAATCTCCCTGTTAGAGACCAGTCAAGCCTAGTCTGCTATGGGCTGATGTTAATTGTGCAACAGTATGGAGTAACACTTACCCAGTGTTCGTTTGACTGTGCTGCTGGTGTGAGGAGAGGTTTAGCTTGCGAGTTCACTTCTGTGGCAATGGCTGCATGCCAAGAATGAGCCTTATGTCTGCCTCTTATCACTCAGGCAGAGACCTGAGTTGGATTCCTCAGCTACGTCAGGTGCTGTTATATGCGGAGGTCGCGGGACGAGGCCCTAGCCTGCTCCTCTAACAAGGATCTTGGCTGTGATGTTCAGCGGAGCTAAAGCGGCAGAATACGTGCCCCTCTATTGTGTGATGCGGGGCTCTACTGCCAGCCGCTCAAGCAAGGTGTAATCAAGCTGATCTGAAGACCGCTTCAAGTCCAGAGATCCGCGAGGCTGTGTCACCGATGTAGTCAGATGTGGCTAATGTGACAAATGCAGAAGTGCGCTTCGCTTCGTGACCCAGGTGAGGAACTGGAGGGTTTAGCAGAAGAGTCTCCCTCTTTGCCATAGGTCAGGCTAAACTGTCAACTTAGAAGCGTGATACGGAGCTCTGAAGGGAAGCGCCGTGATGTGGCGTAGTGTAGTTATTTATTGAGGCTCCAATGCAGCTGTAAATGAGCGATCCTTCTTTTTAGGGTGATATTGGTGAAAGATTCGTTGATCCGACGTTCCACTGGGTAATGATACACTACTGGGAGATGGAAAAAAAAAGTGAAAACTGCCTATTAGCTTAGAAAAATTTACTATAACTTTGGACATCAATGAAAATGTCCTGCTAGCTCCGCCCCCGCAATTCCATATCTTAAAATATATATGTTAATCAAAAGCCAGCTGTCACTTCATTGCAAACAAAAGTGATGTAAAACCCAACTTAAAATCCTAACATATAAACATACTATACAACAGAGAACAGGAATAAAAACCTGGGGCTGTTTTACTCGATCCTTGTGAACAGTTTTTTACCTCTTAACCTAATTGCAAAAATTGTCAAATGAATCTCCACTGGTTCACAATCACCAACAAAATAAATGAGACACCAATAGGTAACCATTTTAGCAGGCCAAATAATAAAGATTTGAAATTAATACTGAAAGGAAACTTCAGATCCGAAAGGGAAAGAAGTATTTGGGGATACAAATTCATAAGCTTGAGTGTGTGTGTCCCCCCTCCTCCTATTCAGAGTGAAACATGCTCATGGCTTTGTGAACTTGTATAATTATTTAGGAGGTGGTACATATACTAATGCTTATATATTATAACATTTACTCATAACTATTTAATCATTCACAGAACTGTTATAATACACACTAGAGACAAATAACCTTTTCACACACAGGTTTCAACATCATTGTGACGTATAAGGTTTAACCAACCCTGCAACAATCGCCAGTTTGTCACAAAAAGGGTTAACCAACCTTTTCATTTTATGTTTAAATAATTTTTATTGAAATTTTGCATAGTACATATTATTCCAACAGTCTTTTCATATAAGATTAACAGAACTATGTAAGGACAATAGATCGCACTACCATGCCCAATCATAATAATATAAACTGGATCTACTAGTGCATAGTAGTAATAGTTGATTAACAGTCTCAAAGTTTGTTTGTAGATTGAAGACTATCGTGGTCTTCCCTACCATGGCTTAATCGGAAACATGGAGAGCAATCTGAAGTAGAGCGACTGTTCCTTCTGAAGAAATATATTCCTCCCAGGGGGGAGAGGCCAGGCAGATCAAGTAAATACTCATATATAAATATGAAAAAATTAACAAATAATAAAAACATCAACAGAAATAAGTAACCTTCAGGATATCAGAGATTCTGTTTGGATTTGAATGTTCTCAACAAAAGTACCTATTGGGACCGTCACCACTTATCGAAAAATCATATCTATTGTGCCTCTATATGTATATAGGGGAATGAAAAGGTCTAACCAGCGTATTCAGACCCATTCCTGAGTGTCCAATAGAACCAGACCTCATCATTAGCCTCCTTAGTTCCCAGAGACCGAGATTCTGACTTGTACATTGTGCATATAAATTGAATCTTATTTTTAATTTCGGGCCACGGGGGTGCCCCTATCTTCCAGTATCTCGCTATGCATGTTCTTGTTACTGTGCATAAGATTTTGATGAAGGTATTGATTGGTCTATTGTACCTGTGAAGTTGGGTATGAAGTAATGCTTGTGTGATAGCGAGATGTATGCTTTCATCTAATATATAACTAATCAGCGAGGAGAGCCTTCTCCATATGTTCTGTATGTCTGTACAATCCCACCACATATGCCTATATGTACATCCTTGGTAACATAGCCTGGAACCGTTAGGAATCATGTTGGAGGATCTCAAAGGGGTTAGATACCATCTGAACATTGTTTTTAGGGAGTTCTATTTTAGGTCTGCACTCACTAGTCCTCTACCCGCTGAGGTGACCACCTCATTCCATTTATCTCTAGCCAGGATAAGTTCTAGGTCTCCTTCCCATCGGAGTAGAAGTGTGTTTTTAGAGGCATCACCTATTTTTTGCATCGCTATATATATTCTACTAATGGAGTGTTTTGGCCTGTTTTCTTCTAAACAGATAGTTTCCAACAGGGTCCTAGGTCCGTCTGCCTTTAGTTTAATATATTTATTCATGGAAGAGGAAACCTGAAGGTATAAATACCATTGTAACGTAATAGGGTGTAGTTTATCTCTTAGCTGTGGGAACGTCATCATTTTGTTTTGTATCAGTAGGTCTGCCACATGATATAAACCTTTATTTTCCCATTTGTCTATATCTCTATGGAACTCCTTCGGCAGTAGATATCTAATGGGTATCAGGGTGGATTTAGTGGGCCACATTCCCCTTCTCATAGCCCTTTCAGACCATATATGGGTAGAGGTGTCCGTCACTAAAGATCTAATTGTTGTCTTATTCACTAGGGTTATCTCATCCCATTATCTAGAATCATTAGATTATCTTCCCTCCATCTCTGCTTCTAGTTTGATCCATATAGTTTCCCGTTTTGACCTTGGAACTAGGACGTCTTGGGCTAGTCTAGCTGTTCTGTAATAATCAAGTAAGTTAGGGATTCCCAGGCCTCCCAGAGATCTATGGGTCGTCATAAATTTGTGACATCCTAGCTGTTTTCTTCCCCCTAATAAATGTTAAAATATCAGATTGTATGCTTGCCAGCTCTGGATGGAGGATTTTAATCGGGAGGGCCCTAAAAAGGTAGAGAAGGTGTGGCAGGACGTTCATCTTAATCGCGGAAATTCTAGCCAGGAGAAACCACACTTCTTCCAATTTATTAGGTCTTTTCTAATTGATTTGTATAGAGGGGTATAATTCATCTTATACAATTGCTGAATTTTAGTTGTTAGGTGAATACCTAGATATTTTAGGGAGTGTTTAGCCGTTCGGAGTTCAAAGTTTACATCCAATAGTTTTCGAGTATGAGGAGGTATTTCTATAGGGAGCATTTCACATTTGTCTATATTTACGAGGAAGCCAGATATTACCGCAAATTTGGTCAATACTTCAAATAAATTAGGAAGGGAGATAAGTGGCTTAGTGATCGTTAGTAAGATGTCATCTGCGAAAAGGGTCAATTTATACTCAGAATTTTTTATCTTAACTCCCAAGAATATCTGGGTGTGCTCTGAGTCTGGCCGCCAGCGGCTCAACACATAGCGCAAACAAAAGAGGGGACAAGGGGCACCCTTGCCTTGTACCACTTAGGATGGGGAATGGTTGTGATTTGTAGCCTGCAGAGGAAACTTGGGCAGTAGGTGAATCATATATTGCTTTCAAGGCAGTAATAAACAAACCTTAAAATCCCATATGCGACAGGGACATCTGCATATATTGGCAATAAACTCTATCGAACGCCTTCTCCGCATCCAGCGCTAGAAGCAGAGAAGGCGTCCGAGTCTCACTCAAGAACTGGATAACATTCATTAGTCGTCTAATATTATCTGGGACTTCTCTATCTTTAATGAATCCCACTTGGTCCATATGGATCATTTTAGGCAGGATGTGCTTAAGCCTATTGGCCAGAATTTTGGTAAATATGTTTAGGTCTTGATTTATAAGATAAATTGGCCTATATTTAGAACATTTCTTGGGGTCCCTACCAGGTTTGGGGATGACTACAATTTTAGCTTGTAATAATTTGGGGGGATAGGATATCCCTCCATAATATGGTTGCAAAATTTGGTAAGATGCGATATTAGGGTGGTTTTAAATAATTTATAATATTCACCCGGGAAGCCATCTGGGCCCGCAGCTTTTCCTGGTTTAAGGTTCTTAATTGCCAATATCACCTCCAATTTTGTTATGGGGGTGTTCAAAGATTTTCTGTCTGCCTCTGAAATAGCAGGTAGAGGGGTAGTAGCTAGGAACTCGCTGGCAATATTTCTCACCTCAGGGGTATGTTTAACTTTACGCCCATTATATAGTTCCCCATAGTATTCTGCGAAGGTGTCTACTATCTCCTGTGGGTGGGAAGTGTATGTTTGGTCTGGTTTTTCTATGACTGGTATCGCAGTTGCTTTTTGGCGCTCTCTGATTTTATGTGCTAGGAATTTATCTGGTTTATTGGCATATATCAAATATTGGCCTTTAAGTCTGGTGATTGCTTTACTGGCTTGAATATTCAGTTGTTTTGCTAGGGTCGCTTTCTTATTCTGTAGGGTTTGTAGGATGGATTCCCTCTTGGTCAGTTTGTGTTGTCTTTCTTGTATATCTATGTCTTTGTATAATTGGGCCAGCTGAGTCTTATTCTGCCTAGTTTTATGGGCTTTTCCTGGATAAGTAGTCCCCTAATGACTGATTTGTGAGCAGCCCACGAATATATAGGGTTGGAAGTGGAGTCTGTGTTTAACTGCCAATATTCACTGAGATGTTGGGATGTGTTATAAAAAGATAGTGGATCTTTGTGGATTGTGGAGTCATATGTCCAGGATGTGACCCTGTTGTAGTCAGTTACCCCTTGGAGCTTAAGTGATAGTATAGAGTGATCTGACCAGACGCATGGGTGTATGGTGGTGGAGACGAGAACAGGTATTAGGATCTGACTGGTATATATGTAGTCTAGCTTAACATATGTCTTGTGTGCTGCCGAGTAAAAGGTAGTATCGGACGTTATTCCATTTAAATGAACCCAAGTGTCTACCAAGGAATGTGATGAAAGAGAGCCCTGTATTGACTTAACTATACTTACGCGTCTAAGCTCCTTATTGGAAGAGGGGCTAGGTAATTTGGTCATTGGTTTGGACATGGAGGCATTGAAATCCCCATCTAGTACTATTCTAGATTGAGACCATTGTGTCAAGATGTGGCCGATACTCTCAAAGAACACATGTTGGCTTTCATTGGGTGCATAAACGTTGCACAGTACTACCTCCGTGTTATTAAGTTGTCCCTTCACTATAAGATAAATCAAATTGGGTGGATTAGTGCGCGCTAAAGGAAGGTATTGCTAAACACTACTCTAAAGATACAATCTCTGTATGTATCAAATACAAGTTAATAACCAAATAGTGAAGCCAAAGCTTCAAGATAGAGAAAGTGCGCTAACAAGCTGAAAGTATACACACCATATAAGGAATTGAAGTGAAAATTTAATAAACATATAGAATAAGATACACAAATATATACACTAAAAATAGGGACGTCTCCCTGTAATGTAAATACAACTAGGAAAAAATCCTAATGAAAAAACAGGTTAAAACCTATAAATGATGAATAATGCAGATACTAATTGATAATCTATGACATAAAAAAGATATAGCATAAAAATGATAATTAAAAGATATGGCATAACAGTGATATCATAAAATAAAACTTAAAAGACAAGCACCAAGTTCATATGTATCAACACGGTGCAGGTGGCCGTATGCAAATGAATGCCGATATTGGAACAGTGGAAAGAAAATAACGGCTTGTACCACAAATAGATACAGTTTACTGTACCGTAAGTCAAGAGAGTGTTCAGAGGGTGTTACCGAGGAGAAGAAATCCTTTGGTCAAGGCTTGGACCGCAGCTGCAGTAACTGCCGTTCCTGGAGATAGAAGTGTGCAAACCTCTGCACATGTGAGTCGGCGTCTGACGTCACAGGCTTCTCATCGGCTCCTCTCAGGGTGTTACTCGCTGCTCCAGCAGCGTAAAGGAAAAGCAGCTGATTGCTGTGTCCTGGTGGGAACTTTCTGTGAAGGCAGACTTGGCTGCTGTAGGTATGTTTAATGATCCAATACAATAGTGGGGCACAAGTTATCCCTCACCTTGGGATATTCAAAGATGCTGGTAACCCGGGTTTAAAGTTGCAGTACAGGCTGTACTGAAATATCCCTTGCTGTTTCAAAGTCACAGTGTCACAGTGTCACAAATGCAAGCGACGTGTTTCGCCCTCCCTTGGGCTTTATCAAGATCCTTCATATTATATCCTTCACTATAAGATATCTGCCCTCTGTGTCTGCTATTGTGGACTCATGGGTAAAGCCCACCGTGGCATGAAGGAGAATAGAAACTCCCCTTTTCTTAGCATCTGCAGTAGCATGGTAGTGTTTTGTATATCAGTGAGCCCAGTATCGTGGTAATTGAGGCTTAACAAAGTGGGTTTCCTCAAGGAACAGGATATCTGCTCTGATGGAACTGTATTGGTTCATTGCAGTGCGTCTCTTAATATCTGTATTCAATCCCCTAACATTATGTGAAACTATATGTAGTGTGTGCATTATTTACCTGTTCAGATGGGGGTAGCTCATATACCTGACTTTTAGGTTGGGTGTGTAGATTTGGGTGCTACATAGAGGTATGTGAGGTATAAAATATCTGGAGTTTAGTGGTGAGTCTCCCAGAGTTCTGATATCCTTCAACAAAAAACAACAAGTTAATAATTTTAAGTTAACATGTAAATAAAACAGTTGAACAAAATGATGATCCTTGGAATTGGGATCAACCGCTAACATTTAGCGAGAAAGGCTTCTACTAACGCAGCGTGTGTACATGGGATTAACATACATCATACTTCAAGTCTGAGAAATTGTTAATTCTACTCCTAATGATCCCAAATTGGCTTATCTCAGAGCTAAAGTGAAAATAAACTCTAACATATTATCAGATAACATTTTAAGGAAAACATTGCAGATTGACTGAACATAGTAAAAGGATACACTGAATGAATGTTCCTGGAGACCAGGGGTGTCGTTTCTGAGGGGCTGCTTTCCAGCCCTCAGATGTAAGAAGAATAATCATATGGTCCCCTTTTGAATTAAGTTTCAAGTTTTTTGTCTCTTGCGGTTTACTTTGGACCATCTAGGTATAGTAGTGTGTGACCTCTTCTTTGGTGTCTGTTCTGAGGATGTTGCCTGAGTCGGATATGGGAGTGTTGGAGTCTCCAGACCCAGAACGCCACACACCTCATCGATATCTTCTGGTTCCCTGATGGTGATAACTTTGGAATCTTTAGTGATGTAGAGTGCAAATGGGAACCCCCATTTATAGGGAATTTGATGTTTACGAAGAAGTGAAGTTAGCGGCCTCAAAGTATTCCTCCGCTGTATAGTTCGCAGGCTGAGATCCTGAAAGAATTGCACTACATTGCCCTGGAATTTAAATGTCGGAATCTTCCGGGAGGCCTGTAAAATCTTTTCTTTGTCCTGGAACAGAGCGAGTTTAATTATAACGTCTCTAGGTGGCAGTCCTTCTTTAGGTTTAGGCTTGAGGGCCCTGTGGGCTCTTTCAATCCCCATACAATAATCTTCAGGTTCTGTGATTTGATGAAACAACTGGGCTACATAGGAGAGGAGGTCTTTATTGGAAATTAACTCAGGTATCCCTTTCAGTCTAACATTAGATCTCCTACTCCTATTCTCTAGATCTTCCAGTTTGTCCTGCATCTCATTAAGCAGTTGATGTTGTGACACCACCGACTGAGAAACTTTGTTGAGGTCTTCTACTATCGAATCTGTATGTTCTTCCAGGGAGTCAATTCTGCCACCCAGATTAGCAATCTCGGTTTTGATTTCAGAAAGGCTGTTAGAGACTGAAGTGTGCATGTTATCTATCTTGTTCCATAGCTTCTCAAAGCTTACAGAAATGTCCTTTTTAGAGACTAGAGCTTTAAGGTCCGCCCTTGTTTCAGGGAGTGATTTTTCTTCCAGCGGATTGGACTCAGTATCTAGCTCTTCTGGTTCTTCTGGTGGTCTTTCTGTAGAGCTTGGGGTTTTTAGACCTTGGGATGCTTTAAAAAAGGTGTTCATGCTGGTTAATTTAGAAGGCTTGTCACCCTCCTAGAGGACATCTCTGAAAGTGTTTTCTTGTTTTTGTGCAGTCAGGTCTAGTCCACCCCACAATCCCTCTTTAGGCCATGGAGGTAAAATCCTTCTGGTGGTTTATTCCCACCGGTTTAGTGTCCTGATATAGAGGTCATCTGATGTCACCGCCTTTAGGCTGCTATCTCTTCTGGGCACAAGGATTAACGGGAGAAGTATTGAGTACTGCTCAATGTGGAGGGGAGTCCCCGTATATAGATATATATGTCGTTTTGATATAGCCTAGTGGCTAAGCATCCCCGATTGCTGATTATTATCCTGGTATCATGATACTGTCTTTGCTGGTATCTTGCCTGAGTTCCCCAGTTATGCAATGTTCACATAGTTAGAGGTTGGTGGCGTATATATAAACAAATAGAAGTTATAACTAGATCCCATGTCACTGCGCCAATACAAACAATCAAGCTTATTTAAAATCTTCACTGCAGCTACTATTTGGACCATTTCAGGGTTCTGGAGCCTTGTAGGGCAATTAAGGGATTGTGAGAGTGATAATAGTAATAATATGAAGTGCTGTGGAACGGGTGCTAGGCCTATGCCGCATTTACACCCTCCCTCACCTTCTTCTCGACCAGCGGTACTTTAAAAATGGCGCTTCACGCCAACAACTCCAGGTTGTCTCCTCTCTTCACACTCTCTTTCATTAGGCTTTTTATCTCACCCCTGCTGCTCTTCTAATGTGTAGCTCTATTCTTCATCCGTTTTTGGTGTTGTTTTTGATGCTTTATTACCTCCAAGACTCCCGGAGCAGGGCACAGTCTTGGACTTTCCTAGTAATTTTTTGTGAACAACCTGGGTTGTTCTTGCTGATTGGTGGATAAATTCATCCACCAATAAAAAAGTGCTTTCCAGAGGTCTAAACCAAAAAAAATCTTAGATGCCTTCAAATAAAGATAGCGAATGAAGAAAATTGATAACAGGAGTAAATTAAAAAGTTGCTTAATATTGCATGGTCTATCTGAATCACAAAAGAAAAAAATTGGGTTCAGTGTCCCTTTAACCAATTTATTACATTCTAGAAGCTCAAAGCAAGCTTGTGACTTAGTTCGGGGGGGGGGGGGGGTGCATGGGTTAACAAACACTCTAGTCTCTACTAGATCCATAAAAATTCAAACTCTCCTTTAGTACCACCTACACTAAACTATCTGCTGCCACCACCTTAAGACTAACTGAAAAATCCGAAAGCACAATTTGGCTAAAAATAAATCTAAAAACACAATACTGTTATTTCTAGTCTCTTCGGTAACGTGGTTCAAAAAAGGCAAAAACTAAATAATGGAACATTTATTATGAACAAAAGATAACCACAGCGCATTTATATAAAAAAGGAGTTTTGCACACAAAAGCTAAACCGTTTTTTTAAAATAAAAAAAAAAGTTAAAAACAGAACCTAATATTGTACTAGTTTAGATATCTGTCCCAAGGGAGCTTGGCAAGGAAAGATGGTTACTTAGCTGTTTTACGCCACTTTCCATTTAACCCCTTAATGGCCATGACTGTATGTCGCTGGTCGTTAAGGATTTGTCTAGTTGTAATAGTGCGGGTGTTAACACAAGCAGCAAGACCCCACTATTAGACCCTCCCTCCGGCTTGTTAAAATAGCCCGGTCTTGGCCTGATAGAAAGACCTGGGATGTACAAGGTATGTCACTAGTCATTAAGGGGTTAAAATGATAAAGTTTTTACTTCTCCAAAACATGTTATAAGTAATATCAGGTTCCTTACTCTGCCCCTTCAGGTGAGGTACACAAAGGAGTCTGGGATGGGCTTTCACAAGGGGCCATAAACTTATGCCAAAACTTGCTAAAAATATATATAACACTATATTTTATAATCGGGTGCTGTTATCCCTGTAACTCTATAATGGACCATACAGGTAATATTGTCTAAAATAATTTGCTACTAAATATGATAAGTCGAGCGTAAGAGATGTCTTAAATGCATAATATTTAAAAAAAATCTTATTCTGATTTGATTCAGCCCTAACCCTTAATTGACCTCATGGCTATGTGGTGATGAGGGGCTCTGTCTCATCATTCTGTGTTGGCAGCTTTTGAGTGTGGAGTGCCATATAGGCAGGGAGCACAGTAAGTGTTGGGGACAATGGAAGGAGTAAACAGGGCCAGCAGCTCTCCACTCCCTGCAAGCAGGGGGGGGGGGGGCTGCGGGCAAACAAGAGAAGGGGGGTAGTGGGGGGGAGGAATAGATATAGGCCAAGGGAGGGTCAAGAGAGGGGGTTAGGGATAGATATAAGAGCTTACCTTTTCCCAGCAGCATCAGTTCACTTGTCTCTTGCAGGGTCAGGTCTGGTTAGTTGCTGGAGTTTTTCAAAGCATCATGGATCATGGAAGCAGGAAACAGAAGCCACCGAAAAGATTGCAGGACAGCGTGGTGACCATCCAGCTACCTAGGAGGAGCAAAAGAGTAGCAGATGAGTATAAAATAATCTCAAAAATAGTTTCCAACCGTTCCCCCTCTCGCCCTGTTTCTCCTGCCTCCCTGCCCTCTGGCTCTTCCTCCTCTCTGGCATCTTCAGTACCCTCCTCTAGATTTAGTTCTCCCGATAATAGCCCGCCTCTGGTATCCTACCCCAGGTCTAGGTTCCCCTCACCGGGCCAGCGGTCTCTTCCCAGTCCCTCCCGCATCAAAGTATGTCCCATCCGCTGCCCATCCCTCCCCCAGAGCGGTAGTACAAAACAGCGTCAGTTGGTCTCAATGACGCAGGGCCAGCTAGGAGCAATCATGGCCAACACATTGGCAACCCCCCCTTCATGCTTCAACCGGAAACGACCAAGGTTTTCACTTCCGGTGATGGCCAAAAATATCCTTCCTTCTATCAGGGGAGCGGAGAATAAGGCTAGTTCCTCCGTTCCCACCCCTAAAAAATGAGGGGTGACGATGGCAGAAGGA
The DNA here is from genome assembly GCF_027579735.1 of Bombina bombina. NCBI lineage: Eukaryota > Metazoa > Chordata > Amphibia > Anura > Bombinatoridae > Bombina > Bombina bombina. The sequence goes on along the minus strand of NC_069500.1, from coordinate 686,121,727 downwards.
TCCCCTGGCCATGCTCCTTCTCCTAGGCCATACTGGGAGCAGACAAGTGCATCACTTCCAGACGCACATTCTCCCCTCAGCCGGTCCTACTATAAGCCATCATCTAAACAGGGGGCGCTCCGCTAAGCCCCCAAAGTCATCAAAGACATTGTGTGCCACAATTCTTCCTCCTTCTGCCTCCCCTAGGCAGCGAGCAGATGTTAACCCTTCCTCCCCCTCCTCTCCTAGGCAGCGACCAGGGCAATCAATGTGGTTTAAGCCCCCCCCATTATCCACGCAGCTAAGGGAATTGTTTTCGTTCATGGGACCCTCATGTCCTCTCCTGGTTTTAAACCCCTCAGCTCAGACCATGCCTCCTTTACCAGGGACCGTTACCACTACAATACGGGAAGAGATTTTCATAACGGTGTGTGGCACAGCCCCCAGTATTCTTATCCCCTCCCTCCTCCATCTTCTCTCTGCTCTACTCCCGCTAGGGATGCTTATCAGCCCCTAGCCTTCTCCCCTCCCCCTACTAGGGATCTCCCAAATCCTCTATTTTGTGCCCCCCCCTCCCCCACTCACTATCTTCAGAGCAAAACAGTGGACACCACAAGAATTGGAGTGCTCCAAAAGTGACGCAGGTACAGTTTACAACCACGAAGGGGGAACGGAGGGCAACGCATAATGCAGAAGGACGCTGTCAAGATGGAATAATCAGGGATCAGCCGGTCACTCCTAAGGGCCTGAGTGAGTATAAGGATTTATGTGATATAAGTGAGCTAAATTCCTTATCTGAGTCGGATTCAGAAAGTTCTGGTTCTGACTCTAATTCAGTTGGGGTGGGGACAATAGGTCCAAGTGTGATAAAATTCTTAAATTGCTGCAATTTAAAAAAAAAAAAAAACAAGCAGAGTCCAATAACTAAACAAAAGGGGGCCACACCAGGTGTGAACGCAAATAACACCTCATGGGAAGCTAGCAAACAAATAGAATTAGGAGGTGGAACTACTAACTCATCAGATAGAACAGGAATTCCATGCAAACTTGACCCGTTATGGGATCATTTAAAACAAAAAACCATAAGGAAAGCAAGGCTGGGCCGTTACATAGATGTGTTCCAATTAACCAAGGAGGCAACCAAGGATAAGGATAAAAAAGGTGATAGATCGCTAAGAAAAAATGACGCTCCTAGGAGGGACATAGTGCAATGGATGAAGGGTTTTCTATTATATGCAGCATGCTACTTGAAAGATAGACCCACACAGGGGGAGAGCCTGGCTAGATATATGCATACTATATTGGAGGTATAAACAACCTTTGGAGGTCAGGCGTGGAGGAAAGGAATTGTACATGTGGATTAGATTAAACTGGACAGTAATCAAAGGCAAAAGGGGAGTTATTATGGTAACGGATTAGGAAATAACACGACGGATGATGGAAATAAAAAGATATGTTGGGCATACAACAACAAAAAATGTGACAGAGAAAATTGCAATTTTAAACATGCATGCAGATACTGTAAGGGAGCTCACCCAGGAGCAGACTGTAATATAAACGCCAGGCGGCCCATTCGGCCCACACAGGGCAAGGGAATCAGCCAGTCCCAAACAAACTAACCCCATCCAACTATACACACCGCTCCATATCCCAATAATTGTAAAAATGCTGCGAACCAATGAAAATAAAAAAAGAGCCACCTTTCTGACAAAGTCATTCACAAACGGTTTCTGTATTCCATCCCAAGGGGAGATAAAAACCGGAAAATCCTGTAATTTAATATCAGGTTAAGTTGGGAAGGGTAGCTGGTCCGTTTAAAATGCCACCATTAGTCAATATGATAATTTCACCAGTAGTGCAAAAAGAGAGCAAGGAAATTTTAGACTCATTCATCATTTGTCCGCACCCAAAGGTACTTCAGTAAATGACTCCATTGATGAATACCTATGTTCTGTGAAATACCAATCCTTCAACCAGGCAGTCCAAATGATTAAAGCAATAGGGCCAGGGTCGGAATTGGCAAAAATAGACATTGAAGCAGCATTTAGGTTAGTATTGTTACACCTGTAGAGCTATAGGTTGTTGGGAATCAAATTTCAAGGAGAGTATTTCTATGACCGTTGTTTGCCAATGGGCTGTGCGATATCCTGTGCATACTTTGAGGAGTTCAGCTCATTTATAAACAACATGTTGGTGATGAGAACAGAGTTAGTCAGTATAGCTCACTATTTGGACGTTTTTTTGATGTCAGGGGAAAGGGGAACTAAGCAGTGCATTTTGTTAATGGCCCAGCTGCAATCACTGCTAAAACAATTGGGGGTCCCAATAGCACAGGAAAAGACAAAAGGACCAGTAATGTCACTTACAATTCTGGGAATACAGATAGATACACTTGAGCAAAAGTGCAGCCTCCCTCAAGACAAGTTGGAAAGGCTGGGTAATCAATTAGGTAGGGCAAACTCATCAAGGTATCTAACACTCAAGGAAATACAGTCACTGCTAGGGCTCCTGAACTCTACATGTAAGGTTAAACCCATGGGTAGAGTTTTCAACAGGTGTCTGAAACAAGCTACAGCAGGTTTTAATAACCCAAGGGACAACATAAAATTGACAAAGGAACTGAGGGAGGACATACAAATGTGGGCTAAATTTATATCACACTTTAACAGAGTTAGAATTTGGCAGGAAGGACCTCATTCTAACCAGGTACTACACTTGTTCACAGACGCAGCAGGTTCCCATGGGTTCAAGGCTTATTTAAACAGAGAATGGTGCACGTAGACATGGCCAAAAAATTGGGTGGAAATAGGAGCTACAAAAAATCTCACACTCTTGGAACTTTTCTCAATAGTGGTCATCGTGGATATTTGGCACCATAGCTTAAGAGACAAAAGTGTTAGATTTTGGATGGACAACATGAGTGTAGTGCATGTAATTAACAATTTGGCATCAAAATCAAAGCCAGTCATTAAACTGTTAAGGTTGTTGGTACTTAGGTGTATGCAAAGTAACATCACATTTACAGCAGCGCATGTGCCCGGGGTAAAAAACATATGAGCTGATACGCTATCACGGGGAAAATGGGACCTAATGCAGACAAAACTAGAACAGCATGTCCATGCTATCTTTGGCAGGTGGTGAATTCGAAAGCATCCTTGGGGATTTGGTAAAACAATCCCTGGCCCCCAGAACGTGGAACAATTACAGAAGGTACTGGGGGAATGGGTCTCATTCCTGATGCAAAACCAGAGATAGGTCAGCTCCCTAACGACGCTCTGCGAATATATGGCTACACAAAAGAAGAGAGGGGTCACAAAAGGCCTAATCAAGGCAAAACTAGCCCCAGTATCGTTTTTTAATCAATTTTGGGGACACAGAGACTGCACTAAGCGGTTTATTGTTAAGAAAGTTTTGAAAGGGTGGGATTAGGAACCACAAGAAAAGACCAAAGGGAACCCATAACAAAAGAAAGGCTTGCCCTAATCTTAAATAAATTAAAGTATATTTGTAAAGACAAATTCGAAACAAAATTGTTTAGAGCTTTATACTCATTAGCATTCGCAGGGGCTTTTAGAGTGAATGAATTAGTAGCAAACAACAAAAAGTATCAGGAAGGGAGATTACAATTTGAGCATGTATGATGGTACCAAGAGTCCATTATGGTGTATGTGAGGAGGTCAAAAATGGACCAAGTATGTATGTATAAACAAAGCAGAAGGGAAGGGCGCCTCCTAGTGTAGCCAATTTTTCAAAAGTGGAATAGAAAAAGTGCAAACATACTCACAATGTTAAAAGGCAGAGATAATGCCTAGGAGAACGACAAGTATGTATGTATGTATGTATTGGGTACTTGTAAAGCGCGGCTAATCACCCGCAAGGGTCTCAAGGCGCTGCCAAGAAGGAAAGGGATGTTGGATATCCATTAATAAAGAAATGGATAAGGGAACATGCCCGCTAAGAAACTTGCATAATTATATTGCTACTCTTCCAAAAGGGGGTAAACAGTAGGGGTGCGCATCTTCACTGGTCTCACGATTCAATTCGATTACGATTATCCTGTCAACGATTCGATTCCACGATGCATCACGATTACTGCCCATGATTATATATATATATATAACAGGTAAGGATGAAGGGAATAGCTATAATTGTTAACTCCTAAAATTGAGGAATCAATTGTATATTATGTTAACAGATACATACAAATACAGGAGTAGCATAGGACCCTATTTTTATTCCTCCTCTGTGTATAGTTGTGTAGTATTTATACTATGAGGGCAAAAGTAGCAGTGCTTTAAGATCAACTCTCTTTATGTTTTTACTATATAAGCTGCTCAACACCCATCTATATTTTTACAATCTATGTCCCATATTAATTTTATAGAGGTACTTATATTCTAAGGGGATGTTTCTAGGATATAAGGTATTATGGTCCTGGCATGTTAAATAATAATTCTGGACTTGCCTCTTTTGCCAGGGAATAATGCAGTTTATGAACCAAGGTGTATAAATGATTGACTTTTAGCAGAGCAGGTCCCAAATACATAACATAGGATATGTGTGATATAGAATTTTTTTTTTAAATAAAAATAATGGATTCAGATTTAAGGTAATAGATATGCTTTTAACAGGCTATAGGTTTATATATAACATATACTATTATTTATATACACATACAAAGTACAACTATAATACAATACAATACCCTGTCACATATACACACTTAGATCATAGATGGGCTGTTATTTTGCCCCCTAAGCTCATATGAGACAGTGAGAGTAGTATTTTGTGTATTGGAGAGTGGAGAGCTTTGTAAGGAATGCAATGCATGGTATGTGTGAGCAGTGCAGTGTCACCGTAAATGATCAGGGCTCTTAACTGATATGAACAAAGGGTCACCTAATCAATCATGTAGGCGCTCTAAACATGTTTATTACGGCTCTGTGATGATCTGCAGCAGGGAAGGAATGCTATGTAATTTCCTCTTACCGGAACCTTTATTAACAGCTGCACTAACCACTTACTGAACGGCTTCAATAAGTTGTCCTAGAGGTAAAGGGGCTGGCCGGGTGAATGTGATTAATTAAGCCCTCCTGCTGTGCCGTCTGCTTCAAGACTAGGAGAGATCTGACAGGACAGGAGCGGTCTGAGGAACTGACAGCAGCCTCGTGTAACACAGTGAATATTTTCTTGAATTATCGCTTTACTGTTTACTGTTGCGGTCTCTGCTGCATGTTTCCTCTTTGTCAGACCCCTAGCCCAGCCCCAAACGAGCATTTGAGTGTTGCTATTAGATACTCTTGTAAAACTTGACTTTCTATATCTAATAGCAAGCAACACTCAAATGCTCGTTTGGGGCTGGGCTAGGGGTCTGACAAAGAGGAAACATGCAGCAGAGACCGCAACAGTAAACAACAGTGAAGCAATAATACAAGAAAATATTCACTGTGTTACATGAGGCTGCTGTCGGCTTGTCAGACAACTGCACTAAGCGTGCTGAAGTTCAAAAACATAGAATCAATCAATATCTTTTAAATGATAAATATTTACTCTGTCTGCCATAACTTTAAGCCCTCACATCATTCAGTGGGAGAGGCGGGGTCATGTGACATTGTGCAATGACGTCACTGACACCTGAATCGAATCAGATCTGCTCTGCATCGATGCAGCATCGGTTATCGAAATGGCGATTATTTTTGGCACCCCTAGTAAACAGCTGTTTACACAAGCCAAGGGAGAGCCAGTTTATATTTTTAAATTCAGGAAAGTTCTGAAGTTAACAGTACAGAAGCTGGGTTTGAATGGCTCAGGGTATAACACACACTCCTTTAGAATAGGAGCAGCGACATCAGCAGCATTGGGGGGGGGGCAACAAAAGAGCAGATTAAGAAGCTAGGCAGATGGAGGTCGTACTGTTTCAAGGCATATGTAAGACCATAAATATTTTTTTTTTTTTAAATGTAGTTATACTGGTAGTTAATAATAGTGCATAATAAGCAAGTGTGCCTTGGAGATATCTTGTGGTAACAAAATTATCAAGTGTAATTTAAGCATGTTAGTAGCATTTCATGGGAATGGTAATATATGTTGTGTTAACTATTCCTTGTTTTTTCTTTGTCTCATTACAGATGAAAGGGAGACGGCGGTGAGAGTATGGATAGTGGGACAATCCTACATACACTGGGCAGCAGTTAAGGCGGCAAAGGATAATAACCAACAATTAGGCTTCCTCCTTAGTAAAGCGTCAATAAGATGGATAGGGAGGAGAGGCATGAGATGGGAACACCAGGCAGCAGCAAGGTAGGGGGCCCCAGACATTATAGTAATTCACCTAGGTGGAAACGACAATATAGATTTGATCGCGGCTATCAAGTCAGACATGCAGTGGCTTACTACAAAATGGAAACACCTTAGGTTTGTTTGGTCTCCCATAATATCAAGGCAGATCTGGGGTGGTGTCGATTAGCAGAAAGGAGCATTTTGGGCAAGGAAAATGATTAGTAGTGCGGTTACAACATTTATCATGACCCTACATGAGCCAGAAAGGCATGTATGGGTCGCACATGGGAAAATAAAGGTGGATTGCTCAGAGTTGTACAGGCCGGACGGGTTTCACCTATCGGATATCAGGTTAGACATCTTTCTGGAGGACATAAAGGTCACCTTGCAAAGCATGGTAAGTGAAGTAAGTGAAGGTCACGATCAGGTAGGGGTAGGAATATTGTAGGGAGGTGGCGGCAAAAGAGTCCCCTCTTTTTGTTTTGGGTGGCAGTAACTTGCGGCCAGTATTAGTGCACGGTTTGACCGAGTAACGCATAGGGCCTAAGTGGAACTATAGGTCTACGACTCCGACAGGCAAGTCGGTAAAAGTTTTCCACATGTGCAATGCAGCGTTTGGTGCGGTGTAATTTAAGCACTTAATAGGCTGGCTGGGGGAGCGGGGGTTCCCTATATGCTTTTAACAATTTGGTGCGAGCAGGGGGGGTGGGGAGGGGGGAGCTGCGGGCAAACAAGAGAAGGGGGGTAGTAGGGGGGGTAGAGATATGCCAGGGGAGGGTCAAGAAAGGGGATAGGGATAGATATAACAGCTTACCTTTTCCCAGCAGCATCAGTTCACTTTAATTGACCTCATGGCTATGTGGTGATGAGGGGCTCTGTCTCATCATTCTGTGATGACAGCTTACTGACTTTACGAATCAAGTCACTGGATGTATGTTCACTTAAGTGAAACTTAAAAGCTATTTACAACAGGAGTTCACTTTTTAAAGGATAAACACAGGGAAATGGACCAAATGTAAAGCAGTCCCTCTAGGAGTAAACTGTGAGCCCCTTACTGGGCTATATTAAATGTATCAGATATATCAAATGTGTTTAGAACATAGTACATTTTATTTGAAAATCTTGTTACAAATGCTCATCTAATAGAAGTTACAAATCCATAGTATTCACAATAAAACAATAAATGATACATAGAAAAGTACATAAAGATGCACAAAAATCGGATCAAACGTTTATGTAGCACTCTGTGTGTCAAACCATCTGTTTCGAATGTGTGTCCGCTGAGGACCTAGATTTAAAAAAAACCCACAGTCCTGGTGAAGTACATCTAAACAACAATGCGTATACACAAAGGGAACTGCTCACAGGAGGCACAATGAATGGTTTTGCTTTGCTGGTGATCGTTACAGTCCTCCACTAGGTTCCACGCCGTCTGAGTCGAGGGATCTTTACATATCAAGAGTCTTTAGGAGCAACTCTTTAGACAGCCTATGTATCAGTGTTAAAAGTTTGCAAGTTTTAGATGCCGGTTTTTATGTTCAATCGTACATGACGGCTATACCAAGCATGATACAAATTCTCAACATATGGCCCCTTTTCCCTTTTACAACATTTAGTCATCTTTCTCTGATCTTAATGTGTTTTTGTTTAATAATAATTATATACATCCTAGATCTCTGATTTTTATTATATTGTACATGGATTTAATATGTTGTGAAATTTTATCATGAATTTTCATTATGATTTTCATATATCTACATATTTTTAAATTATATTTTTAATTTATGTTTTAAGTATTTTAAACATAGTAGTAATGTATGGATATGTGAAAAAAGAGGTGACTTAAATTTCAGTACCACCTTAAATTGATAAAGCCAAAGACATTTTGATTGGCTAATAACTGTTTAAAAGTAGCGGGTTTAGAACAAGTGATCAAGAAAATAAAAATGATGGGAAGCCCCTTAAAAAGGATACACAACATGCTTTATTTTATGAAGTATTTAATAGCAAATCAAATAAACATACATAGTCATACACAAAAAAATAAATTATATATATATATATATATATATATATATATATATATATATATATTTTTTTTTTTTTCAGGCAATGCCTGAAAATTCCTATAAAGTTTCAGGAAATATCCTATAGGGAGTGGGAGCTCCTTTCCTTAATGTCCACAGACAATGAAATTCAATGGAAATCAAGCAAAAGACAATCCTCTCCTTGATGTCTACATAATATGTAAACCTGTGGTGCAAAAGACAAAACAAAAAATAGAACAACACTGCTTAAACAAAAAAAAAAAAACTGAGGATTAAAATGACTCCCTGGATAATCAAAATAGATAGCCTATGTGTTTTGACCTTATTGGGTCTTTGATAAGGCTTTATTTGTCCATCTGGTTGGGCCCTTAAATAGTCTGAAGTGTTAGTAATGTTTTGGTGCCAAAATCGGCTAACTGCCGCTACACTTCCGGTTCTGGCTGCAAATGTTTTACATCATTTCCAGGACGCCAACTATTCACTTCTGGTAAAGTCGGTAAGTGTTGTGGGATATGTAGTCGATTGGATAGCAAATTGACTACAATATAGTTAAGGAGGAATTTCTTAATAAATGTACACTTATGTAAGATTAGTATGTGGCTATCGTATTTTACACATTTAGTTATTGCCACAAATTAGTGAAGTTTCTTAGTGATAACCAATAACTCAGCAATAATAGATGTCCCATTTGTGCCAAAACCCCTCTACATATTGTTTAACCACAAAACCATAATATAAAAGACTTAATATAAAAAATACATAATTTTACACACATACACACACACACACACACACACACATATATATATATATATATATATATATATATACACACGTGTATATATATATATATATATATATAAACAGGGTAAAGTCCAGCACCAATTCACTTTCAGGTAAGGGTGCAAGCAGCCTCTGTCTCACCTTGACAGATATTAATATACAAAATAGAAATGGCTGCAGCACACCAAGTCAAGTTTATACCATTTTTATTACAAGCAGTGAAATACAGGCGACGTTTCGGGCTTCTGCCCTTTCTCAAGCCAAGTGCTTGGCTTGAGAAAGGGCAGAAGCCCGAAACGTCGCCTGTATTTCACTGCTTGTAATAAAAATGGTATAAACTTGACTTGGTGTGCTGCAGCCATTTCTATTTTCTATTTTGTATATATATATATATATATATATATATATATATATATATATATATATATATATGTAAAAAACAAGAGTTGGGGAAGTATAGTAAATACCAAAGGTAAAAACTAAACTGGAGGCGCTAATAGTTGGCACTGTGATAATATAAGTAAAGCTGCTGGAGTATACATGGAATGTGTGTATGTATTACCCTCTAATACACTCACACAGTAAAATGTGAATTCAAAAGATATGGTAAACTGCACAGCGCTAAACCCAAATGAATAAAGCCTAAATGATTCAGGAATATTTAAAAGTTTACACACAGAGTGAATATGATTATATATATATATATATATATATATATATATATATATATATATATATATATATATATATTGTTAGGAAGAGTGGTGTTGGGGCGCACTGTTCATAAAATTAGTAGCCAATATATTATTAATAGTGGTATCGAAGTAGTTGGTGTAGACTGAAAAATCAAATTGTTGTGTCAAACAGATTGTTCTATGCAATATATCTACTATAAACATTTTAAACAGCGGCAATTGAATCAGTTGTATCAAAACATATTAGCAAGTGTTATTTTGTATTTGAGTAGAGTGGTGTACCAATCAGATCAATTAGATGTCCTGAAAGGAAAAAAGTTTCCCTTTCTATTACGGTTAAAGGTACTAAAAATTCACTTAATATGACATCATAGAATACACAAAAGTTCACAGGTTTTTGTAGTCCCAAAAATTCAAGTAGATTTATGTAGAATAAACAACGTGGAATAGATAGTAGTTTTATATCTGATCCTTATGCTGTAAATAAATGCCCACTTACTAGATATGACCTCAATCCTATGAGGTAAGTGGGAAGCGTCTTAAATAAATACAGTTGTCCCCCAGCAATCTGGAAACGCTGCTTCTCTGCCTCTTTGGTGTTGTTAGAAACACTGCTTTCCTGCTTCCTTAGTATGGTAGAGATTTCTTTCTCCCTCCTTTTGAATTTACTTAGTTATTCCCTCAGCTCCCAGTAATTCGTGATGTGGAATCAGTCGACGCGTTTCGGTCACAGAGACCTTTATCAAGACCTTAATATATATATATATATATAAAAAAGGAGAGATACAAATAAAATAAATAAAACCAGGGTAAGCGTTCAAAATTTCCAAAATAAACGTATCTAATATATTGCACTTTGTTAAAAAATGTATCTATTTAAATACATGTAAATGAGAGCCAAACTATCAGACACCGGATAGTGGGGTCCAATACAACTTAGAAACATTAACGATATGCTGTTAAATGATATCTAAGGTAGCTCAAGATAGTTAGAAGCAAGTAAATGTCCATAAACAAACGTGGCAGTTTAAAAACAATAATAAATGTTTATATTAACGGCACAGTCACTTCAGGTCCAGTATCCTAATGCTGGCTCTCTATCTACTTACATCCAATACCCTCAATCTTATGAGGTAAGGAATAGGTGGCGGTACGCGGGTAAAGGTGAAACGCCTTCCCTTGGGGAATGCAGGTCCTCAGCTTGTTAGTAGCGGGATCCCACCCGGCTCCTCACTTTGGTCCCAGCGGTAATTTTCTCTCCGGTAAGTTTATAGAGGGAAGGAGAAGAAACCGCACATAGTGTGATATCGTTTATGAAGCTGCATTTCTGGTGTTGAATTCAGCTGCTCCAGCCATTCCTTGTTGGACTTTGTAGACGTTGTTACTTTGCTGTATTTGTACAAAGCTGTTATAGATTGAGGTCTCGCCTGTGAGTACCCTTGTTCTACATTTAATAAATAAGTATTTCATAAACGATATCACACTATGTGCGGTTTCTTCTTTAGTATAGGGTAGGGCATTTTATTATTTTGGGGGCTTTTTTTATTTTATTAGGGGGCTTAGATTAGGTGTAATTAGTTTAAACTTCTTGTAATTTTTTTTATTTTCTGTAATTTAGTGTTTCCCCCCCCCCCGTAATTTAGTTTATTGAATTTAATTGTAATTAATTGTAGGTAGTTTAGGTTATTAATTTAATGATAGTGTAGTGTTAGGTGTAATTGTAACTTAGGTTATGATTTATTTTACAGGTAATTTTGTACTTATTTTATCTAGGTAGTTATTAAATAGTTAATAACTATTTAATAACTATTGTACCTAGTTAAAATAAATTTTTATTTAGAAGTATTTAAATTATATTTAAGTTAGTGGGGGTTAGTTTTAGGGTTAGACTTAGGTTTAGGGGTTAATAACTTTATTATAGTGGCGGCGACGTTGGCGGCGGCGGCAGATTAGGGGTTAATTAATTTAATATCGTTGCGTGACGTTAGGGGGGCAGATTAGGGGTTAATAACTATAATGTAGGTGTCGGCGACAGATTAGGGGTTAATACATATAATGTAGTTGGCGGCGGTGTCCGGAGCGGCAGATTAGGGGTTAATAGTATAATGCAGGTGGCGACGATGTCAGGGTGGCAGATTAGGGGTTAATAAGTGTAAGATTAGGGGTGTTTAGACTCGGGGTTCATGTTAGGGTGTTACGTGCAGACATATTTTTTATTTTCCCATAGGAAACAATGGGGCTGCATTAGGTTTTTTTCCAGCCAGCTCAGCCCCATTGTTTCCTATGGGGAAATCGTGCACGAGCACGTTTAGCCAGCTTACCGCTACCATAAGCAACGCTGGTATTGAGGTGAGATGTGGAGCTAAATTCTGCTAAATGCTCACCTTTTTGAGGCTAACGCCAGGTTTAAAAAACCCTGTAATACCAGCGTTGGCTTAAGGTAGCGGTGGAAAAAAAATGGAACGTTAGAACCGCAAGTCTTACCGACAAAAACTCGTAATCTAGCCAAAAGTTACCTGTAAAATAAAACCTAACCTGCCTCACACTAGCACCTAATATTACACTAAAATTAAATAAATGACATTAATTAAATACAATTAACAAAATTTCAACAAAAATAAACAATAAATTACACAAAATTAAAAAGAAATGATCAAATATTTAAACTAATTACACCTAAACTAATAGCCCTATCAAAATAACCCCCCACAAATAAAAACACCTCTAGCCTAAACTAACCTGCCAATAGCCCTTAAAAGGGCCTTTTTGCGGGGCAATGCCCCTAAGAAATCAGCTGTTTTACCTGTAAAAAAAAATACAAACAACCCCCCAACAGTAAAATCCACCACCCACAGAACCAAACCCCCCAAATAAAAACCTATCTAAAAAAACCTAAGCTCCCCATTGCCCTGAAAAGGGCATTTGGATGGGCATTTCCCTTAAAAGGGCATTTAGCTCTTTTTCGTTGCCCAAAGTCCCTAATCTAAAAATAAAACCCACCCAAAAAAAACCTTAAAAAACCTAACACTAACCCCCGAACATCCACTTACAGTTTTTGAAGACCGGACATCCATGCTCATCCAGCCGGGAGAAGTCATCATCCAAGTGGCAAGAAGTCCTCAACGAAGCCCCGAGAAGTCTTCATCCAAGCGGCAAGAAGGCAGGCTAACTATTCAATAACTACCTAGCTAAAATAAAGACAGATTTACCTGTAAAATAAAACCTAACCTAAGTTACAATAACACCTAACACTACACTATAATTAAATACATTAACTAAATTAAATACAATTACCTAAATTAAATTAAATTAGCTAAAGTACAAAAAAAACCCCACTAAATTATAGAAAATAATAAACAAATTACAGATATTTAAACTAATTACACCTAATCTAATAGCCCTATTAAAATAAAAAAGCCCCCCAAAATATATAAAAAAAACTAGGCTAAACTACCAATAGCCCTTAAAAGGGCCTTTTGCGGGGCATTGCCCCAAATAAATCAGCTCTTTTACCTGTAAAAAATACAAATACCCCCCCAACAGTAAAAGCCACCACCCACCCAACCACACCCCCCAAATAAAAACCTATCTAAATAAACCTAAACGAAACATTGCCCTGAAAAGGGAATTTGGAGGGGCATTGCCCTTAAAAGGGCATTTAGCTCCTTTACATTGCCCAAATCCCTAACCTAAAAACAAAAACACCCAAAAAAACCTTAAAAAAACCTAACACTAACCGTGACGATTCACTTACAGTTATCAAAGTCCGGACATCCATCCTCATCCAGCTGGCGAAGTCATCATACAGGCAGCAAGAAGTCTTCATCTGGGCACCTTCCATCTTCATCCAGCCGGCAAAGTCCTCATCCAGATGGCAAGAAGTCTTCAGACGGCATTTTCTATCTTCATCCTTCCGACGTGGAGCCGCTCCATCCTCAAGACATCCGGCGTGGAGCATCCTCTTCTTTTGATTCCTCTTGAAGAATAAAGTTTCCTTTAAATGACATCATCCAAGATGGCGACCTTTGAATTCCGATTGGCTGATAGAATTCTATCAGCCAATCTGAATTAAAGCCAATAGGATTGAGCTTTAATCCTATTGGCTGATCCAATCAGCCAATAGGATTGAGCTTGCATCCTATTGGCTATTAGATTAGGTGTAATTAGTTTAAATATTTGATCATTTCTTTTTTATTTTCTGTAATTTAGTGTTTATTTTTTTTTGTAATTTAGTTAATTGTATTTAATAATGTAATTTATTTAATTTTAGTGTAATGTTAGGTGTTAGCGTGAGGCAGGTTAGGTTTTATTTTACAGGTAACTTTGTATTTATTTTAATTAGGTAGTTAGTAAATAGTTAATAACTATTTACTAACTAGTCTACCTAGTTAAAATAAATACTAACTTACCTGTAAAAAATAAAATAAAACCTAATGGCTATATTACGAGTTTTGCATTATGAGGGGTCAGGTACTAACTTGCACCTTATTCTCACCACTCACTTTCCTACAGCGCTGGTATTACAGGTTTTTCTAAACCCGGCGTTAAAAGACAAGAAGTGAGCGTAGAGCAAAATTGTGCTTCATACCGCACTCCAATACCAGCGCTGCTTAAGTCAGCGGTGAGCTGGTTGTACATGCTCGTGCATGATTTCCCCATAGACATCAATGGGGAGAGCCGGCTGAAAAAAAGTCTAACACCTGCAATAAAGCAGCGTAAAGCTCCGTAACGCATCCCCATTAATTCCTATAGGGAAATTAAATTTATGTTTACACCTAACACCCTAACATGAACCCAAAGTCTAAACACCCCTAATCTTACACTTATTAACTCCTAATCTGCTGCCCGACATCGCAGACACCTACATTATACTTATTAACCCCTAATCTGCCACTCCGGACATCGCCGCCACCTACATTATACTTATGAACCCCTAATCTGCTGCCCCCAACATCGCCGACACCTACATTATGTTTATTAACCCCTAATCTGCCGCCCCCAATGTCGCCGCAACCTACCTACACTTTCTAACCCCTAATCTGCCGCCCCAACTATAATAAACATATTAACCCCTAAACCGCCGCACTCCCGCCTTGCAAACATTAGTTAAATATTATTAACCCCTAATCTGCCGTCCCTAACATCGCCGCCACCTACTTACATTTATTAACCCCTAACCTGCCGCCCCAACGTCGCCACCACTATATTAAAGTTATTAACCCCTAAACCTAAGTCTAACCCTAAACCTAACACCCACTAACTTAAATATAATTTAAATACATCTAAATAAATATTCCTATCATTAGCTAAATAATTCCTATTTAAAACTAAATACTTACCTACAAAATAAACCCTAAGATAGCTACAATATAACTAATAGTTACATTGTTTCTATCTTACGGTTTATTTTAATTTTACAGGCAAGTTTGTATTTATTTTAACATGGTAGAATAGTTATTAAATAGTTATTAACTATTTAATAACTACCTAGCTAAAATAAAGACAAATTTACCTGTAAAATAAAACCTAACCTAAGTTACAATAACACCTAACACTACCTTATAATTAAATAAATTAACTAAATTAAATACAATTACCTAAATTAAATTAGCTAAAGTACAAAACCCCCCACTAAATTACAGAAAATAATGAACAAATTACAGATATTTAAACTAATTACACCTAATCTAATAGCCCTATTAAAATAAACAAAAACCTAGCCTAAACTAAACTACCAATAGCCCTTAAAAGGGCCTTTTGCGGGGCATTGCCCCAAAGTAATCAGCTCTTTAACCTGTAAAAAAAAATTCAAACAACCCCCCCAACAGTAAAACCCCCCCACCCACACAACTAAAACCCGCAAATAAAATACTATCTAAAAAAAACTAAGTTCCCCTTTGCCCTGAAAAGGGCATTTCTGTTACTAATCTGAAACCGCAATTGGACAAACTAATAAAGGAAAAGTGTCAACAAAAGTCACATTAATGCAACATTTTTGTTATACATTTAGGCTTAATGTTTATGCTTTTCATAGCTTTGTTGGTATTAATAAAGTTTATGTTACATAATGTTCAGCTGTTATTTCTTCCAAAACTACCCCAACCCACTCCGGATGATAGGTCCAGTTAAAACTTACCGGGCCTTGAGGTCACTAAGGTTGAGAACCACTGGTTTAAAGCACACACCACTGAACTCTAAAGCAGTAGAAATGTCAGGAAGACTTTACCTACTGGAATGCATAGTGCCTACTGTAAAGTTTGGTGGAGGTTGAGATAGTTGGTTGCTTCCATCTTTGTGGCAACAGTTTGAGAAAGATGCTTTACTGTTATAATGTGAATGTGCCTTTGTGCTAAAAGCAAGGTCCATTAAGACATGGTTTGTATGGAGGAACTAGAGTGGCCTGCCCTAAACCCTGGCCTCAACCCCACTGAACACTTTTGAGCTCAGCATGCTAAGGCACTGTGACTGAGCTCTGTAGCAACCCAAGGTTGCAGGTTCGATCCCGGCGAGGTCCACTCAGCCTTTCATCCTTCTGAGGTCAATAAAATGAACAGCGCCTTGGGACCCTTACGGGTGATTAGCCGTGCTTTACAAGTACCCAATACATACATACATACAGTTTTAGAATGCTGATGTGTAAGCAAGACCTTTTTGTCCAACTTCAGTGCATGACCTCTCAAATGCTCTTTTGTTTGAATGGGTTCAAATTCCCACAGACACAATCCAAAAGTGTGGAAAGGCTTCCCTAAAGAGTTGTTACTGTTATAGCTGCAAAGGTGGGACAACTCCATATTAATGCCCATTGTTTCGAAAAGGGGTGTCCACATACTTTTAGCCATATAGTTTAATTGTTACAAAAAATAATTAACAGGGCATTGTGACATTTTGATCCTGAATCCAGGTGGATCAGGCCAGTCATAGTATGATATCTTTTTAGGAGTAGAGCTATTTATTGAGGTATAACGTTACATCTTTTTAAAATGATTTTGGTAGAGCAAAAGAGGGGGTAGAGTGCAAAATAAGGGGGAGAGAGAGAACTCAAAAGAGGGGGGGGGGAGAGAGCGCAAAAGAGAGGGGGGAGAGAGAGGGAGCAAGGGTTGGAACCGCGGTACCTAAAAAATTGGCCCGTGTACACGGGCTTTAGGACTAGTCTTTAAATAAATAAAAACTTACCTGTGAAATAAAAAAATAAAACTAACAATAAAGGGACAGTCAAGTCCAAAAGAAACTTTCATGTTTCAAATAGGGCATGTAATTTTAAACAACTTTCCAATTTACTTTTATCACCAATTTTGCTTTGTTTTCTTGGTATTCTTAGTTGAAAGCTAGACCTAAGAGATTCATATGCTAATTTCTTAGACCTTAAAGGCCGCCTCTAATCTAAATGCATTTTGATAGTTTTTCTCCACTAGAGGGTATTAATTCACTTGTTTCATATAGATAACATTGAGCTCTTGCACGTGAATTTACCATGGAGACAGCTCTGATTGGCTAAAATGCAAGTCTGTCAAAAGAACTGAAATAAGGGGTCAGTCTGCTGAGGCTTAGATACAAGGTAATTACAGAGGTAAAACGTGTATAATTATAACTGTGTTGGTTATGCAAAACTGGGGAATTGGGAATAAAGGGATTATATATCTTTTAAAACAACAAAAAATCTGGTGTCTACTGTCCATTTAAACTATAAATTAACCTAACATTACTATTCTAATAATAAAAAAAACCTAATTAAAAAAACCTAATTACAAATTTAAAAAAACCTAATAATACGAAAAAATTTAAAAAATCTAACATTACAAAAAATAATTAACAAAATTATTGAAAATAAAAACAATTACACCTAATCTAATAGCCCTATAAAAATAAAGAAGCCCCCCAAAATAAAAACACCCCCTAACCTACAATGAACTACCAATAGCCCTTAAAATGGCCTTTTATAGGGCATTGCCCTAAGTTAGACTGCTTTTTTACATTAAAAGTAAAAAAAAACACCCAATCAACCCCAACCAACCCCCAAAATAAAAAAAAACTAAATCTAAAAAAAATCCTAAAATACGCATTGCCCCTAAAAGGACATTTGTATGGGCTTTGTCCTTAAAAGGGCAATCAGCTCTTTTACAGTGCCCATTCCTTTTCCAGTAGCTCTCATCCTATTGGCCAATAGGATTGCAAGGTACCCCATATTTAAACGGGTATCTTGCATTCAAGCTTCAGTGTATGGCGGTGACCGTATGAAGAGCATCCTCAACTCTGGATGTCCGCGCCAACGGCGACAATGCTCCGCACCTCCACAGCTCTGCGACACCGGGATGAAGATAGAAGATGGTCCTGCAATGGAGGAAAATGTCGCCGCTGGATGAAAACTTCTCGCCACCTGGATGAGGATGGATGACTATTTTTTTTATTTTTTTGGTGGGTTTTGTTTTAGATTAGGTGATGAGCTGAATGCCCTTTTAAAGGCAGTAAAAGAGCTGAATGCTTTTTTAAGGGCAATGCCCATACAAATGCCCCTTTAGGGGCAATGGGTAGCTTAGGATTGTTTTAGACTTTACTTTTACTTTACGTTTACTTTTAGGGGGGACTTTGTAATATTTTAATGTAAAAGATCTGTTTAACTTAGAGCAATGCCCTACAAAATGCCCTTTTAAGGGCTATTGGTAGTTTATTGTAGGTTAGGGGGTGTTTTTATTTTGGGGGGCTTTTTTATTTTTATAGGCTATTAGATTAGGTGTAATTGTTTTTGTTTTTGATAATTTCGTTTATTATTTTTTGTAATCTTAGAGTTTTTTTATTTTTCATAATTTTAGTGTTTATTAGTTTTTGTAATGTTAGATTTTTTTCATTTTTTTCGTAGTATTAGGTTTATTTAAATTTGTAATTTAGGTTTTTTAATTGGTAGTTTTAATTTTATTAGAATAGTAATGTTGACAGCAGGCAGGATGTGTGGATAAGCTGTAGACTGGTAACTTTGTTACCAGCCAAGGTCAGATACCAGGGAATCAGTCCAGAAACGAAACACAGTGACAAGAGAAAAACTTAGAATAATACACTCAAAATGAAGCAGTAGTCAGGCACCAGGAAATACAACAAATCTGCATACAAACAGGAATCTTGAACAGAGGATCTGTCAGAGTGCAACACTCAGGGGCATATTCATCAATGTGCGAGCGGACATGATACAAAGTAGCGTATCAAGTCCGCCGCACATCGATAAATGCCAAGATTTATCATTGCACCAGCAGTTCTTGTGAACTGCTGGTGCAATGCCGCCCCCTGCAGATTTGCGGTTGATTTCTGTCCTCGGCCTAAGAGCAGGCGGACAAGTTATGGAGCGGCGTCTTTAGACTGCTGCTTCATAACTTCTGTTTTCAGCGAGCTTGATAAATATGCCCTTCAATGTCAAGGCCCAGATTAGATGTTTGAATTCAACTGGTAAGCAGGTGAAGCAAGAGAGCCAAAGTTGCAGTAAATAGAATTCCTAAAAACTTCAGCCTGTGAACAAGCCATCTGGTTGTGAAGAGGTAAGTCAGCATACTGAGAAACAATTGTAGCAGATGTAGAAACAGATCCCAGGTTCAAGTCTAGGCTGGATTATGACAATCGGTCATGATAACAGCCTGCCTTATGAAGCCAAAGAAAGTCTTCTGGAACTCTCATGTGACAAAGAACTCAAAAAAAGATGTCTGACCAAGTTATGGATGAAGATGAAACATTTGCATGAAATAGCCATCGTTTCTTGTCAGTTTTGCTACTTGTTATTTATGTAAAACTGGTTTCTCAGCCATGACACTTTTAAAAGCAAAACAAAGAAAGAGGCTTCAGCTGAGACTCTCTGTTACTAATCTGAAACCGCAATTGGACAAACTAATAAAGGAAAAGTATCAGCAAAAGTCACATTAATGTTATACATTTAGGCTTAATGTTTATGCTTTTCATAGCTTTGTTGGTATTAATAAAGTTTATTTTACATAATGTTCAGCTGTAATTTCTTCCAAAACTACCCCAACCCACTCCGGATGATAGGTTCAGTTTAAACTTACCGAGCCTTGAGGTCACTAAGGTTGAGAACCACTGGTTTAAAGCACACACCACTGAACTCTAAAGCAGTGGAAATGTCAAGAAGACTTTACCTACTGGAATGCATAGTGCCTACTGTAAAGTTTGGTGGAGGTTGAGATAGTTGGTTGCTTCCATCTTTGTGGCAACATTTTGAGAAAGATGCTTTACTGTTATAATGTGAATGTGCCCTTGTGTTTCAAATAGGGCATGTAATTTTAAACAACTTTCCAATTTACTTTTATCACCAATTTTGCTTTGTTCTCTTGGTATTCTTAGTTGAAAGCTAAACCTAGCAGGTTTATATGCTAATTTCTTAGACCTTGAAGGCCGCCTCTAATCTAAATGCATATTGATAGTTTTTCACCACTAGAGGGCATTAGTTCACGTGTTTCATATAGATAACATTGAGCTCTTGCACGTGAATTTACCATGGAGACAGCTCTGATTGGCTAAAATGCAAGTCTGTCAAACAAACTGAAATAAGGGGGCAGTCTGCTGAGGCTTAGATACAAGGTAATTACAGAGGTAAAACGTGTATAATTATAACTGTGTTGGTTATGCAAAACTGGGGAATTGGTAATAAATGGATTATCTATCTTTTAAAACAACAAAGATTCTGGTGTTGACTGTCCCTTTAAACTATAAATTAACCTAACATTACTATTCTAATAAAAAAAAACACTAATTAAAAAAACCTAATTACAAATTTTAAAAAAACCTAATACGAAAAAATTTAAAAAATCTAACATTACAAAAAATAATATACAAAATTATTGAAAATAAAAACAATTACACCTAATCTAATAGCCCTATAAAAATAAAGAAGCCCCCCAAAATAAAAACACCCCCTAACCTACAATAAACTACCAATAGCCCTTAAAAGGGCCTTTTATAGGGCATTACTCTAAGTTAAACTGCTTTCTTACATTAAAAGTAAAAAAAAAACACCCAATCAACCCCAACCAACCCCCTAAAATAAAAAAAAAATAATCTAAGTGCCCATTCCTTTTTCAGTAGCTCTCATCCTATTGGCTGATTTGAAAATGTCAGCTAATAGGATTGCAAGGTACCCCATATTTAAACGGGTACCTTGCATTCAAGCTTCAGTGTACGGCGGTGACCGTATGAAGAGGATCCTCAATTCTGGATGTCCGCGCCACCGGCGACAATGCTCCGCACCTCCACAGTTCTGCAACACCGGGATGAAGATAGAAGATGGTCCTGCGATGGAGGAAAATGTTGCCACTGGATGAAGACTTCTCGCCACCTGGATGAGGATGGATGACCGGACTTCAGGAACCATGAGTAGATATTATGGGGTTAGTGTTAGGTTATTTTTTATTTTTTTGGTGGGTTTGTTATAGATTAGGGATGAGTACTTTAAAAGAGCTGAATGCCCTTTTAAAAGCAGTAAAAGAGCTGAATGAATTTTTATTTTTTTTCGTAGTATTAGGTTTATTTAAATTTGTAATTTAGGTTTTTTAATTGGTAGTTTTTTTTAATTTGATTAGAATAGTAATGTTAACAGCAGGCAGGATGTGTGGATAAGCTGTAGACTGGTAACTTTGTTACCAGCCAAGGTCAGATACCAGGGAATCAGTCCAGAAACGAAACACAGTGACAAGGGAAAATCCAGAAGAGTACTCTCAAAATTAAGCAGTAGTCAGGCACCAGGAAATCCAACAAATCTGCATACAAACAGGAATCTTGAACAGAGGATCTGTCAGACTGCAACACTCAGGGGCATATTTATCAATGTGCGAGCGGACATGATACAAAGTAGCGTATCATGTCCGCCGCACATCGATAAATGCCAATATTTATCATTGCACCAGCAGTTCTTGTGAACTGCTGGTGCAATGCCGCCCCCTGCAGATTTGCGGTTGATTTCTGTCCTCGGTCTCAGAGCAAATTACAAATTATAATTGATCTAAAATTCTTCATGTTGTGTGTTGTGCTTTTTCATTGTTATAGGGAAGTAACTGAAAACCGTTACCATTAATAGACTTCTTCATAGCTATGGCAATTACATTGGATTTAAATTTGAATTTAAATCACAGACACTGGTATTAACAGTAAGGTAGCCGGTTCTCTTGTGGTATTTTAAACCTAGGCATTCTTTATTGTGTTGGAAAAATGTCTCTTTCTTAAAGGACCAATAACTACAGTAGAATTGCATAATTGATAAATACACAATAAAAAGACAATGCAATAGTACTTTGAATTGAAAAGGAGCAGTAGAATATTTTCTGGCAAATTTTCAAGTTAATCCAACCCCCTCCTGTATCATGTGATAGCTATCAGCAAATCACAAAATGCATATACGTATATATTGTGCACTTTTGCACATGGTCAGTAGGAGCTGGAGCTTTAAAAATTATGCAATGAAAATATATATATTTTTTTTTAAATGCATGTTAAAATACAATTATAAGCAGGTTTCCAATTCTCTTCTATTCTCAAAATATGCTTCAAACTCTTGGTATAATGTGTTGAAGGAGCATCAATACACTACTGGTTTTTAAGTGAATACATGGGTGAGACAATGACAATCTGTATGTATATGCATCCACAAATCAGCAGATGTAAGCTATGTTCTTGACTGCTCCTGAGCTTTCCTAGATAAACCTGTCAGCAAAGGCTAACAAGATAACTTGTCCGAATATGAGTAAACGTGAATATTGTTTAAAATGTTATGCTCTGTCAAAATCATGTAAGCAAATGTTGTGCTTTCATACACATTTTAAATTAAATAGATTTCATAAATGAGTCAAACACTATAATGTAGCTTGAAAAATATACAATTTATTTAACTCATCGAGGGAAATATGGCATACAGACTTATTATCAAATTATAATGGTCAATATTTTGTATTAGGAGAACAGTTTGGACATCACAACACAAAAACCAATCAATCTAATCAACAAGGACAGTATGTGATGATGTTGTCTCCACACACTTGTAAAACACACTCTGCAAACAATATGCCTCCATGGACCCGGTCCCATAAAAGCCTATGAAATACAGAGTGTGCTCCACAAGTGTAAGAAGACAACATCTTCACATACCTATCCTTTACATATTAAATAAAAAAAATATCTATATACATAATTACTTCCTCCTCCTTCCCTTCTTCCCATGAGACGGAGGCTCTGTGGAAGGCAACTGCCCCCGTCGATAAGTTCTCCAAGGAAATGGTTGGGGAAGAAGGGGAGGAGGAGTACTATGAGTGGTTAAGGGATCACCAGGTTGAGGAGGAGATTGAGGCAGAGGAGAATATGGAGGCCCAGGAGAAGATGGTCCAGGATCAGACGCTCTTTCCCCCGTTCCGCTTGGCATCTCCTGGAGGACCTGCAACATATTATTTAGAGTATTGAAGATATTAGTTTGTCCTTTGAGCAGTTGGTTCATGACTCCTGTCATGAGCACCCTGTTTTCCGCATGTTCCCTCCGTGAGGCATGCATCTCTTTGAGGAAGTTTCTAATGAGCTCCAGCTCTGGCACCTCTGGGGGGATGTTCTTCTCAGGAGGAGCTGGTGCACGTCGGGCTGCTGGTGCACAGCGGGCTGCTGGTGCATGGGGGGCTGCTGGTAAACAGGGAGCTGCTGGTGCACGGGGGGCTGCTGCAGGGATCTCTTCTGCAGCGGGGGCTTCTTCAGGGATGTCTTCCATTTCTCCCTGAGGTCGCGAGTCATCTGCACCACTCTTTTGCCTGGGTGAAGGAGGAGCCTGTTGGTGCTGTGCTTCCTCCTCCCTGGCCTCAGACTCTGTATATTTGAAAAAGAAAGAAATCAAGATATTAGCAGCCTCATTAACATTTACATAAAGATGTAAATGTTAATGAGGCTGCCTTCGTAATTCAATTGTAAGCCAAAGCAATTAATATGGTTTCGGTATTTTCAAACCCGTCTTTCTGATATCTTTATGGTCAATCTAAATGTCTTTTTGCGTTTGTCTTAAATCTGTTGAAATGCACACCTAATCTGTAGACTAGCTACTAATGTGATTGCTTTTCTTCAAATGCAACTTTCTCAAGGTAATTGTGAATGCATTTACGTAATAATGTTTAAAAATGGTTTATTGCGTTAGTCATATCTGTAATATTTTTTGCTTGTGAATGAGTTATGAGGTAGATGTAAAGAAATTAGTAAATGAGCTTTCCGGCAGATGAGAGGCGCAGGTTCCCGGTATCAACTCCTCTAATACTGACTATGGCCACCTCAGAGATGTTGGGATGCAGCATTTCCTCCCAGCGGCAGTACACAAAGGTTTGTTCCGGACCGCCACCGGTCTCTGAATGGTATTCTCTGTCCCTTGTGAGCTTCTTCTTAAGTTCAGCTCTGCAGTCCCGGTAACAGTTCTGGATAGACTTGACATCCCTCTTATAGTCCCCCACTGCATTAACGGCATTCGTGATCTCCATTCACAACTTACCCTTATCCGAAGGGGTGGCCCTCTGTGCCTGCAGCCTCGTAGCCCTCTCCATATAAGATTCTATAAGGGCCTCCTTCTCCTCCATGGTATATCTCTCCTCCCTCTGCCTGGGCTTCCCCTGCGATGTGAGCTTCTGTTCCCCGGACTGTGAAGCGCCCTGTCTATGCTGCACACCACTGGGCCCAGCCACTTGTTCATCTTCCACAATGTGGCTGGGTACACCCACCCCTTCCTCTCCCTCTCCCCCTTCCTCTCTAGTTCCTCTCCCCCTTCCTCTCCCTCTCCCTCTCTCCTGCCTAACCTCCGCCATAAGCTCATCCCTAAACTCCTGCCTAATGAGCTCTAATAGCTCCTGGCTAATCTGCCCCCTATCCCTCCCTCCCGCCATACTCAATCAAAATGTGAATGTGCCCAAATGAAAGAGGGTCAAAATAATGAACTAAAAGTAAAAAGTGCTCAAAGTGTGAATGGGCTTACAAAAAAGAGGGTAAGGAATACTAAACAGACAAATGTATATGGTAAAAAAGACGAAAATGAGGATATGTAAACAATAAGTTGTTGTAAATCAAACAAAATCTAACTATGGGATGGGTATGGGATGAAAGGGAATGGGGTATGGGATGAAAGGGAATGGAGTATGGGATGAAAGGGAATGGGGTATGGAGTGTAGGATGAAAAGGAATGGGGTATGGAGTTTATGTAGAGTTAGTGATAAGTGTATGTATGTATTGAATGTGTTTGCGTTTAAATGTGTTTATATAAGGAATGTACCAAAAAACAGCACTTGCACACTCACCCAAACAAAATCTTGCTCACTAACTCTCTCTATCTCTCTCACTAACTCACTCTCTCAAAAACTAACACTCACACTAACTCTCACACTAACTCACATACTAACTCTCTCTCTAATATCTCTCTATAATCTCTCTCTAATCTCACCAAACCCTCCAACGCCTAGACCTGCACCTAACTCAAAAAAGCAATACAGTCAAAGAAGCCATGTTTCTAGCGTGCTTATATACCCTATGTAAATGTTTAATGATGTACCGGTTTGCAAAGTAAACTATGTCCAGGTGTGCTTTCTTTTTGAATTGTATGTGTGCAATGTGTATTAATTGTTTTAATTTGCACATGCTCATATTGAGTTTGTAAATGCACATATGTATTTCTGGAATTTGTATAATGCGATGATGTCATAGTGATCGTTTTGCCTAACATTCTCCAAATGTATTATCTCCAAATCTAAATGTTGATTTGTGATGGTGTCGTATTTGTTAAGTGTTGTACCGTAAATGTTTTTTCTTTGTAATAATGTTTTGTATTCAGTGTACAATTCTTTTTTCATGTTGTTTTGTTCAGTGTTGCAGATCACAATGTATTTTCCTATTCCTCGTTTAGTGTAAATGTTGTGTAGTATTAGTTGTTTCCGATTATGAATGTTGAATGCGTATGTGCTATGTTGTGTGAGCGATTGTTGTTTGTTCATTAGAGCTGACTGTTTTTCTTGTCCATGCACGTAATATGACAGAGCAGTGTGTATTTCTCGCAAGATCGAATGTTAGAAGAAAAATCTGTGTATTTTTCATTTTGCATTGATCTCTATAGGAGAATTCATTACGCGCCCGTGAAAAGAAATTAGCGAGCAGCCATAACGCCACAATTTGTAATCTAGCTGAATGTTTCTACTATACCTCATGAGACATAGAGCTCCACACCTCACATACAAGAGGTAGCAGTACATGAGAATATAATACATGGGGGTGCCAGTACATTAGCAAATGCCCAAGAGGTTAATATAGTGACATCAGTCCATATACAGTCAATAGCTACAGGGGTTACAGGTAATACAGTAAGAATTCATCTTACATACAAGAACAAGCTCCTAGGAGGGCTGACCCTAGGGAGAATAAAACAGAGGAGGTAGAAAGTAATGTCAACAATCAGGTTTTTCAGAGAGGTCAGCCAAACTCAAGAGGAGGAGGCCTCATAAAAGAGGGGACAAACGTAGGAAGAAACAGATATATGTTGAGAAAGAATACACAAAGAAACAAATACAATATCTGACAGTGTTAAATCTCTCAGATGTAGCTCTGGGAGCTGATGAATTAAGGGTTTTAAAAAACAGCCTTAGTTTTGTTCCATCTGCAAAGTTGAATCTCTTTGAAACATTTGTAAACCTGTATAAATTGATCACAAATCTCACGCTTAAAAAGTATTTTAAACAGAATCCTGAATCCATAGATGTAAATGCTACTGATTTGGAGCTAGAGAGAGTGGATACCTTGTTTAGAGAAGCCAAGGATTATTTAGATTTATAACATTTAGAGATGGAATCTGGTAATGGACTCAATACGGAGGTTAAATTTAGGGCCTCTTCCAATTTCTATCTAACTAGGACTAGGGGGTTATACCTTGAATCTTTTCACAGGAGGGTGGAAATGGAACTTACAAAATTATATGACTCTATGTCTACAAGTACACACAATCTGACAATGAAATAATTAGCAGCCATTGAGAAATTAAAAGCTAATGAGTCAACAGTCAGACTGATAAGGGGGATAATATAGTGGTACGGAACAAACATGATTATGTGCAGAAAGACAATTGGTTGATGAAAATGTAAATGTATATTTACAACTCGACTTTGATCCCACTACCCCCTTTCAGAGAAGTTTGAGGCATATTCTTGATGAGGGAAATGAGTTAGGAATATTGCCTTCATATCTTAAAGATACCAAGCAATTGCTTGTTATGTTAGATCATTTTGAATGGCAACCTAGTTACAGCTGGATAACAGTTGATGTCGCTAGTTTATATTCGAGTATACCCCTGGATAAGGGAATGAAAGTTATACAGTATTTTCTGGAGAACTTCACAGGCTATGAGGAATCATATAAGCAATATATACTGAGGGTACTGAATTTTTTGTTGACGCATAACTATTATTCCTTAAGGGACAGTTTTTTCTCCAGAAGCAGGGGACAGCCATGGGAGCGACTTTTGCCCCAGCTTTTGCCAACCTCTATATGGGGTGGTGGGAGCTGTCCCAAATTTTTGTGGAGAACTGCCCCCA
Organism: Bombina bombina; assembly: GCF_027579735.1. NCBI lineage: Eukaryota > Metazoa > Chordata > Amphibia > Anura > Bombinatoridae > Bombina > Bombina bombina. The sequence goes on along the minus strand of NC_069500.1, from coordinate 686,094,376 downwards.
GGGGGAAAATATAATATTTTATAAGAGGTATATTAATGACCTGCTCTTTATTTGGGCAGGATCAGATCTGAAGGTGCGACTTTTGTGGAGTCCCTAAATTCAAATGATGCAGGATTAAGTTTCACCTATGAAAGAAATACAACACAGATAGTGTACCTGGATTTGCTTCTTGTAGGCATTGGTAATAAGGTATAAACTTCCTTACACAGAAACCAATAGCAGGAAACAGTATAATATACTCTAAAAGCATGCATCCCAGGCATACTAGATTTGGGATTTTGAAAGGACAGTTTATCAGGATTGAAAGGAATTACTCTACAAATGAAAGTTATGAGAGGTTTTCAGAGGAAGCGAGAGAAAGATTTGTACAGAGAGAATTTCCTAAATATCTTATCAATAAGGCCCATCAAATGGTGAATACCATTGACAGAAAATACACTTATATAGGACAGGGAGAAGAAGAAATGATGCAATAGGGAATACACCTGTTTTGTAACTAACTATAGCAACCAGTTTGAAGAGATTGCTAAAATCATCAAAGGATGCTTACCTATCTTAAAAGGGGATGAGTAACTCTATCCCTGGGTAATGAATGGTTTTAAATGCATATCAAAGAGAAATAGAACTATGGGCAACATTCTAGCTCCCAGTGAAATAAGACAGGTTAAAGAGGATGGTAGCAGTTGGCTAAGATGTAAGGGGCATAATAAATGTGAAACAAGCAAATGTAAGGCCTGTGCACTTACTATGGTGGGGAATCATTTCCAGTCAACAGTAACCCAAAGGTTTTTTTCTATGAATGTATGCACCAACTGTTCTTCCACATTTGTTGTCTACCTGGTCTCTTGTATCTTGTGTAACAAGCAATATGTGGGTCTTACCACTAGGGAGGCTAGGGTACGATTTAGGGAAAACCTTAATGATGTAGACTCAACTTCCCCAAACTCGCAAGTAGCCATTTATTTTAAGGTTGGACATGGAGGTAAAATGTATGATCTGAGGTGGCAGATCATAGAGCAAGTTAAGACCCCCTGGAGAGGGGGAGACAAAGTAAAATTGCTACATAAACGTGAAGCCTTCTGGATCTTCAAATTGAAGACAAGGGCACATACACACAATGACAATGGACACACACACACACACACAAACTCAAACACAAACTTACACATACACCCAAGGAAACACAGACCGAGACCGCCTCAGAAAACACACAAAGACATACACACACATAGAGACAACCACAGAAAACACACAGACATATACATTTACACACCCTCGCTGAGACATCCACAGAAAACACACAGACATACACACACCCTCACAGAGACGCCCACAGAAAACACACACCCTCACAGAGACATCCACAGAAAACACACAAAGACATGACATACACACACAGAGAGACAACCACAGAAAACACACAGACATATACATTTACACACCCTCACTGAGACATCCACAGAAAACACACAAAAACATACACACACAGAGAGACAACAACAGAAAACACACAGACATATACATTTACACAACCTCACTGAGACATCCACAGAAAACACACAAAGACATACACACACCCTCACAGAGACGCCCACAGAAAACACACACCCTCACAGAGACATCCACAGAAAACGCAGACATACATACATACACACACACACACCCTCACAGAGACATCCACAGAAAACACAGACATACACACCCACCCTCACAGAGGCATCCAGAGAAAATACACAGACAAACATACACACACCCTCACAGAGACACCCATAGAAAAGCTCAAAGACATATGCACACACCCTCACAGACAGCCACAGAAATTGCACAGACATACACACCCACCCTCACAGAGAGACCCACAGATAAAAAATACATACACACTCATAGAGACACAAACCAAAGCTCAAAGACATAAACACAGACACCCACAGAAACACTCACAGGAGGAAACATTTATGCACCTTGCATCCCCTAAATCAACAGTGTGTGACATGCATGATAAAAAAAAATGCAGAAATTAAGAGATCACTTTTTAAAGAATCATATTTGTAAATGTGCAAACAAAAATAATTCTGTGAATTCAAAATTGTACATTAATGATCTGGGTAGATGGCTAGATGAAGAAAAGTACTTTTAAAAGGTTGACAGTTTGTTTTTTTCCCCATTTTCCCCAACCAAGAGCACAACTTCAAATATAGTGTACAAATGTTCCCATCTGTCAGCTGTACTTATGGATTTTGAAAATGCTGTACTCTATATTGTCTTGGTGGAACCATAAGCTGTGGCACTCATACCATTAGATCTGGTTAAATGCAGGATTTAGGCTTGTTGGTATGCATTTCAAAATTAAGTCAGCTGTAGTGTAAACTGAACAGTTTTAAGTTAACCTGTCTCATTTCACATTAAAAAAAATGCATATCTGCCAAAAGGGCACCTACCATTTGTGTATTGAGGAGGAAACATTTCTGCATGGCTTTAAATATAGAATTTCTACAGCATTGTCAAATAATCATAAATACACTGCTGCTAAACAAATGTGTTTTTATGGACCCCTGGCCCCACCATACAACTACTACCACACTGAAGTTACAATCTGAAATTGCACAAATAAATAAAAAACATTTACTAAGTAAGTCCTACCTCCTCTGCAATGCTGTCTGACTCAGGCACACACTGTACAAACAAAGTGCCAAGTCTGTCTCCCACTGTGCATAGTGGTTTAGTGCACACTCAGAAATCCTCTCAAATGCTAATACTTTACTCTTTGTAATAACATTTCCTGCGCTCAATAGCACTCTGCTGTAGTACCCACTGGTGGCGGCCAAATTTAAATTTTTTTTTTTTTTTTTAAGTTCTTGCCTCATGGGGCCCACCTGGCCCATTGGGCCCCTGACATGAGTCATCCCTGTCACCCCCTGATGGCGGCCCTGCTGCTCAGAATAATAATACATTTATACTATATACATATAGTGGTATAAATAAACACAGATATATGAAAGACATTATTTAGAACAAAAAAATAATTTAGGGACATGTAAATATGTTTGCAAAAGATTTCTGACATAACACACAAACACTCATACAGTATATATATATATATATATATATATATATATATACACACACATACAAGTATGTGCAAAGATATATGTACAAATTCTAGCATTAATAATCATTTATTTAAAAAAAATGAGATACAAGCATATCATGACTTCTAGAAATAAAAATACACATTAATTAATGTGAAAGTATTATATAACAGTTTTTTTTGTATAACAAATAAATATAAAAATAACTTTCTATGAGATGTTGTTTGTTAAAGTATAAATGTAACTATCTCTTGGACATTTACAGATGAAAAAGAAAAGATTAGCTTTAGAGAAATGTGCTTCTTCATGGACAGTAATGAAATGGTATAAATAAACGGCTAGATTACGAGTTTTGCGTTATGAGTAAAAAAGCAGCGTTAAGGCTCATAACGCTGCTTTTTTACTACTGCTGCTATTACGAGTCTTGTAGGTACAGCTGTCCTGCACACTTATTTGGCCGGACCTCAAATTAACTTACGCAATTTGCGTAAAGTCTTTTTTCAATGGGACTTTCATAGCGCCGGTATTACAAGCTTTTTTTTTAGGCCAAAAAGTGAGCGGTGCAGCCTATCCCGCAAGATTCGCAACGCATTCTAAAGTCAGTAGTTATGAGTTTTACGCTACAAAGCTGTAACATAAAGCTCATAACTAAAGTGCTAAAAAGTACACTAATACCCATAAAATACCTATTAAACCCTAAACCAAGGCCCTTCCGCATCGCAATCACTAAAATAAAATGATTAACCCCTAATCTGCCGCTCCCGACATCGCCACCACTATAATAAACATATTAACCCCTAAACCGCTGTACTCCCGCATCACAAACACTAGTTAAATATTATTAACCCCTAATCTGCCGCCCCTAACATCGCTGCCACCTACCTACATTTATTAACCCCTAATCTGCCGCCCCCAACGTTGCCGCCACTATACTAAAGTTATTAACCCCTAAACCTAAGTCTAACCCTAACACCCACTAACTTAAATATAATTAAAATAAATCTAAAGAAAACCTACTATTAATAACTAAATAATTCCTATTTAAAACTAAATACTCACCTGTAAAATAAACCCTAAGCTAGCTACAATATAACTAATAGTTACATTGTAGCTATCTTAGGGTTTATTTTTATTTTACAGGCAAGTATGCATTTATTTTAACTAGGTAGAATAGTTACTAAATAGTTATTAACTATTTAATTACTACCTAGCTAAAATAAATACAAATTTACCTGTAAAATAAAACCTAACCTGTCTTACACTAACACCTAACCTTACACTACAATTAAATAAATTACCTAAATTAAATACAAATACCTAAATTACAAAAAAAACACAAACACTAAATTACACAAAATAAAAAACAAATTACAAGATATTTAATTTAATTACACCTAATCTAATAGCCCTATCAAAATAAAAAAGTCCCCCCTCCCAAAAAAAACAACCCTAGCCTAAACTAAACTGCCAATAGCCCTTAAAAGGGCCTTTTGCGGGGCATTGCCCCAAAGAAATCAGCTCTTTTACCTGTAAAAAAAAATACAAACGACCCCTCCAACAGTAAAACCCACCACCCACACAAGCAACCCCCCAATCAGCCAATAGAATGCAAGCTCAATCCTATTGGCTGATTGGATCATCCAATAGGTTTGAAGATCAATCCTATTGGCTGTTTGCATCAGCCAATAGGATTTGTTCAACATTAATTCCGATTGGCTGATAGAATTCTATCAGCCAATCGGAATCTAAGGGACGCCATCTTGGATGACTTCACTTAAAGGAACCTTCATTTGTCGGGAGTCGTCGGAAGAAGAGGATGCTCCGTGCCGGATGTCTTGAAGATGGACCTGCTCCGTGCCGGATGGATGAAGATAGAAGATGCCGTCTGGATGAAGACTTCTGCCCGTCTGGAGGACCACTTCTCCCGGCATGGATGAAGACTTCTCCCGGGTTCGTTGAGGACTTCTTGCCGCTTCACTGAGGACTTCTCCCGGCTTCATTGAGGATGGATGTTGGATCTTCAAAAATGTAAGTGGATCTTCAGGGGTTAGTGTTAGGATTTTTTAAGGGTTTATTGGGTTTTAGTTTTAGATTAGAGTTTGGGCAGCAATAGAGCTAAATGCCCTTTTAAGGGCAATGCCCATCCAAATTCCCTTTTCAGGGCAATGGGGAGCTTAGTTTTTTCTAGTTAGGGTTTTATTTGGGGGGTTGGTTGTGTGGGTGATGGGTTTTACTGTTGGGGGGTTGTTTGTATTTTTTTTTTTACAGGTAAAAGAGCTGATTTCTTTGGGGCAATGCCCCACAAAAGGCCCTTTAAGGGCTATTGGCAGTTTAGTTTAGGCTAGGGTTTTTTTATTTTGGGGGGGCTTTTTTATTTTGATAGGGCTATTAGATTAGGTGTAATTAGTTTAACTATCGTGTAATTTGTTTTTTATGTTGTGTAATTTAGTGTTTGTTTTTTTTTTGTAATTTAGCTATTTGTATTTAATTTAGGTAATTGTATTTAATTTAGGTAATTTATTTAATTGTAGTGTAAGGTTAGGTGTTAGGGTAAGACAGGCTAGGTTTTATTTTACAGATAAATTTGTATTTATTTTAACTAGGTAATTATTAAATAGTTAATAACTATTTAGTAACTATTCTACCTAGTTAAAATAAATGCAAACTTGCCTGTAAAATAAAAATAAACCCTAAGCTAGCTACAATGTAACTATTAGTTATATTGTAGCTAGCTTAGGGTTTATTTTACAGGTAATTATTTATTTTTAAATAGGAATTAATTAGTTGTTAATAGTAGGTTTTCTTTAGATTCATTTTAATTATATTTAAGTTAGGGGGTGTTAGGGTTAGGGTTAGACTTAGGTTTAAGGGTTAATAACTTTAGTATAGTGGCGGCAACGTTGGGTGTGGCAGATTAGGGGTTAATAAATGTATGTAGGTGGCGGCGATGTTAGGGGCGGCAGATTAGGGGTTAATAATATTTAACTAATGTTTGTGATGCGGGAGTGCGGCGGTTTAGGGGTTAATATGTTTATTATAGTGGCTGCGATGTCCGGAGCGGCAGATTGGGGTTAATAAGTGTAGGTAGGTTGCAGCGACATTGGGGGCGGGACATTAGGAGATAATAAATATAATGTAGGCGTCGCTGATGTTGGGGGCAGCAGATTAGGGGTTAATAAGTATAATGTAGGTGTCAATGATGTCCGGAGTGGCATCTTAGGTGTTAATAAATATAATGTAGGTGTTGGCAATGTTGGGGGCGGCAGATTAGGGGTTAATAAGTGTAAGATTAGGGGTGTTTAGACTCGGTGTTCATGTTAGGGTGTTAGGTGTAAACATAACTTTTGTTTCCCCATAGGAATCAATGGGGCTGCGTTACTGAGCTTTACGCAGGTGTTAGACTATTTTTCAGCTGGCTGTCCCCATTGATGTCAATGGGGAAATCGTGCATGAGCACGTATAACCAGCTCACCGCTGACTTAAGCAGCGCTGGTATTGGAGTGCAGTATGGAGCACAATTTTGCTCTACGCTCACTTCTTGCCTGTTAACGCCGGGTTTATAAAAACCTGCAATACCAGTGCTGTAGGTAAGTGAGCGGTGACAATAATCTGCAAGTTAGCACCGCACCCCTCTTACAAAACTCGTAATCTAGCCGAAAGTTAGGAAAAACCAGAATAACCGCAACATCAATGACTTTTAGTTAACAACAGTCCTATGCTCTTCGCACCGTACTTGATGCGCATGTTTTTGAAGCCTTTTTTGATGAATAAGGGTATCATATTCAGATCCGCGTCAGCAATGTCTGGTGAACGTACTGACGCCAGCGAATGCACTGAGATTGACGCTTTGATAAATTGACCCCTATGAGTTTATGCAGATATAGTTTCAACTAGTAATAATATCACTTACCCGTATTATCTAGAGTTGATGCATTTTAGTAGATTATCATTATTATTATAGTCATCATTTTTAGGCTATGTTAGATGATGCATTATATATTTTAGAGAAAATTGTCAACATAGAAGTTGGGCAAAAGTATGCATCTTTATAGCACTTCACTCTCCCATAATTAATTTTGGGAAACATTAGAATCGAAGGATATAGTGAGGTGATGTGTTTAAAATTTAACCTTTATTGGTTTATGTTAAAATTGCAAAACAAACACAACAAAACATTTAAAAACACAATAAGATTTAGACCAGTAGAGAATTCACTCAGCTGCCCCACTAAGAATGATGGGGGGAGAGATATACTCGTCCTGAGATAGATTGAAATAAAGTTACCGAATGATATTGGCACTAATTCCACAATTATATATCATCACTTGTATATCTTAGATATAATGAACCATCCATATAAATCTCATGAGGTCCAGCAAAGAGTGATATATCAGGGAAAAATTAGTGCAGGAGATATAACTGTATCTGCTCCTCGTGTGGGATAATGGAGTACTCGTCTATAATGTAGGTATAAGTGTGCTTATGAATATTTATTGTCTCACACTCTGTATATACAAGGCAACAATTATAGTCCTGTGTTTCTTGTCACAGGCTCATATTGTTTATTGCTGGATATCTATCTAGGCAATTGGAGTAATAATAACACTAATATGAGTTGCACACTGATAAGTTATTTGTCTCACACTCTGTATATACAAAGCAATAATTTTGGTCCTGTGTTTCTTGTCACAGGCTCATATTGTTTATTGCTGATTACCTATATAGGCAATTGGAGTGATAATAAAAATGATATAAGTTACACACTGATTATAGAGGGTTAATATAATATGGAGTGTAAAGTCCCACACCTGGATTGACCGCCACGTCTTTTGTCAGTGGCTCTTATTATCACAGAGGAAGTAGATAATATCTATAAGTAGATAGAATAATTTGGCCAAAATAAAGAACTTATATTGATCTGCACACCTGGCTGCCAAGTTGGCAGAATAGATAATAATAATTATTGTGAAAGTACACGTTGGATATATTGTGTCGTATTCAGTTAATCTAATGATAAGGTATATGGTAAGCTACTGCTATTGCAGCTCCTCGTGTTAATTCCAATATATTAACTATTAGTAGTTGGAAGAGAGTACTGTTAGGTAGCGTATTATATTATACCAAGTTATTTGTGTTAATTGGCTGCAGTACTGATTAGATATATACTATTACAGTTACTCTCATGGATTGTTACAATCAATGTTTACTACTGATAGATATAGTTGCATGAGGTTAAGTACTTAATGGAGGTGGCTAACCCTTATCGATGGTCTACTGAATGTTAATATTCCAACACTACCCCAGGTGCTTTAATCCCCAGGATTGAGCAGATAATATTGTTTATTTTAGATAGATGCCGAATTGGCCAGATTAAACTAGCATACGGTAATTAAATTGTATACACGTTGGATACACTATTATCTGAATGAATTTTGACTGAGGACAGAGTGTATAATATACTCGCACATTTGTAGCTCTTAATGTAAATTCAGGTATGTTAACAGTTAATTGTTGCGACAGAGTACTGTTTTGTAGCTTATTGTATTATACAAAATAACCAGCATTGATTGGCTGCAGTGCTGGTTTAATAAACGTGGTTGTAGTTACTCCCATAGATTGCTACAGTTAAAGTTTGCTACTGATAGATATAATTGCAACAGTATAGTTAATTATCAAAGGCAGTTGCTAAAGCAAGCCCTTATCTATAGTCTACTAAATGTTGGCTTTAGAATAATACCCTCAGTACAGATGATTATATGTAGCAATAAATTTTCAACAACTTTACATGTAAATTCTATTCATTTTACAATAGTGCTAAAACGTTGTTATTAGTCACCAGCGAAATACTAATTTGGTAGAACTATTGAGGGTTAAAGTATGTCTCTGATGCTATTGCATATTTCTTTCATGTAATTAGCAAGAGTCCATGAGCTAGTGACGTATGGGATATACATTCCTACCAGGAGGGGCAAAGTTTCCCAAACCTCAAAATGCCTATAAATACACCCCTCACCACACCCACAATTCAGTTTTACAAACTTTGCCTCCGATGGAGGTGGTGAAGTAAGTTTGTGCTAGATTCTACGTTGATATGCGCTCCGCAGCAAGTTGGAGCCCGGTTTTCCTCTCAGCGTGCAGTGAATGTCAGAGGGATGTGAGGAGAGTATTGCCTATTTGAATGCAGTGATCTCCTTCTACGGGGTCTATTTCATAGGTTCTCTGTTATCGGTCGAGATTCATCTCTTACCTCCCTTTTCAGATCGACGATATACTCTTATATATACCATTACCTTTGCTGATTCTCGTTTCAGTACTGGTTTGGCTTTCTACAAACATGTAGATGAGTGTCCTGGGGTAAGTAAATCTTATTTTCTGTGACACTCTAAGCTATGGTTGGGCACTTTGTTTATAAAGTTCTAAATATATGTATTCAAACATTTATTTGCCTTGACTCAGAAATGTTCAACATTCCTTATTTTTCAGACAGTCAGTTTCATATTTGGGATAATGCATTTGAATTAATCATTTTTTCTTACCTTAAAAAATTTGACTTTTTCCCTGTGGGCTGTTAGGCTCGCGGGGGCTGAAAATGCTTCATTTTATTGCGTCATTCTTGGCGCGGACTTTTTTGGCGCAAAAATTATTTTCCGTTTCCGGCGTCATACGTGTCGCCAGAAGTTGCGTCATTTTTTGGCATTATTTTGCGCCGGCGTTCCGGATGTGGCGTCATTTTTGGCGCCAAAAGCATTTAGGCGCCAAATAATGTGGGCGTCTTATTTGGCGCTAAAAAATATGGGCGTCGCTTTTGTCTCCACATTATTTAAGTCTCATTTTTCATTGCTTCTGGTTGCTAGAAGCTTGTTCTTTGGCATTTTTTCCCATTCCTGAAACTGTCATTTAAGGAATTTGATCAATTTTGCTTTATATGTTGTTTTTTCTCTTACATATTGCAAGATATCTCACGTTGCATCTGAGTCAGAAGATACTACAGGAAAATGGCTGTCTAGTGCTGGATCTACCAAAGCTAAGTGTATCTGCTGTAAACTTTTGGTAGCTATTCCTCCAGCTGTTGTTTGTATTGATTGTCATGACAAACTTGTTAATGCAGATAATATTTCCTTTAGTAAAGTACCATTGCCTGTTGCAGTTCCTTCAACATCTAAGGTGCAGAATGTTCCTGATAACATAAGAGATTTTGTTTCTGAATCCATAAAGAAGGCTATGTCTGTTATTTCTCCTTCTAGTAAACGTAAAAAATCTTTTAAAACTTCTCTCCCTACAGATGAATTTTTAAATGAACATCATCATTCTGATTCTGATGACTCTTCTGGTTCAGAGGATTCTGTCTCAGAGGTTGATGCTGATAAATCTTCATATTTATTTAAAATGGAATTTATTCGTTCTTTACTTAAAGAAGTTCTAATTGCTTTAGAAATAGAGGATTCTGGTCCTCTTGATACTAATTCTCAACGTTTGGATAAGGTATTTAAATCTCCTGTGGTTATTCCAGAAGTTTTTCCTGTTCCTAATGCTATTTCTGCAGTAATTTCCAAAGAATGGGATAAATTGGGTAATTCATTTACTCCTTCTAAACGTTTTAAGCAATTATATCCTGTGCCGTCTGACAGATTAGAATTTTGGGACAAAATCCCTAAAGTTGATGGGGCTATTTCTACCCTTGCTAAACGTACTACTATTCCTACGTCAGATGGTACTTCGTTTAAGGATCCTTTAGATAGGAAAATTGAATCCTTTCTAAGAAAAGCTTATCTGTGTTCAGGTAATCTTCTTAGACCTGCTATATCTTTGGCTGATGTTGCTGCAGCTTCAACTTTTTGGTTGGAAACTTTAGCGCAACAAGTAACACATCATGATTCTCATGATATTATTATTCTTCTTCAGCATGCTAATAATTTTATCTGTGATGCTATCTTTGATATTATCAGAGTTGATGTCAGGTTTATGTCTCTAGCTATTTTAGCTAGAAGAGCTTTATGGCTTAAGACTTGGAATGCTGATATGGCTTCTAAATCAACTCTACTTTCCATTTCTTTCCAGGGTAACAAATTATTTGTTTCTCAGTTGGATTCTATTATTTCAACTGTTACTGGTGGGAAAGGAACTTTTTTACCACAGGATAAAAAATCTAAAGGTAAAAACAGGGCTAATAATCGTTTTCGTTCCTTTCGTTTCAACAAAGAACAAAAGTCTGATCCTTCATCCTCAGGAGCAGTATCAGTTTGGAAACCATCTCCAATCTGGAATAAATCCAAGCCAGCCAGAAAGGCAAAGCCTGCTTCTAAGTCCACATGAAGGTGCGGCCCTCATTCCAGCTCAGCTGGTAGGGGGCAGGTTACGTTTTTTCAAAGAAATTTGGATCAATTCTGTTCACAATCTTTGGATTCAGAACATTGTTTCAGAAGGGTACAGAACTGGTTTCAAGATGAGACCTCCCGTGTCCCAGTAAATCCAGTAAAAGCTCAAGCATTTCTGAATTGTGTTTCAGATCTAGAGTTGACTGGAGTAATTATGCCAGTTCCAGTTCAGGAACAGGGGATGGGGTTTTATTCAAATCTCTTCATTGTACCAAAGAAGGAGAATTCCTTCAGACCAGTTCTGGATCTAAAAATATTGAATCGTTATGTAAGGATACCAACGTTCAAGATGGTAACTGTAAGGACTATCTTGCCTTTTGTTCAGCAAGGGAATTATATGTCCACAATAGATTTACAGGATGCATATCTGCATATTCCGATTCATCCAGATCATTATCAGTTCCTGAGATTCTCTTTTCTGGACAAGCATTACCAGTTTGTGGCTCTGCCGTTTGGCCTAGCTACAGCTCCAAGAATTTTTACAAAGGTTCTCGGTGCCCTTCTATCTGTAATCAGAGAACAGGGTATTGTGGTATTTCCTTATTTGGACGATATCTTGGTACTTGCTCAGTCTTTACATTTAGCAGAATTTCATACGAATCGACTTGTGTTGTTTCTTCAAGATCATGGTTGGAGGATCAATTTACCAAAAAGTTCATTGATTCCTCAGACAAGGGTAACCTTTCTGGGTTTCCAGATAGATTCAGTGTCCATGACTCTGTCTTTAACAGACAAGAGACGTCTAAAACTGATTGCAGCTTGTCGAAACCTTCAGTCACAATCATTCCCTTCGGTAGCCTTATGCATGGAAATTCTAGGTCTTATGACTGCTGCATCGGACGCGATCCCCTTTGCTCGTTTTCACATGCGACCTCTTCAGCTTTGTATGCTGAATCAATGGTGCAAGGATTACACAAAGATATCTCAATTAATATCTTTAAAACCGATTGTTCGACACTCTCTAACGTGGTGGACAGATCACCATCGTTTAATTCAGGGGGCTTCTTTTGTGCTTCCGACCTGGACTGTAATTTCAACAGATGCAAGTCTCACAGGTTGGGGAGCTGTGTGGGGATCTCTGACGGCACAAGGAGTTTGGGAATCTCAGGAGGTGAGATTACCGATCAATATTTTGGAACTCCGTGCATTTTCAGAGCTCTTCAGTTTTGGCCTCTTCTGAAGAGAGAATCGTTCATTTGTTTTCAGACAGACAATGTCACAACTGTGGCATACATCAATCATCAAGGAGGAACTCACAGTCCTCTGGCTATGAAAGAAGTATCTCGAATTTTGGTTTGGGCGGAATCCAGCTCCTGTCTAATCTCTGCGGTTCATATCCCAGGTGTAGACAATTGGGAAGCGGATTATCTCAGTCGCCAAACGTTGCATCCGGGCGAATGGTCTCTTCACCCAGAGGTATTTCTTCAGATTGTTCAAATGTGGGAACTTCCAGAAATAGATTTGATGGCGTCCCATCTAAACAAGAAACTTCCCAGGTATCTGTCCAGATCCCGGGATCCTCAGGCGGAAGCAGTGGATGCATTATCACTTCCTTGGAAGTATCATCCTGCCTATATCTTTCCGCCTCTAGTTCTTCTTCCAAGAGTAATCTCCAAGATTCTGAAGGAATGCTCGTTTGTTCTGCTGGTAGCTCCGGCATGGCCTCACAGGTTTTGGTATGCGGATCTTGTCCGGATGGCCTCTTGCCAACCGTGGACTCTTCCGTTAAGACCAGACCTTCTGTCACAAGGTCCTTTTTTCCATCAGGATCTGAAATCCTTAAATTTAAAGGTATGGAGATTGAACGCTTGATTCTTCGTCAAAGAGGTTTCTCTGACTCTGTGATTAATACTATGTTACAGGCTCGTAAATCTGTATCTAGAGAGATATATTATAGAGTCTGGAAAACTTATATTTCTTGGTGTATTTCTCATCATTTTTCTTGGCATTCTTTTAGATTACCAAGAATTTTACAGTTTCTTCAGGATGGTTTAGATAAAGGTTTGTCCGCAAGTTCCTTGAAAGGACAAATCTCTGCTCTTTCTGTTTTGTACAAGCTTTGGTTCGTATAAAATCTGTCATTAAGTCAATTTCTCCTCCTTGGAGTTTGAATTTGGTTCTGGGGGCTCTTCAAGCTCCTCCGTTTGAACCTATGCATTCATTGGACATTAAATTACTTTCTTGGAAAGTTTTGTTCCTTTTGGCCATCTCTTCTGCCAGAAGAGTTTCTGAATTATCTGCTCTTTCTTGTGAATCTCCTTTTCTGATTTTTCATCAGGATAAGGCGGTGTTGCGAACTTCTTTTGAATTTTTACCTAAAGTTGTGAATTCCAACAACATTAGTAGAGAAATTGTGGTTCCTTCATTATGTCCTAATCCTAAGAATTCTAAGGAGAAATCGTTGCATTCTTTGGATGTTGTTAGAGCTTTGAAATATTATGTTGAAGCTACTAAATCTTTCCGAAAGACTTCTAGTCTATTTGTTATCTTTTCCGGTTCTAGAAAAGGCCAGAAAGCTTCTGCCATTTCTTTGGCATCTTGGTTGAAATCTTTAATTCATCTTGCCTATGTTGAGTCGGGTAAAACTCCGCCTCAGAGAATTACAGCTCATTCTACTAGGTCAGTTTCTACTTCCTGGGCGTTTAGGAATGAAGCTTCGGTTGATCAGATTTGCAAAGCAGCAACTTGGTCCTCTTTGCATACTTTTACTAAATTCTACCATTTTGATGTATTTTCTTCTTCTGAAGCAGTTTTTGGTAGAAAAGTACTTCAGGCAGCGGTTTCAGTTTGAATCTTCTGCTTATGTTTTTCGTTAAACTTTATTTTGGGTGTGGATTATTTTCAGCAGGAATTGGCTGTCTTTATTTTATCCCTCCCTCTCTAGTGACTCTTGTGTGGAAAGATCCACATCTTGGGTAATCATTATCCCATACGTCACTAGCTCATGGACTCTTGCTAATTACATGAAAGAAAACATAATTTATGTAAGAACTTACCTGATAAATTCATTTCTTTCATATTAGCAAGAGTCCATGAGGCCCGCCCTTTTTTTGTGGTGGTTATGATTTTGTATAAAGCACAATTATTCCAATTCCTTATTTTATATGCTTTCGCACTTTTTTATCACCCCACTTCTTGGCTATTCGTTAAACTGAATTGTGGGTGTGGTGAGGGGTGTATTTATAGGCATTTTGAGGTTTGGGAAACTTTGCCCCTCCTGGTAGGAATGTATATCCCATACGTCACTAGCTCATGGACTCTTGCTAATATGAAAGAAATGAATTTATCAGGTAAGTTCTTACATAAATTATGTTATTCTATCATTCCCAATAATATAGTTTTACCGGGTTGGATTAAATAGTCTCATATAAGTATAGGTAAGTTCGCTAATGCTTAAACTTAAGATAGAGAGGTAGCGGTGGATTTTGCTTATTCACAATATTGACTAAATAGAATGATTACATGGTCTAATTTTACTGCTAAGTTAAAAACTGTTGAGTGTTGAAAAGCATTCAACACCCTCCCCTGACATGTTTTGCCGACAAAGTGGCGGCTTTTTCGAAGGTGACGCGCGCTGGCGTCTCCGGGTGTTTATCACCTCGGCTCCACCTCCGATTTGAATCTAGGGCCAATCAGAGCCATCCTACCATAGGCAAATTCTACACTCAGGCGTATCGCTTGTCAATCCATCGAGGATTCGTTCTTGGAATATATTGCAATGGGATAGTGATTTCCACTGTGTGTTAGTATAAACCAAAAAGACGGAATTATTGTTTACATTAGCCTCCGAAAATAAAGGTGGATATTGAAGCTGTCGGCTAATTTAGTAACTATGTCTGTTTGTATTGTACAGTTTATAGTGTATATAGAGCCATATATCCATGTAATTAGGTATGACATGTACTAGTGAATGAATGAAAATAATAATAAAAGTTGTAATATTCATTATATAAAAAGATTAACGCGTGTGTGTGATGCTAGATAAATTGTTGAATTCAACTCAAATGTGTGTATGGTTACATTAGTTGAGATCCCGGGGTTAAATATCTAGGTGAGATTAAGGATCTGGCCAATGCTGACACAGAAATTATATATGTGTATATAAAATAACGATGGGTGAACAAGTGAAACAAGGAGGTTGGGAAAACAAAATGAAAAATAAAGGGGGAAGAATTGGCACCAATGTGGGAATCTGATAAGGACTCGAAGGGAAATAGAGAGAGATGGGGTGACAACCCTGCGTGTGCGAGGCAAAAACATAAGTGGGAAATGAAAATTATAAACATTGTGCAGGGGTCAAAATACATAGTAGCGTGCTGGTATTGGAGTGAAGCCAGATATTGCGGTTGTGTGGTGATTGTAATGATGTGAGTGAAGCCCCATTGGATTTCAATGGGTGAATGAATGTAATGAAATTGTGTAGGGGTGAATAGGGAATATTGTGAGTGTAAGTGGTAAAGAATAGGAATTAAAAATAGAAACAATGATATTGAACGTGCATAGGGATAAAAAGGGAACGATGAATGTGAATTTAGAACACAAATAATATAATTAATTGCATTGGACTAATCGAATTAAAAACTGACATGGTGATGATCATGGTGATGTGAATGATTTAGTGAACAATATAAAAATAAGTTTAAAATAAAAATGTGGAATGAGAATACTGAGTGTGAATTCTATCCATTGTGTAATAAAACTGTAATTCTATCACTAGCCTGGGATACAATATAAAACATTCTACATGGCATGGTGGTTTAAGATCAGTATCATATCCACTGCATTAAGGTCATAATTTCACTGGCTTGTAATTTAAGTTTCACAAACTGAAACTTAATTTCTAAAATACTGGTTTAAATGAACATTGAATAATTATTTTGTTCATTTAATCCTCTTGGCTGGATCTAGCGGAAAGTTAGGAAAAACCAGAATAACCGCGACATCAATGACTTTTAGTTAACAACAGTCCTATGCTCTTCGCACCGTACTTGATGCGCATGTTTTTGAAGCCTTTTTTGATAAATAAGGGTATCATATTCAGATCCGCGTCAGCGATGTCTGGTGAACGTATTGACGCCAGCGAATGCACTGAGATTGACGCTTTGATAAATTGACCCCTATGAGTTTATGCAGATATAGTTTCAACTAGTAATAATATCACTTACCCGTATTATCTAGAGTTGATGCATTTTAGTAGATTATCATTATTATTATAGTCATCATTTTTAGGCTATGTTAGATGATGCATTATATATTTTGCTATGTGAGGTAACTTAAATATGTATAGAACATTATATTGTTGTTGCAGTTTTATATATTTATGTAACTTTATACAAATGTTACCTCATTTGCTATTTTGCTATATATGTATACTGTCTATAGGTGACTAAAATTCCATGTTAATTAGCCTGTGTATCAACATATGTTAGGTCAATATAGGGTTAAATGTGAGGCTTGTACCTGTAAACGTCACAGACAATCAAGTGTATAATAACAGGCCGTTCAGCCAGGTGTAGCACAGTCTATGAGTAAGGCAGAAGCTGAAACGCGAAAGACCGCTGCTACACAGGCTTGTGCTTCGTGGTGAGCATTTTAGTTGTTCTATTAAAGGCTATGGGGTCTATTTATGAAGCAGCGGATGCTGCCTCTGACCCAGATGAAGCGGAAGTTAAGAAGCAGCGGTCCTAAGACCTCCTTAACTCAAATACAATCAGGCTGATTGACATCCCCTGCTAGCGGCCGATTGGCCGCGAATCTGCCGGGAGTGATATTGCGCCAGCAGTTCACAAGAACTGCTGGTGCAATGATAAATGCCGACAGCATATGCTGTCGGTATTTATCGATGTGCAGCGGACATGATACGCTATATCGGATCATGTCCGTTCGATCATGGACCCCTATGTTTTAACTCTTCATTATCCCCTGACACGCTTTTTTGTTCTTGTTGCTACGGAAGTTTTGTCAATACTTTATAGCGGTTTGCAGGAGTGACTATTCTTGGAGGAGGAAGAGGAGCTTGTGAGTGGGGCTTCACAAAGTGAAGAATACAGACGCCGTAATGGAGTCAGGTGCGGGATCCATCTCCTAGGATAACAGACACTGCTGAAAGAAGTAAGAGTGCTTGAAGCTGACCGATATCCCAATGGTCAGTGGCAATTGATTAAAGTGCATTACTTACAAGTGCTATGATACAGGATATGTAAAATAACAGTGACGCTCTCTTAGTGAGTTTCTAAGTCGTGGTTTTGGGCTCACGCACTCTGCACTGTGTGGATTTGACTGTATGTTTGCCTTTGATATAACAGTCCTGGTTGTAGAAAGCACACCTGAACTTATGCACAAGGTTTGTAGATGTAACTGAACAGTCCATCTAGTAGGTTACTAAAGATCAGAAATCTGACATCCAGAAATGCTGCAGGGAAATCATATGCAGAGTAGCGATGAAACAAATCTATAAAGCTTTTGTAGCAGAGGATTTTCGTGACTGAATAAGACAGGCATTACTTCCACAAAATTACCAAGCACCTGTGAGAAGGTGTACTGGTAATTTATAGATGGAAGCTAGAAGGAACAACCCCCAATTAAAGGGACAGGTCTGATAACTGGGCAGAGTCTGACAATATGGCATTTTATAGGTACTGGGAGACAGCTTCCAGTATCTAAGATGATGGACAATAGTTAGAAGGGGGAAGGTTAGAGAGCTGTTTGGGAGGGATCAGGGAGGTTGGAGAGTAAGGGGGATCCTACGCTGCAGAAAATAAAAAAAATAAAAAATAACCATTCATTTTAAAAAAAAATGCATATTGCGATCACGTTAACATATTCCCCTATAGAAGTCAATGGAGCAAAAAAACGAACACCCTACTCATGCACTAACATGACATGAAAATATGAATATTTCACATTACAATGTTCTTCACATATGTTCTATTTATTCATAAATAATTTCCATATTTCTACATATATCTGATGTTATTTTGGTACAATATATATCTATTACTATTTGTTGATGATGATTATTATTATTATTGGTTATTTGTAGAGTGCTAACAGATTCCGCAGCGCTATTAACAAAGACGAAGTACAACAAAACAGTTATAGGGATCAAATGGGTAGAGGGCCCTGCCAAGAGTTGCACTGTTGTAGTCAGCTCTTGAGAAGGTGATCAACAAACAGCTGGACTCTTAAGCTTACATGCTAAGGGGGTTCAGGGGATAGCAATGGAGGAGAGGAACTGGTATAAAGAAAGGTTAGCATAGGTTGTATGCATCTCTGAACAGTAGAGTCTTTAGAGAGCACTTGAAGCTTTTAAAACTAGAAGAGAGTCTTGTGGAGCAAGGCAGAGAGTTCCACAAGATGGGAGCCAGTCTGGAGAAGTCCTGTAAATGGAGTGTTATGAGGTGACAAGAGAGGAGGAGAGTAGGAGGTCGTGAGCAGAGCAAAGGGGACAGGAGGGAGAGTATCTGGAGACAAGGTCTGAGATATAGGGGGAAGCAGTGCAGTTGAGGGCTTTGTATGTCAGAGTGTGTGTTTGATCCTAGAGGCAAGAGGAAGCCAGTGAAGAGATTGGCAGAGAGGTGCAGCAGATGAAGAGTGACTTGTAAGGAAGATGAGTCTGGCAGAGGCATTCATTAAGGATTGTCAAGGAGCTAGGCGGTAGGTGGGGAGACCAGAGAGGACAGAGTTGCAGTAATCGAGGTGGGAGAGGATGAGAGAGTGGATTAAAATCTTAGTTGTGTCTTGTGTAAGGAAGTGTCTAATTTTAGAGATGTTTATATGGTGGAAGCGGCAGGCTTTAGCCAAAGACTGAATGTGAGGAGTGAAAGAAAGATCTGAGTCAAATGTGACCCTGAGGCATCGGGCATGCGGGGTAGGGGTAATGCTGGAGTTGTCGACAGTTATAGAGAGATTGGGGGTGGAGAGTTTAGAAGAAGGGGGAAAATAAGGAGCTCAGTTTTGGAGATATTTAGCTTGAGGTAGTCAGAGGACATCCAGTTAGAGATGTGAGAAAGACAGTTAGTGACACCGGTTAGCAAGGAAGGAGAAAGGTCTGGTGCAGAGAAGTAGATTTGGGTGTCATTGGCATACAAATGATATTATAAACCTTGGGACTTTATTAGGGAACCTAGTGATGACGTGTAGATTGAGAAGAGAAGGGGACCGAGGACAGAGCCTTGTGGTACTCCGACAGAAAGTGGTGACGGGGCAGAGGAGGCCCCAGAGAAGGCTACACTAAAGGTACGGTTTGACAGGTAGGAAGAGAGCCACGAGAGGGCTGTGTCACATATGCCGAAGGATTGGAGGGTTTGGAGCAAGAGAGGGTGGTCAACAGTGTCAAAGGCTGCGGACAGATCAAGGAGAATAAGCAGAGAGAAGTGGCCTTTTGATTTTGCTGTAAGTAGGTCTTTGGTAACCTTAACAATTGCTGTTTCTGTGGAGTGATGGGGACGAAATCCAGATTGCAATGGGTCAAGGAGGGAGTTTATTGTAAGGAAATGGGATAGGCGTGCATAAGCTAGTTTTTCGAGAAGCTTTGATGCAAGAGGGAGGAGGGAAATATGGCGGTAGTTGGATGGGGAGGTAGGATCAAGGGAAGGTTTTTTGAGGATAGGTGTGACCAGTGCATGTTTCAGCATTGAGGGAAATATACCGGTGCTGAAGGAGAGGTTGAAAGTGTGTGTGAGTATAGGGGTAAGGGTGGCAGAGAGGGAGGGGAGTAGCTGTGAGGGGATAGGGTCAAGGGGACAGGTAGTGAGGTGAGAGTGCAGTATAAGTGCCGAAACTTCTTCCTCAGTAACAGGGGAGAATGAGCTAAGTTTAAGGTTATGTGGGCTGTGGTTGATTGAGAGCATTTGCGAGGGTGAGAGAATGGAATTATGTTGAGAGCTGATTTCATTTCTGATGGAGTTGATTTTGTTATTGAAGTGGTTGGCAAAGTCTTGAGCTGACAGAGAAGTTGTATTAGGAGGTGGGGGAGGGCGGAGAAGAGTATTGAAAGTGGAGAACAAACGTTTTGGGTTTGAAGAAAGATTAGAGATAAGAGTAGAGAAGTAGTGATTATGATTATATATAGGTATAGATATATACAGATATATATACACGTATAATATATATATATATATATATATATATATATATATATATATATATATATATATATATATATATATATAAGGCAGTACAGACAAGCACCCCAGACCTACAGTTCAAATGTCCGGTGTGAAACAAAAATAGTGCACAAACAATAACAGAAAGTGCACTCTCCAGGACTTTTAGAAAAGTTCTTTACTTGAAAGTGAACATTTTCGGGGGGTTTAGCCCCTTCCTCAGACATACAAGTACATAGATATCAAACCCCAACATCAGACACCCTTAAATACACAGCAGTGTAGGCCCAAATGCTCTCCTGAGTAGGGCGCCACCCATTCAGTGACGTCACATCCCAGGCAACGATAGGGCAACATGAGAGCAAAAGCAAAAACAAAACCATAAACAGCATAGCAGCATATCAAATATAAATACAGCGATTCCACAGTCTGCTAAGATAACGTAGAAAGTGGATGCAGAGTGATTAAAATATATAACATGTAGTTTGAGCAAACCGGCACAACAAAGCCATAGCGTAACCGGAAGTGATCCGGTCACCATAGTAACCCGCCTAGTAAGTGAGTCTAAGGAACAATATTAGCAAGTTAATAGCATGAAACAGTTTAAACGTACCTCATAATTCAATTTATGCAAACAAAAGAGGCATTCTGAATATAGCATAGCAGTGGCCGCAACTGCAGCTAAAAACTGGGGGAGTCAGAAGCCGCATATTCTAAGAAGCACAGACCCGCTCAAACAATCAACGTGTGCATAAGGGACAACGCTCCCACACATCCAGAATTCTACAGAATTCTACAGCCATCATCTGTCAGAATGTAAACACAAGTCAGTACACACGCAATCCGTGTGTGGTCAGTAGCCAAATCTGGCATACAGTATAAGCCCAACATTAGCAAAAAGGCATGCTATCGATACATCTAACCCAAAGCAGGGGATGGACCAACCAAAAGCAAAAGCCAGATAACAAGCCCGTACATAGAACAAGCAATACCCCAAAAATGCCCAAATTTACCAAAAATAACATTAGGTGTACAGAATAGTATATTACCCAACATAATGTTCCAGGTCTCAAAACTTACCAAAAGGCCCAGGTTCAAATAAAATAAGGTACAGAGACTATATAAGGAAGCAGATGTCACTGAATAGGCGGACCACTGTACACAATGGGTAATTCTCAAATGACAAATCATGTATAGAGACACCGGGTGCATCCAAGATTAATATATACATAGAGGGAAATGTAAATAGTAAATAGTTACAGTCCAGTCGAGCACAGCCATAAAATTATACAACTTTATAGCCACCGCAAATAAGGCACATTAGTAAAACCTACACACACACTTGCCAATCCAGATGGGTATTGAGACCATATGGGATTAGTGTGTTAAGCACATAGGTCCAGCAAGCTTCTCTTCTTAGGAGTAGTGTATTCCTGTCCCCACCTCTAGACAAAGGTGGGACATGCTCAATGATTGTATACCTAAGGTCTTTGACCGTGTGCTGTTTCTCCACAAAATACCGGGCCACAGGTTGGTCCGGCATCCCGCGTTTTAGTGCTGTCCTTATTGATGATCGATGGCGGAAGTTAAGAAGCAGCGGTCCTAAGACCTCCTTAACTCAAATACAATCAGGCTGATTGACATCCCCTGCTAGCGGCCGATTGGCCGCGAATCTGCCGGGAGTGATATTGCGCCAGCAGTTCACAAGAACTGCTGGTGCAATGATAAATGCCGACAGCATATGCTGTCGGTATTTATCGATGTGCAGCGGACATGATACGCTATATCGGATCATGTCCGTTCGATCATGGACCCCTATGTTTTAACTCTTCATTATCCCCTGACACGCTTTTTTGTTCTTGTTGCTACGGAAGTTTTGTCAATACTTTATAGCGGTTTGCAGGAGTGACTATTCTTGGAGGAGGAAGAGGAGCTTGTGAGTGGGGCTTCACAAAGTGAAGAATACAGACGCCGTAATGGAGTCAGGTGCGGGATCCATCTCCTAGGATAACAGACACTGCTGAAAGAAGTAAGAGTGCTTGAAGCTGACCGATATCCCAATGGTCAGTGGCAATTGATTAAAGTGCATTACTTACAAGTGCTATGATACAGGATATGTAAAATAACAGTGACGCTCTCTTAGTGAGTTTCTAAGTCGTGGTTTTGGGCTCACGCACTCTGCACTGTGTGGATTTGACTGTATGTTTGCCTTTGATATAACAGTCCTGGTTGTAGAAAGCACACCTGAACTTATGCACAAGGGTTGTAGATGTAACTGAACAGTCCATCTAGTAGGTTACTAAAGATCAGAAATCTGACATCCAGAAATGCTGCAGGGAAATCATATGCAGAGTAGCGATGAAACAAATCTATAAAGCTTTTGTAGCAGAGGATTTTCGTGACTGAATAAGACAGGCATTACTTCCACAAAATTACCAAGCACCTGTGAGAAGGTGTACTGGTAATTTATAGATGGAAGCTAGAAGGAACAACCCCCAATTAAAGGGACAGGTCTGATAACTGGGCAGAGTCTGACAATATGGCATTTTATAGGTACTGGGAGACAGCTTCCAGTATCTAAGATGATGGACAATAGTTAGAAGGGGGAAGGTTAGAGAGCTGTTTGGGAGGGATCAGGGAGGTTGGAGAGTAAGGGGGATCCTACGCTGCAGAAAATAAAAAAAATAAAAAATAACCATTCATTTTAAAAAAAAATGCATATTGCGATCACGTTAACATATTCCCCTATAGAAGTCAATGGAGCAAAAAAACGAACACCCTACTCATGCACTAACATGACATGAAAATATGAATATTTCACATTACAATGTTCTTCACATATGTTCTATTTATTCATAAATAATTTCCATATTTCTACATATATCTGATGTTATTTTGGTACAATATATATCTATTACTATTTGTTGATGATGATTATTATTATTATTATTATTGGTTATTTGTAGAGTGCTAACAGATTCCGCAGCGCTATTAACAAAGACGAAGTACAACAAAACAGTTATAGGGATCAAATGGGTAGAGGGCCCTGCCAAGAGTTGCACTGTTGTAGTCAGCTCTTGAGAAGGTGATCAACAAACAGCTGGACTCTTAAGCTTACATGCTAAGGGGGTTCAGGGGATAGCAATGGAGGAGAAGAACTGGTATAAAGAAAGGTTAGCGTAGGTTGTATGCATCTCTGAACAGTAGAGTCTTTAGAGAGCACTTGAAGCTTTTAAAACTAGAAGAGAGTCTTGTGGAGCAAGGCAGAGAGTTCCACAAGATGGGAGCCAGTCTGGAGAAGTTCTGTAAATGGAGTGTTATGAGGTGACAAGAGAGGAGGAGAGTAGGAGGTCGTGAGCAGAGCAAAGGGGACAGGAGGGAGAGTATCTGGTGACAAGGTCTGAGATATTGGGGGAAGCAGTGCAGTTGAGGGCTTTGTATGTCAGAGTGTGTGTTTGATCCTAGAGGCAAGAGGAAGCCAGTGAAGAGATTGGCAGAGAGGTGCAGCAGATGAAGAGTGACTTGTAAGGAAGATGAGTCTGGCAGAGGCATTCATTAAGGATTGTCAAGGAGCTAGGCGGTAGGTGGGGAGACCAGAGAGGACAGAGTTGCATTAATCGAGGTGGGAGAGGATGAGAGAGTGGATTAAAATCTTAGTTGTGTCTTGTGTAAGGAAGTGTCTAATTTTAGAGATGTTTATATGGTGGAAGCGGCAGGCTTTAGCCAAAGACTGAATGTGAGGAGTGAAAGAAAGATCTGAGTCAAATGTGACCCTGAGGCATCGGGCATGCGGGGTAGGGGTAATGCTGGAGTTGTCGACAGTTATAGAGAGATTGGGGGTGGAGAGTTTAGAAGAAGGGGGGAAAATAAGGAGCTCAGTTTTGGAGATATTTAGCTTGAGGTAGTCAGAGGACATCCAGTTAGAGATGTGAGAAAGACAGTTAGTGACACCGGTTAGCAAGGAAGGAGAAAGGTCTGGTGCAGAGAAGTAGATTTGGGTGTCATCGGCATACAAATGATATTATAAACCGTGGGACTTTATTAGGGAACCTAGTGATGACGTGTAGATTGAGAAGAGAAGGGGACCGAGGACAGAGCCTTGTGGTACTCCGACAGAAAGTGGTGACGGGGCAGAGGAGGCCCCAGAGAAGGCTACACTAAAGGTACGGTTTGACAGGTAGGAAGAGAGCCACGAGAGGGCTGTGTCACATATGCCGAAGGATTGGAGGGTTTGGAGCAAGAGAGGGTGGTCAACAGTGTCAAAGGCTGCGGACAGATCAAGGAGAATAAGCAGAGAGAAGTGGCCTTTTGATTTTGCTGTAAGTAGGTCTTTGGTAACCTTAACAATTGCTGTTTCTGTGGAGTGATGGGGACGAAATCCAGATTGCAATGGGTCAAGGAGGGAGTTTATTGTAAGGAAATGGGATAGGCGTGCATAAGCTAGTTTTTCGAGAAGCTTTGATGCAAGAGGGAGGAGGGAAATATGGCGGTAGTTGGATGGGGAGGTAGGATCAAGGGAAGGTTTTTTGAGGATAGGTGTGACCAGTGCATGTTTCAGCATTGAGGGAAATATACCGGTGCTGAAGGAGAGGTTGAAAGTGTGTGTGAGTATAGGGGTAAGGGTGGCAGAGAGGGAGGGGAGTAGCTGTGAGGGGATAGGGTCAAGGGGACAGGTAGTGAGGTGAGAGTGCAGTATAAGTGCCGAAACTTCTTCCTCAGTAACAGGGGAGAATGAGCTAAGTTTAAGGTTATGTGGGCTGTGGTTGATTGAGAGCATTTGCGAGGGTGAGAGAATGGAATTATGTTGAGAGCTGATTTCATTTCTGATGGAGTTGATTTTGTTATTGAAGTGGTTGGCAAAGTCTTGAGCTGACAGAGAAGTTGTATTAGGAGGTGGGGGAGGGCGGAGAAGAGTATTGAAAGTGGAGAACAAACGTTTTGGGTTTGAAGAAAGATTAGAGATAAGAGTAGAGAAGTAGTGATTATGATTATATATAGGTATAGATATATACAGATATATATACACGTATAATATATATATATATAAGGCAGTACAGACAAGCACCCCAGACCTACAGTTCAAATGTCCGGTGTGAAACAAAAATAGTGCACAAACAATAACAGAAAGTGCACTCTCCAGGACTTTTAGAAAAGTTCTTTACTTGAAAGTGAACATTTTCGGGGGGTTTAGCCCCTTCCTCAGACATACAAGTACATAGATATCAAACCCCAACATCAGACACCCTTAAATACACAGCAGTGTAGGCCCAAATGCTCTCCTGAGTAGGGCGCCACCCATTCAGTGACGTCACATTCCAGGCAACGATAGGGTAACATGAGAGCAAAAGCAAAAACAAAACCATAAACAGCATAGCAGCATATCAAATATAAATACAGCGATTCCACAGTCTGCTAAGATAACGTAGAAAGTGGATGCAGAGTGATTAAAATATATAACATGTAGTTTGAGCAAACCGGCACAACAAAGCCATAGCGTAACCGGAAGTGATCCGGTCACCATAGTAACCCGCCTAGTAAGTGAGTCTAAGGAACGATATTAGCAAGTTAATAGCATGAAACAGTTTAAACGTACCTCATAATTCAATTTATGCAAACAAAAGAGGCATTCTGAATATAGCATAGCAGTGGCCGCAACCGCAGCTAAAAACTGGGGGAGTCAGAAGCCGCATATTCTAAGAAGCACAGACCCGCTCAAACAATCAACGTGTGCATAAGGGACAACGCTCCCACACATCCAGAATTCTACAGAATTCTACAGCCATCATCTGTCAGAATGTAAACACAAGTCAGTACACACGCAATCCGTGTGTGGTCAGTAGCCAAATCTGGCATACAGTATAAGCCCAACATTAGCAAAAAGGCATACTATTGATACATCTAACCCAAAGCAGGGGATGGACCAACCAAAAGCAAAAGCCAGATAACAAGCCCGTACATAGAACAAGCAATACCCCAAAAATGCCCAAATTTACCAAAAATAACATTAGGTGTACAGAATAGTATATTACCCAACATAATGTTCCAGGTCTCAAAACTTACCAAAAGGCCCAGGTTCAAATAAAATAAGGTACAGAGACTATATAAGGAAGCAGATGTCACTGAATAGGCGGACCACTGTACACAATGGGTAATTCTCAAATGACAAATCATGTATAGAGACACCGGGTGCATCCAAGATTAATATATACATAGAGGGAAATGTAAATAGTAAATAGTTACAGTCCAGTCGAGCACAGCCATAAAATTATACAACTTTATAGCCACCGCAAATAAGGCACATTAGTAAAACCTACACACACACTTGCCAATCCAGATGGTTATTGAGACCATATGGGATTAGTGTGTTAAGCACATAGGTCCAGCAAGCTTCTCTTCTTAGGAGTAGTGTATTCCTGTCCCCACCTCTAGACAAAGGTGGGACATGCTCAATGATTGTATACCTAAGGTCTTTGACCGTGTGCTGTTTCTCCACAAAATACCGGGCCACAGGTTGGTCCGGCATCCCGCGTTTTAGTGCTGTCCTTATTGATGATCGATGGTTTACCATACGAGTCCTTAAGTCATCTGTGCTCTTACCCACATTAAAGAGGCCACATATGCAATGGAGCAGATAGACTATATGTGTAGTGGTGTTGTGAGGGTGGGTGAAATAATTGCCTGTTATTAGTCCACTGCAAGAAGTGCAGCCACTACACCGAAACAAACCTTTTTTCTCTGTCCTCAGCCAGAGCACACTGCTGTGTATTTAAGGGTGTCTGGTGTTGGGGTTTGATATCTATGTACTTGTATGTCTGAGGAAGGGGCTAAACCCCCGAAAACGTTCACTTTCAAGTAAAGAACTTTTCTAAAAGTCCTGGAGAGTGCACTTTCTGTTATTGTTTAAATATATCTATTTATAAATACATAGAACTTATTCTTATTCTAATTATTGTGCAGAACATTGGATTGTGAAATATTTATAGTAAATACACAGTATAAAACTATACATTTTTATGTTTTCATCTACAGTGTATGTCTTTGTATTATGTATTTATGTGTTTATATGTGTATATATGTCTGTATATATACACATCTGTACACATATACATATATACAGTATACATACAAATATATATTTAGACATGTATATGTATGTATTTCTAAGGTAAAACCCTTTGCAGCCTTTGTTTTTCTAACACCTGAGACCTCATATCTTCTAGCACTTGTTTGTGCAATATTATTTTTTTTATTATTTTTATTAGATGGTGTTATTATGAGTGTAAGGGGTCGATTTACCATTGTATGGTCGGACATGATCCTTGTAGCGGATCATGTCCGCCGCACATCGATAAATGCTGACAGCATACGCATTTATCATTGCACAAGCATTTCCAGTGAAATGTTTGTGCAATGCCACCCCGGCCGCTAGCAGGGGGTGTCAATGAACCCGATCGTATCCAATCGGACTGATTGCTGTCCGCCCCCTCAGAGGTGGCAGACTAGTTAAGGAGCAGCAGTCTTATGACCGCTGCTTCTTAACTCCGGCGAGCGGAAACCGCTGCATACAGCTCCATATGGGGCTTGATAAATCGGCCCCTATGTGTACTTTGTAATGTATTTTTATGTGTTTTCTGACACTTTTTGTAATTTAAACAGTCCACCACTTGTAATATGGATTTGAGTGTAAAGAACACCGCAATCTCGCGATCGTGTTTACGCTTCTCGCACTAACGATAGCGATCTGGCCCATAATGTCTTAACTTTTTTAAATAATAGATCTTTGTAGTCCTTTTCAACTTTTTCCTGTCTGGCATCGTGCTTCTGCACTGTTTCATTTTTTCTTTTACCCTTGGTGTTTTTGTTACTTACTTATTTTGCCTCTTTACCCTTTGTCTATTTGTCTGTCAGTTTTTTGCAACTCATCTTAAGTTATCTGACTGCATTCCATTTTATTTACTTTAAAATATTGGTATCCCTAACTCTCAGCTTGTCCTTCAATACAGCTCCCTCCACCAAGCTCCAAACTTTTCCTATTAAACTTTGGTTTGTGAGTCATCCTTTCTTACTCATATTCATTTTTGTTTTCCACAAAGATTTTCTTTTTTTTTTTTTTTTTTTTTAGAATAATTTTTATTGAGGTATTCAAAATCACATACAGCTTATCCATTATGAGCTGAGGACATAACATTATAACATCATAACATTAAAACATAAACTTTGTTTCTAGAGATGAAACAGCACCTCTATTTTCATTGTAACCTAGTTTTAGATATTGACGGCAGATAAGAGCCATAGGTCCAGCAAGTCTGCCCGATCTTACTTAACAGTATAAACTTATCTAGTTCGTAGGATAGCCTTATGCTTGTCCCATGCATTTTTAAAGTCCCCCAGAGTGTTTGTTGCTACTACCTCTTGAGGAAGTTTATTCCATAAATCAATCACTCTTTCTGTAAAGAAGTGCTTCCTCAAATTACTCCTGAATCTACTACCCTTTAGCTTGAGCTCATGACCCCTTGTTCTTGAATTTTCCATTTTATGTAAAATACCCACAGCCTCAGTTTTACTAAACCCTTTAATGTACTTGAAAGTTGCTATCATATCACCTCTTTCCCTTCTCTCCTCTAAGCTATACATATTTAGGTCATTGAGCATATCCTGGTAAGTTTTATTTTTTAGACCATGTACCATTTTGGTAGCCCTCCTTTGCACAGATTCAAGTTTGTTAATATCCTTCTGAAGATATGGCCTCCAGAACTGCACACAATACTCAAGATGAGGCCTAACTAATGATCTATAAAGTGGCATAAGAACCTTACTATTTCTGCTGCAAATACCTCTACCAATACATCCAAGCATTCTGCTAGCCTTACTCGCTGCATTACTACATTGTTTACTATGTTTTAAATAATCTGAAATAATAATTCCCAAGTCCTGTTCCTCATCTGTAACAGTCAGTAAAGTGTCATTGAGTCTGTTATTAACATTTGGATTTTTCTTCCCTAAATGCATTATTTTACACTTTGCTGTGTTAAACTTTAGATCCCAGTCGTTTGTCCAATACTCCAATTGTTGTATATCACTTCTCATTTTGTCTACCCCCCTGGAACATCCACAATGTTACAAATTTTTGTATCATCTGCAAAGAGACATACTTTCCCCTGTAGCCCTTTGCTGATATCGCAGATAAGTATGTTAAAAAAAACAGGCCCCAGAACTGACCCCTGAGGAACACCACTAGTAACAGCCCCCTCTGCTGAATGAACTCCATTTACTAAGACACTTTGTTTTCTGTCCTTAAGCCAGCATTCCACCCAGTTCACAATTTTTGAATCTAGACCAAGGAGATACAGTTTGTGAATTAGTTTATTGTGTGGGACGGTGTCAAATGCTTTGCTGAAATCTAGATATGCTACATCAACTGCTCCACCCTTGTCTAATACTTTTGTTACATAATCAAAGAAGTAAATTAGATTAGTCTGACATGATCTCCCTGAAGTAAAACCATGCTGATTTTGGTCCTCTAAATTGTTTGTCTTTATGTAAGTCATAATTCTTTCTTTTAAGAGGCTTTCCATTAATTTCCCTACTACTGAAGTTAAACTAACTGGCCTGTAGTTGCCAGATTCTTCTCTACTGCCCTTTTTATGAAGAGGTATTACATTTGCTATTCTCCAATCATCTGGGACAGCTCCTGTTAATAGTGACTGATTAAACAGACCAGTTAATGGGACAGTTAGCACTGATCGAAGTTCTTTTAAAACCCTTGGATGAATATTATCAGGACCCACTGCCTTTTTAACATTTATTTTTGATAATGCTAACAAAACCTCATCCTCTGTAAAAAGATTACTGTTAAGCTTGTTTTTCTGTTTTTCGTAGCATCCCTTAATGTAGACATTGTATCTTCACAATCTTTTGTGAAAACAGAACAGAAGTAATCATTGAGACAGTCTGCAATCTGCTTATCTCCTTCTATTATTCTACCATCAACTGATTTCAATTTTACTATTCCTACCTTATTTTTTCTTCTTTCACTGATATATCTAAAGAATGTTTTGTCCCCATATTTTACTGACTGTGCTATCTTCTCTTCTGCATGAGCTTTAACCTTCCTAATTAACTGCTTAGTCTTTTTTGTTGGAGTCTCCATATTTTCATATCATCATTTGCTTGTGTGTGTCTGTAATTTTTTATAAGCTATCTTTTTTGTCTTTACAGCATGTGCTACTTCTTTGGAAAACCAAATTGGTTTCCGCTTTCTTTTACTTTTACAGACATGTCTAATACAGTGTGCGGTTGCATCTAAAATGGCACCTTTCACAAATTCCCACTGTTCTTGAACCCCTGTAATAAGAGTTTTCCCTTTTAAAGAGTTCTTTTAGGTATTCTCCCATTAATGAAAAATCTGCCGTCCTAAAGTCTAAAACTTTTGTTTTAGTCTGGGTGGACAGTTCCTGCACATGAATACTAAACCAAACAGATTGATGATCACTGGATCCTAAGTTCTCACCTACAGACACATCTGAAACTGTATCACTGTTTGTAAGTATTAGATCTAATATAGCTTCCTTATGAGTTGGTTCCTTGACTAATTGCTCAAGTGATTGCCCTAGCAGAGATTCAAGAATATACCTGCTTCTAGCTGATCTAGCAGAAGGAATCTTCCAGTCTATATCTGGCAAATTAAAGTCCCCCAGTACTATAACCTTACCCTTCATGGTCATTTTGGTTATTTCTTCTAATAACAGATTGTCCAGTTTTTCATCCTGCAATAGTTTTTACAGAGGCCGTTATTCAGGAACTCTTCAAACTTTACTAAAACTTATGATTCATCTTAGTAACAATATAATTGAGACGGCCATTAAATTAGTGGATCAGTCCGCTAGGGTATCTTGATAATCAAACACCATAGACCCCACGGGGTCATAACTAATCAAGGTTCTTATGGCTTACTAGGAGAGATGCGGGGATTGAGAGAGCCCGTGTACATTCATCCGGGGGCTCTCTCTTGCCCCACACCTGGATTCCCCCTGAGGGGGAGTTCAGGGAAATCCCCTAGGGGCATGGTCAGATTCTGTGTTAATCAGGGTAGTGGGGGAGAGGAAGATCAGTCTTCTAAGCTACCACTGTCTCGTTAAAGATTAGTCCATTTACGTAGGTTTATGGGTCCAGTAGGAGTCCCATGGTTCCCATGTTAGGCAAAAACCAGTCAGTTGTCTGCGTTCTCTGAATACGTAATTTTCCATATTTTTTATATGGTCAACACAGTCTATTACCCCTTGCCACCTGGGGGATGTTTTTTTTCCCAGTTCCTGGCTACGAGTAACTTGGTGGAAGTAAGGATGCCTATGAGCAAATTTCGTTTGAATCTGGAGAGAGAGAGTACTCCCAGGTGTAGTATTGCGAGGGCTGGGGAAAGTGTTTCCATTAGACCTAGATCTCTGCACAGTGCCTCCACTCTACTCCACAGACCATTTAATTTCAGACAGGCCCACCAGATGTGAAGCGGGGGGTGCCCGCTCTCCACAGTCCCTCCAACACATAGGGGAGTGGTCAGGATATAGTTTCTGGAGTTTAGTAGGGACAAGATGCCACCTCGTAATAATTTTAAAGTGAAGCTCGTAAAGAGTGACACAATGGGTAGCTTTTTTTGTGTGGCTAATTGCTTCCTCCCCAGCTTCAAAGCGGTATACAAGCTGTAGGTCGCTTTCCCAGGCCTCCATGTGGATTGTTTTGGAGGGGATATTATCCTCAATTAAACATTTATAGTGTGCTGAGAGGGGCTTATATAGCTGAAGATTTGCTTTCCAGCATGATTCCCAAGGGGATAGATCGCAAAGTTGATCTTCCAGGAAGCCCCAGGATCTCATTAGAGATCGGATTCGCAATAGGTCAAAGTGAAACCTTGGAGTCAGCAAGGGTGAAGCTAGCATAGCAAGATGTGTATTTAATTGTTTATTTTCATAAAATTTTTGTAAGGAGCCTATATCCATGGTGGGCCACGAATTGGTGTGGGCGTTGGGTAGTCCAAAAAGGAGCCCTCGCATGGAGTGTACTGGTGAGGGATGAGGGGCGATAAGCCTGCTGTGTCTTAGTTTCAGCCATCTCTCCTGACACCTTAACTATGTTATTGGAGACACAGATTTTTGACTGCCAATGCGGGGGCAGCCAAAGGAGGTCTTCTAGGTCAACAAATGCCGGTAGTGAAGCCTGCTCTAGCTCTTTCAATCTAGTTGCAGGGAGGTCATTACCCCATGCCGAGGCATGGGTAATCATCTTCATGGTATTTCCTAACACTTGGAAGGCCTATACCACCTCTCTCGACGGGGGCCTGGAGGATGTGAGCCGTAACTCAAGGTCTCTTGTTGTGCCAGGTGTAGGCATTGAAGAGGGTCTGGAACTTTCGAATCAGGGACATAGGGATTGTGATAGAGATACAGCGGAATAAATACGTGAGCTTGGGTAACACCATCATTTTGAGGGCTGCCACCCTGCCCAGACAAGAGATCTCACCGAACCTCTTGGAATTAAGATCTAATGTAATCTCTTTCAGCAGGTTCTCATGGTTTTCTTTAATGGTTATAGTTTTGGAATGGGAGAGGAACACTCCTAAGTGTCGCACACCTTTAGTGGACCATTTAAAGGAATAAAGGAGCTGAATTTTGATTTGTCTTCAACAGGGATATTTATAGAATATACTTCTGTTTTACTGACATTAAATTTGTAGTATAAAAGTTCGCCAAATCGCCTTAGTAGCCAAAACAATGGGGGAAGGGAATCTAGGGAATTAGTGATGAAGACTGTAAGTGTCATGAAGTTGGAGTCCCTGAATTGCAGGGCATCTCCTGATGGCTGTCCCAAGAGGCTCGATTGCTAGAACAAATAGGAGAGGGGACAGGGGACACCTCTGTCGAGTCCCGTTTGTTATCTTTATTGTAGGGGAGCAGAACCCTAGGCCCCTAACCACAGCGGTGGGAGAAGAATATAATGCCATGGCAGCCCTGACATAAGTGTCAGGCATACCGAATGCTGTGAGAGTTTGGAATAGATATTCCCACCTCACTCTGTCAAACGCCTTCTCGGCACCAAGCGACAGAGTGAGCATGGCTACCTCCGTGTATATATTTAAGAGGCGACGGGTGTTATCTGAGCCTTGTCTATTAAGAACAAATCCCACCTGGTCAAGATGGATAAGGGTCTGAAGATGTTTGTTCAACCTATTGGCTAGGATTTTGGCATACATTTTGGCATCCACGTTGATGAGGGAAATAGGCCTATAGCTAGGGCACAGAGTAGGGTCTTTGCCCTCTTTGTGTATTGTAATAATATTGGCTTTAAGGAATTCTGGTAGGAATCTGCCTTTCTGAGCTACGCTCATGAAAAATCGGAGCAAAATTGGAGACAGTGCAGAGCTGAGGACCTGGTAGAAGGTGACTGTGAACCCATCTGGTCCTGGAGCTTTGTGGGGGGATAAA
Source organism: Bombina bombina (assembly GCF_027579735.1). Classification (NCBI taxonomy): domain Eukaryota; kingdom Metazoa; phylum Chordata; class Amphibia; order Anura; family Bombinatoridae; genus Bombina; species Bombina bombina. The sequence continues at coordinate 686,060,330 of NC_069500.1, read as the reverse complement.
CCGGCTATGGCAGCCTTAACTTCCTCTATTGTGAATTGTTTCACTAATGAGGTTTTAGCTTCCTCCGATAATGTAGGTAAATCTAGACTCTCCAAAAACTTACTAATGTCCCCAGAGCTGGCTCTATCTGTTGTTTCTGATGTTGCTATATTATATAGGGAGGAATAATATTTTTCGAAGGCTACTCCTATTTCTTTGGGCGAGTGGACTGGACCCTTTTGTGTGTTAATGGAGCCTATCCTACTCTGCTGCGTGCGTTTCCATAATTTATTTGCTAGCAATCTATCTGCCCTGTTGCCTTTGTAATAATATAGCTGTTTGAGCCTATGTAAGTTATCTTGTACTTTCAGAGTTTCCCCTTTAGCAATTTCCTCTCTGATTAGTCCTATCTGTTGGGCTATTTGGGGTTCAGGGCGTGACTTATTAGCGGTCTCCCAATTTTTGGAGATCTCCGTACAATTTTGGCAAGTGAATGACCTCCTGATTTGTGAAGGTGGGCCGATGTTTTGATAAAATATCCTCTAAGGTAAACTTTGAGGGCTGCCCATACTATGTCCAAGTCTGTGGCGCCAATGTCATTATGCGTCAAAAAGTCGGTTATTGTCCTAGTGAGCGCTGGGAGTTCTCCCTCAGCTAAAAGCTGTTCAGGAAGTCTCCAGGGGGGTCTGGTGGTTAGGAACTGCAGTTCGACGAAGTCTATGTAGACCATATTGTGATCTGACCATGCACATGGTTGGATGGTTGGATTCACGCACTTATCTAGGGACCATGAGTCACATAGTATATAATCAATTCTCGAGTAAGAATTATGAGCTTTAGAGTAATGCGTGAAATCTTTTTGGGTGGGTGCTAAACATCGCCATGCATCATATAAGTCAAATTGATACATACGTTTGCGGAATGCATTAGAAGTTGATGAAATGTTTCTGTCTGCATGTGTGGTGAGGATAGATTGCTTATCTTTTTGAGGATCCCACACCATGTTGAGGTCTCCCCCTATGATTACATGTCCTCGTTTGAGTTGTTCTATCCGGGATAAAAGGGTTTGCACAAATGGAATTTGCTTCGCATTTGGTGTGTAAATAGAAACCAGGGTGTATGGTATTTCATTAAGTTTACAAACCAGTATTAGAAATCTACCTTCGGGGTCTCTCTCTATGTATTCTGGTTTGAATGTCAAATCTCTTCTAATCAGAATTGCGACCCCCCGTGACTTCCCTTCTGCATTGGATGCTATCTCGCATATTGGATAATCCTGAGATTTTTTTAATAGTATGTGAATCTCCCGTCCAATGTGTCTCTTGGAGAAACAGTATATGGACCTTATGTGTATGTAGATAGTTGAGCAAGAGTTTTCGCTTTGTGGGGGAGTTTAATCCTTGTGCATTTAATGTGGCTATTCGGATGGGTGCCATTTTGGTAATGTTTGTGGGGTCGGGAAGGGATAAGGATTAGGTAAGGAGTGGGGTTAATTAGTGGAGGATTCTCCCTGGCAATCAGGTGCAGATATCCACTAAGTCTATGGTGCTTGCTATAAATAAGAGGTCAAGGGCCCTAGGGGCTAGTCTAAGAAAAAGTGTCAAGTAATCACTTTCACAATGAGTGTCTCCACTGGTGTTTCAACCAGGGGGGCACAACTAATTTTGTGAGGCGGAGTTAAGCAGAGAAAGGTCATGCTTCCCGCCAGTCTTAGAAAACATTAACAATTTTGCAATATAAACATTAACATAGCATACTTAGTAACATAAACAGTAATTAAACAATGAATGAGACTGAATTGTCAAACCAGGGAGGGATTCTAAGCTGTCAGTGAAATAAGGTGCTCTATCATAGAGAAGATGGGGTGTGACGAAGCAGACTAATTCTACAGAGACACCAGTTTTTGATAGTCAATTGTGGTGGTAGCGGCGTCGACTACTGCACCTGAATGAATGTAGACGGTCTGTTCGGGCTGCCAGCTATGGTCATGTCTCGTTTGAGGAGTCGTTAGTAGGTTGGTACAGTCATGGACTTGGTTGGGTTATGTTAGTATGTGAGGGCTAAGCTGGAAGATAGTCCTATGGCCAGAGCAATGTGGAGGTAACCTGGGGGTACCGTTTAAGATAGTCAGGTCAGGACCTAAGAGTGACGTCTACTAGTCAATAGGTAGGACATTTCCTCTGATAGCTTGTCAAAAAAAACAAAAAAAAAACAGATTTTGAATGTACAGTTTCTTTAGGCTACTTACTTAATCTTAAACATGTCTAAACTTAGACAAACCTAATCATAATATGTCATATATAGCAATGTTCTAAACATTATTCTGAGCCATCAGAGGAGAAAGCAATTAAATATGGTGCTGATGAGGTTGCATGAATAACAATTAATATCTAATCTGCTGAGCGCAGAAATATAAAGTCATTTTGAAATCGACCACAAAAGTTCAATGAATCTCACCCGTCTTCATCTGTGTTCTTGAATCCTCTCTGGGGGTAATGTGTGGGATTATCCCACAAGTGTCTCTAAATTTGCAATAGATGTTCAGTTGAACTGTAATCTGCAATCTATAAGCAGGTTCCCTCACAAAGATTTTCTTAAAGGGACATTGTACTAAAAAAATGCATCATGCATATGAAAGAGCAGCAGTTACACACATCAACAAAATATAATTTATTATGACCTGTTAAATTAATTTATTTCATGTTGGTGAGAGTCCAAGAGCCATTACTCTTGAGAATTCCACTCCTGGCTACTAGGAGGAAGCAAACATTCCCACAACTCCAAGAGCCCTTTAAAACCCTCCCACCTCACTGGTTAACTAGTCAGACATATAGCCAAGCAAGGAGAAGAAGAAAGGTAGGTAAGTACAAGGGCAAGATAGCCAATCCAGTGCTGTTCACGTGACAGCAGAGAATCTATGTAGGTGGACTATAACAATAATCACTGTTTCAGGTCTGTGACTAACTCCCACTGGGTGTAATTGTGCCAATAACCAATACTCCATAAACTTCCCTCTGTCCAAACAGTAGCTCTTTGAGGGGAAAATGGGCCTCAAATCGGTCTGAACACCTCCATTCTTCACCTTCCTCCTGCTGAGGCAAAGATAAGACTGGTATACCAGTGAGGTGGGAGGGTTTTTATGGGCTCTTGGTGTTTTGGGATTCTTTGCCTCCTCCTAATGGCCAAGAGTGGAATTCCCAGGAGTAATGATTTGTGGATTTTCACCACCTTTATGAAAGAAATGAAATGTAAAAATGTTTAACCCCTTTGGATTGTCAGTCATTACGTCATGAAAATACTGGGTCTTAGTGACGTAATGGTATGTCCTCGATTTAGCAGCACATTGCGAGGGGATCCCCGGTTTCTTCCATCCACCCTATGCCTCACAACTGAGGCAATGTGTCTGGGGTCAGTCACAGCCTAGGCGGTTATGTGATCTCTGTGATCACCAGCAGGCACAAAATAAATAATCAGTCATTAGAAGCGAGCTTGCGGTAGCAAATAGCGCTCTGAAATTTAACCAGAGGTCAGACCTCTGTTTAATTTTCTAAATGTCCTCCGATTGCCCCCAAACTTAAAGGGACATGAAACCCAAATTTTTTCTTTCATGGTTCAGATAAAGAATATAATTTTAAACAACTTTCTAATTTACTTCTATTATCGAATTTTGTTTCATTCTCTTCTTCTCTAATTTTGTGGAAGGAGCAGCAATGCACTAATGGTTTCTAACTGAACACATGTGAGCCAACCACAATCGACATATATATGCAGCCACCAATCAACAGCTAGATCCTAGGTTCTGTGCTGCTTCTGAGCTTGCCTAGATAAACATTTCAGCAAAGGATAACAAGAGAAGAAAGCAAATTAAAAAATAGAAGTTAATTGGAAAGTTGTTTAAAATTATATTCTCTATCTGAATCATGAAAGAAAATGTTTGGGTTTCATGTCCCTTTAAGTGTTAGTTTTCTTTCTTTTTTTTTTTTTTAACAGCATTAAAAAAACAAAAAACTGCACTTAGCAGTTTTTGGGAGGCGGTGAGGTGTTAAAAAAAATGGCACTGTATGTTCCCTGTAAATATACCTGTATATGAATATATAATATAAGTTTCAGGAGGAACAAGATGGCTCAAAATCCAAGTGCTTTATTCAAAAAATAGTGACAGCATAAAATCATCAATTCATCAACAATAGGCATTACAGCACTACAAAAAAGGAAGAAAAGGTAAGACTGCAGACGGGTCGTCTGTCTTACGCGTTTCAGCTTCCTGCCTTAATCATCGACCTTTTAACCCATTGTAACCTGTACTTTAAATATATGATCTCTGCATTTCATTGGTCCTGCAGTCTAAATAAACAGTAGCTCTTTGAGGGGAAAATGGGCCTCAAATCGTTCTGAGCACCTCCATTCATCACCTTCCTCCTGCTGAGGTAAAGATAAGACACGTTTACCAGTGAAGTGGCAGGGTTTTTAAGGGCTCTTGGTGTTTTGGGATTCTTTGCCTCCTGCTAGTGGCCAGGAGTGGAATTCCCAGGTGTAATGATTTGTTGATTCTCACCACCTTTATGAAAGAAATGTAATGTAAAAATGTTTAACCCCTTTGGATTATCGGGAGTACCATTACGTCATGAAAATACCAGGTCTTAAGGACTTTAGTGACGTAATGGTACGTCCTCCATTTTTCAGCACGTTGCGAGGAGACCCCAGCTTCTCCCATCCGCTCTATGCCTCGCAACTAAGGGAATGAGTCCTGGCTCATTCACAGCCTGCGCAGTTATGTGATCGCTGTGTTAGCGAATCACAGCGATCACAATGTTACTGTAACCCTAACAGTAACATTAGAAGTGCAGCTCTGCCTATCTTGATCTCTCAGTGTTCAAGAGAGAGTTGAGAAAGGCAAAGCTGTTGCTACATTTTTGGAGCTTCCTGCATTGTGTCATACACACATAGAAAAAAAATACCACTGCCATCATTACAGTGATCTGTGGTGATCATTGCTGTTTTTTTTTTTAATAATAATAATTTTAATAAAAAATGAGCTAGTTAATTCTTCTTTATTTAGTGTAAGAGTACGGCTTTGGGGTTTTAGGGTAACATTAACCCCTTGATTACAGACTCTTTACTGGGCTAGATTACAAGTGAAGCACTAAATTATTGCACGCCCTCAAACGGGCAAATTTGCCCATTTGTGGGCACACGATAAATAACCAGCCTTTAGAAGTCAGCTTGTGGTAACAATTAGTGCTCTGAAAATTAACTAGAGGTCAGACCTCTCGTTAATTTTGTAAATGTCCCCTGATTGCCACCAAGCTTAAAGGGACGCTGTAGTCAAAAATAGAATCCTGATATTATATTAGTACAACTCTAAATAAAGCGTTTTTCAATGTGTGTCATGTATTAAATATGTATCGTTTTATAAATATATATTTTAGAAAATTTAACAATTTCCAAACCCACTGAGTTGTTTGCCGTTACGGATTTCCAATCCGGGCTTACAACTGCAGTTGGAAGATGGCGACTCCAAAACGCAATGTGCATGCGCAAGTTAGCGCAACGTCATCGCATACGTCACTGTGTAGTGGGGAAGAAGACACTCTCTATCGATACTGCACCAGAAGACCTTGCTGCACAGTAAACGTAAGTAGCTAGCGTGTGAGTGCTTCGAGAATCGCACTAGAATTAATGAGCAACAACATATACTTTGTATCACAGAACCCAATGCGATATGAATTACTTTGCTTAGGACATTCTAAATATTTTATGTGCAATTATTTTATTGAAAATAGAATCTCCCTAGGATGGATGAGCAAAATATATGTTTATTACAAAACATAGATTTATTTTAAGCCATAAAGCTTACGCATTATCATACGGATGTGTCAAATAATATAGATTAGTAAAATTCACATTATTGTAATATACTTAATATATAAAGTAATTCAATTTACTTATAATGATATTATAATTACAATATATCTAATATATATATACAGTATATATATATATATCTATACTATATATACTATCTTAATAGACAACTTAAAATTCATGCTGAGAATGCTAGTCTCACTAACTACATTGAAAAAAAGATTATACCCAGAGGGTTAAGATTATTTCTAGATCCTGGCTCTAACACCAGGGAGGATGAGGAGGGCGACACATTCGTGGAAGAATGGAATGAGAAGCTCTCTTGCTGCTCTTTGGGGTTAATGGATATGATGATTGAGAGAAATGATAGAATGTTAGAAAAGGTTAAAGCTGAAGCAGGAAAAGCTTTGGAATGTGTGAATAAATTTGAAAATGACTTGAATTTTGAAAAGTTAAATGGTGAAACAAGTACCAATGTCAGTACACTGAAAATGGAGATTAAGGCTAGAAAATGTCGTAAATTTAGGAGAGATCAGGAAGATTATAAAAATAACATGGTATATGTATATAAATCACAGAAGGGATCATATGATTCCAGTACTGATGCCTCTGACTCAGAATTGAATACCCCACAAAAAAAGTCTTCTGGTCTGGGCCCAGAAGGAAGGGGAGGAGGAGAAGGAGAGGGGGCAGAAGGAAAAGAGCAATCTGGGGTATCCTTGAAAGAGAAACATTACCAGACAAGGCAGACGAGAAGGAGAGGGGAACAATATGGCCAATACAGGGGGAGGTCACGAAGCAGGAGATCACGCAGGGGTTATTAGATAACCCGAATGATGATGAGTTGCAAATTATTAATCTGTCCTCTTTTCCCCTGAATATCACACATGTTGAGCTTTTAAAAAAGGGACTTTCCTTTTGTCCCACTGCGAAATTTGATAAATTTAAGGCCATTAAGGATCTTTACTTGTTTGCCAGAAAGTTGTCCTGTCTCAAACTGTGGGAAGGTCTGGTGGGCTTGCCTCTGGTTTCACAACTGATGATGATGAAGCTATCAGGACTCTGGAGTCCCTCCTTCTGGATACGGAGGGGGGGACTTTAGACCCCTCACATAAACCAGTTGGTCAATTTAAACCTAAGTCATACTATATGCCCTCTTTAACATTGGTCCCCTCTGTAAACTTTTTTGTCAAGCAAGTTGAGAAGGAGATACTCTCACTAAATGAACATTTTAGCAAAGATAACCTTAAGCCAGGTGAAAGAAAAGCATTAAGAGACCTGTGCAATGCTAGAAATGTGGTGATTAAGCCGGCGGACAAGGGCGGTAACCTGGTCCTAATGGACGAATGCCTGTATATGAAAGAGGTGAAACGACAGCTGAATGATAAGTCTCAATATGAAAAACTTGACAAGAATTCTCTATATAAAATACAAAATTCCCTGTTTATGCTGCTAAATGATGCAAAAATTAGAGGTGTAATCTCTCCTAAAGAATTTCTTTTCCTGTATCCGGCACATCCAGTGATGCCAGTGTTTTATGTCCTTCCCAAACTACACAAAAATATGAAATGTCCGCCTGGGAGACCGATAGTGTCCGGATTGGAAGTGTCACCGAAAAGATCGGCGAATATGTAGATCAATATCTACGCCCATTTTTGGTGACACTTCCCTCCTATGTTTAGGACACATCAGATCTTCTTAGATGACTGGATGGTATATGTGTGGGAGAGACATGTATTCTGGCATCACTGGATGTGGAAAGTTTGTACTCGTCAATTCCTCACAATACTGGTTTGGAAGCTGCGAAGTGTTTCTTGAATAGTAGAGGCCCAGAATTTAAAGAACATACTGATTTTGTGATCTCGCTATTAAAATTTGTATTGGAAAACAATGTTTTCATGTTCGATGGCAACATTTACCGACAGCTGAGAGGTACAGCCATGGGGGCAGTTTGTGCCCCCACCTATGCATGTTTACATCTAGGGGCCTGGGAACTTGAGGATGTGTTTGAAAAATACAGTGATATTATGGAGGATCATGTACGGATGGGGGTACGCTATGTGGATGATGTGTTCATCCTATGGGATGGTACTGCAAATGAGTTTAAAGAATTTGTATCAATTCTGAATAAGAATGCTAGGAATATTTTTTTGACCTCTGAGACCAGTAATAAGTCCCTGTCCTTCCTGGACATTACCATCATGAGGGAAGGACAGGAGATTTTGACTGAAAATTTTAGGAAACTCACGGCAACGAATAGCGTACTACACGCGGACAGTGGACATATGGCCCACCTAAAAAAAGGTGTTCCCTATGGCCAGTTTCTGCGCCAGAAAAGGAATTGTTCCTCCCTTAAGCTCCCTTAGGCTTTGACTATCATGCCTCTTTGATGAGGAAACGTTTCTTGAAAAGAGGCTATTCTCAAAATTGCATAAAAAAGCCTTTTGGAAAGCAAGAAAGCAGTCAAGAGATGATATCCTCTATAAAAAGAAAGAGAGACCGATGTCCAACAGCATAAGGTTTATTACCAGATATAACAAACAGTGGGAGGACATTAGGTCAATTATTAAGAAAAATTTGTATCTTTTGTTAATGGATGAGAAAGTAGGTGAAGCAGTAGGTAAGGTACCCTCAATGGCTGCAAGAAAGGCTTTCAGTTTAAAAGATAAGTTGGTGAAAAGCCAATTCATCAAAGGGCCATCAAGTTCTGACTGGCTTTGTAAAAATAAAGGAATTAAGGGAAGCTTTCCTTGCGGCCATTGTGTTTACTGTACCCATATGGATAGTACCAAAACCTTTTCGGTAGATGGTGTAAAACGCTATGACATCAGATATTTTTTTCAACTGTAATTCTACAGGGGTAATTTATCTCCTACGGTGTTCGTGCCTAGTCTTTTATGTTGGTAAAACCAAAAGGTCCATGAAGGACCGGCTACAAGAACATAGAGACAACATTTTAAAATTAAGGGACACTAATGTAGCAAAACATTTTGTGTTTGCACATAATGCTGATGTGCACTCCCTTACTTTTATAATAATTGATAATGGCATTTCTTCTGGGAGAGGTGGTGATAATAATAAAGTTCTGCTTCAAAAGGAAGCTAAATGGATATTTAGGCTGGGGACCAAATTCCCTTCTGGCCTTAATGAAAGGTGTGAATATGCTTGTTTTTTTATAATGTGTTAACATCTTTTAATCTGAGACACGTTCCCTATTGTTCCTTTGAGGTTACTGTGGCCCAGTAGTTAGGTTAACCGCCTCCCAAGCCAAAGGTTGTGAGTTCAAATTTAGCTAGTGCAACCTATGGCCTATATTTGGAGTTTGGCGGTAGCCGTGAAAACCAGCGTTAGAGGCTCCTAACGCTGGTTTTAGGCTACCGCCGGTATTTGGAGTCATTCAAAAAAAGGGTCTAACGCTCACTTTTCAGCCGCGACTTTTCCATACCGCAGATCCCCTTACGTCATTTGCGTATCCTATCTTTTCAATGGGATCTTTCTAACTCCGGTATTTAGAGTTGTGTCTGAAGTGAGCGTTAGAAATATAACGACAAAACTCCAGCCGCAGAAAAACGCTGGTTCATAAAGCTCTTAACTACTGTGCTCTAAAGTACACTAACACCCATAAACTACCTATGTACCCCTAAACCGAGGTCCCCCCACATCGCCGCCACTCGATTAAATATTTTTAACCCCTAATCTGCCGACCGCCACCTACGTTATACTTATGTACCCCTAATCTGCTGCCCCTAACACCGCCGACCCCTATATTATATTTATTAACCCCTAACCTGCCCCCCACAACGTCGCCTCCACCTGCCTACACTTATTAACCCCTAATCTGCCGACCGCAAAGAGCCGCCACCTACGTTATCCTTATGTACCCCTAATCTGCTGCCCCTAACACCGCCAACCCCATATTATATTTATTAACCCCTAACCTGCCCCCCACAACGTCGCAGCCAGCTACCTACAATAATTAACTCCTAATCTGCCGACCGCAAAGAGCCGCCACCTACATTATAGCTATGTACCCCTAATCTGCTGCCCCTAACACAGCCGACCCCTATATTATATTTATTAACCCTTAATCTGCCCCCCTCAACGTCGCCACCTGCCTACACTTATTAACCCCTAATCTGCTGAGCGGACCGCACCGCTACTATAATAAAGTTATTAACCCCTAATCCGCCTCACTAACCCTATAATAAATAGTATTAACCCCTAATCTGCCCTCCCTAACATCGCCGACACCTAACTTCAATTATTAAACCCTAATCTGCCGACTGGAGCTCACCGCTATTCTAATAAATGTATTAACCCCTAAAGCTAAGTCTAACCATAACACTAACACCCCCCTAAGTTAAATATAATTTTAATCTAACGAAATTAATTAACTCTTATTAAATAAATTATTCCTATTTAAAGCTAAATACTTACCTGTAAAATAAACCCTAATATAGCTACAATATAAATTATAATTATATTATAGCTATTTTAGGATTAATATTTATTTTACAGGTAACTTTGTATTTATTTTAACCAGGTACAATAGCTATTAAATAGTTAAAATAGTTAAAATAATTACAAATTTACCTGTAAAATAAATCCTAACCTAAGTTACAATTAAACCTAACACTGCACTATCAATAAATTAATTAAATAAAATACCTATAATTATCTACAATTAAACCTAACACTACACTATCAATAAATAAATTAAATACAATTCCTACAAATAAATACAATGAAATAAACTAACTAAAGTACAAAAAATAAAAAAGAACTAAGTTACAAAAAATAAAAAAATATTTACAAACATTAGAAATATATTACAACAATTTTAAACTAATTACACCTACTCTAAGCCCCCTAATAAAATAACAAAGCCCCCCAAAATAAAAAAAATGCCCTACCCTATTCTAAATTACTAAAGTTCAAAGCTCTTTTACCTTACCAGCCCTGAACAGGGCCCTTTGCGGGGCATGCCCCAAGAAGTTCAGCTCTTTTGCCTGTAAAAAAAAACATACAATACCCCCCCAACATTACAACCCACCACCCACATACCCCTAATCTAACCCAAACCCCCCTTAAATAAACCTAACACTAAGCCCCTGAAGATCTCCCTACCTTAAATCGTCTTCACCCAGCCGAGCCAAATTCTTCATCCAAGCGGAGCAAGAAGAGGTCCTCCATCCGGTAGAAGTCTTCATCCAAGCAGGGCAGAAGAGGTCTTCCATCCGATTGAAGTCTTCATCCAAGAGGCATCTTCTATCGTCATCCATCCGGAGCGGAGCGGCAGCATCCTGAAGACCTCCGACGCGGAACATCCATCCTGGCCGACGACTGAACGACGAATGACGGTTCCTTTAAATGATGTCATCCAAGATGGCGTCCCTCGAATTCCGATTGGCTGATAGGATTCTATCAGCCAATCGGAATTAAGGTAGGAATATTCTGATTGGCTGATGGAATCAGCCAATCAGAATCAAGTTCAATCCAATTGGCTGATCCAATCAGCCAATCAGATTGAGCTCGCATTCTATTGGCTGTTCCGATAAATATAATATAGGGGTCGGCAGTGTTAGGGGCAGCAGATTAGGGGTACATAGGGATAATGTAAGTAGCGACGGTTTACGGAGCGGCAGATTAGGGGTTAATAATAATATGCAGGGGTCAGCGATAGCGGGGGCGGCAGATTAGGGGTTAATAAGTGTAAGGCTAGGGGTGTTTAGACTCGGGGTACATGTTAGAGTGTTAGGTGCAGACGTAGGAAGTGTTTCCCCATAGCAAACAATGGGGCTGCGTTAGGAGCTGAACGCGGGTTTTTTGCAGGTGTTAGGTTTTTTTTCAGCTCAAACAGCCCCATTGTTTCCTATGGGGGAATCTTGCACAAGCACATTTTTAAGGCTGGCCGCGTTCGTAAGCAACTCTGGTATCGAGAGTTGCAGTGGCGTTAAATATGCTCTACGCTCCTTTTTTGGAGCCTAACGCAGCCATTCTGTGGACTCTCAATACCAGAGTTATTTTAAAGGTGCGGCCAGAAAAAAGCCAGCGTTAGATACGCGGGTCATTACCGACAAAACTCTAAATCTAGCCGTATGTTTTTTATTCCATAAGTTAGTTACCTTAAACTTTTCTTAAATAATATAAGTATCTTTCCTTTCTAACGCTTTGAATTTATGAGAGTGAGTGCCATATCCCTTTGTGATGTATGTGTCAGCAGTTGATAGACATATAGCTGTGTTAATGTGCACTAGGAATAATGTTGCTATTATTTAAGCTATCTGTTTATAGTATGTGTTTAACCTAGGTATCTTTGTTCTTTGCATGCATGTATAAGTTGCAGCATGATATGCTACTGCTATGAGCTTTGGAAGCTCCAAGGAGAGGAGCATGCAGGCAGTTCATTTGTACAGCTTTATGGCATGACAAAGCAATTTTTTTACTAACTGTTTACCAGCCTCCATTATACCAGCCTCCATTATACAGTTCTCTCTGGAGTAGCACAAAGGTGGATGCTTTTGGGAGGTACCCCCATGTTTGGTTTGTTTATGGTAGTTAGCTGGCCAGCTTAATTAGCAGAAGTTTGTTTGGTATCATTTGTATACATATTTACCGTATTAGCCACTCTACCCTGGGAGTTAGTATCCTCCCGAATTTGTTCCAATTTCTTTTGTACAGGGAGTGCAGAATTATTAGGCAAGTTGTATTTTTGAGGATTAATTTTATTATTGAACAACAACCATGTTCTCAATGAACCCAAAAAACTCATTAATATCAAAGCTGAATAGTTTTGGAAGTAGTTTTTAGTTTGTTTTTAGTTATAGCTATTTTAGGGGGATATCTGTGTGTGCAGGTGACTATTACTGTGCATAATTATTAGGCAACTTAACAAAAAACAAATATATACCCATTTCAATTATTTATTTTTACCAGTGAAACTAATATAACATCTCAACATTCACAAATATACATTTCTGACATTCAAAAACAAAACAAAAACAAATCAGTAACCAATATAGCCACCTTTCTTTGCAAGGACACTCAAAAGCCTGCCATCCATGGATTCTATCAGTGTTTTGATCTGTTCACCATCAACACTGCGTGCAGCAGCAACCACAGCCTCCCAGACACTGTTCAGAGAGGTGTACTGTTTTCCCTCCTTGTAAATCTCACATTTGATGATGGACCACAGGTTCTCAATGGGGTTCAGATCAGGTGAACAAGGAGGCCATGTCATTAGATTTTCTTCTTTTATACCCTTTCTTGCCAGCCACGCTGTGGAGTACTTGGATGCGTGTGATGGAGCATTGTCCTGCATGAAAATCATGGTTTTCTTGAAGGATGCAGACTTCTTCCTGTACCACTGCTTGAAGAAGGTGTCTTCCAGAAACTGGCAGTAGGACTGGGAGTTGAGCTTGACTCCATCCTCAACCCGAAAAGGCCCCACAAGCTCATCTTTGATGATACCAGCCCAAAACAGTACTCCACCTCCACCTTGCTGGCGTCTGAGTCGGACTGGAGCTCTCTGCCCTTTACCAATCCAGCCACGGGCCCATCCATCTGGCCCATCAAGACTCACTCTCATTTCATCAGTCCATAAAACCTTAGAAAAATTAGTCTTGAGATATTTCTTGGCCCAGTCTTGACGTTTCAGCTTGTGTGTCTTGTTCAGTGGTGGTCGTCTTTCAGCCTTTCTTACCTTGGCCATGTCTCTGAGTATTGCACACCTTGTGCTTTTTGGCACTCCAGTGATGTTACAGCTCTGAAATATGGCCAAACTGGTGGCAAGTGGCATCTTGGCAGCTGCACGCTTGACTTTTCTCAGTTCATGGGCAGTTATTTCGCGCCTTGGTTTTTCCACACGCTTCTTGCGACCCTGTTGACTATTTTGAATGAAACGCTTGATTGTTCGATGATCACGCTTCAGAAGCTTTGCAATTTTAAGAGTGCTGCATCCCTCTGCAAGATATCTCACTATTTTTTACTTTTCTGAGCCTGTCAAGTCCTTCTTTTGACCCATTTTGACAAAGGAAAGGAAGTTGCCTAATAATTATGCACACCTGATATAGGGTGTTGATGTCATTAGACCACACCCCTTCTCATTACAGAGATGCACATCACCTAATATGCTTAATTGGTAGTAGGCTTTCGAGCCTATACAGCTTGGAGTAAGACAACATGCATAAAGAGGATGATGTGGTCAAAATACTAATTTGCCTAATAATTCTGCACTCCCTGTATATATGTTTGTTTTGTTTTCATACTGTTTGCTTATTTGTATGCCACATATATCACTTTTATCCTTGTAAATGATATCCAGTTCTGACACCGGCAAGCTGCAGCAAATAAGCATGAGAGGAACTTTGTTCTCTCTAAAACTTTTTTGTGTGCAAATTTCCCTTTCTTTAAAGTGACAGTAATGTATGTCATTTAGTCCTTCTTTACTCAGAGTGTGCATATATATATATATATATATATACAATTTAAAATTATATAGATGTTAAGATCATAACGCAATAGGATGTACATATATATATAAAACATTTGAATAAATAACAGACATTAATTAATTTAAAACTTAAAAAAAAATTAGTAATCAAAGATTAATTAAATATATTTACACATACAGTATAGAGGCCCATTTATCAAGCTCCGTATGGAGCTTATAGGCCCGTGTTTCTGGCCGCGAGTCTGCAGGGGGCGGCGTTGCACCAGCAGCTCTTGTGAGCTGCTGGTGCAATGCTGAATACGGAGATCGTATTGCTCTCCGCATTCAGCGAGGTCTTGCGGACCTGATCCGCACTGTCGGATCAGGTCTGCAAGACCTTTGATACATAGGCCTCATTGAGTTGCTTACAAAAATTAAAACTTAGTTTATGTCTTTATATGTAAAACTATAGAAGCTCACCATAAATAAAGTGTAAGCAAACAAGTACTGTAGTGACAACTTGTGTCACTATAGTACTAAAAAGAGGCGCCTAGGAGTGACAAACAAAAACTGGTGATAGAATCTGATATATATGTCAATAATTAGCTAAAGACAGTAATATACACAGTATGATAACTATGATATACAAACAATCAGTCCAGTATGGAATGGCATAGGAAGGGAAAGTCCTTGATGTCCGTAGCGTAAGGTTCCAGAAGTGAAAAATCCGGATGGAAGGGCCGCTCCTCTAGGGTGTCACGCCACGACACAAGTGAAAAGGATCTAGACAAATCAGAATAGAGGGCGCCACATAGTGCAGATCAGAAGGTAAATAATATAACATGCAAAGAGGACATAAGAATCCTACTCACAATAAGTAAAGCACAGATGTGCAAAACCAGCAATCCGGAACCACTCGTCGTCCGGTAGACCGATAGATGTTTATCACAAGGGTAGATCCTCGTCTCACCAGGGAGAGTCCAGGGATACTCAGGGATGTTTGAACAGAAGTCAGTCCACAATAAAGGAATCCAGCAATGACCAGTCTCACGCCTCAGGCAGCTGGAAGGGAGACTAGAGCAACTCCAAAAAAAAGGGAGGTCAACGGTTCAAAAGATAAAGAGGTCGGCAGCAAGTGAGGAGATGGTTAAATCTTAAAATTTATTTAAAATGATAAAAACAAAAGCAACGCGTTTCTCAGTGTAACACACTGTTTCATCAGGCTGTATAACAAACAAACTCACAGCTGCCATATTTAAACCCTAAACAACCAATCAGAAAGAAGAAAAAATGCACACCCTTACTAGGTCGTACCAAGTACATATAGGGGGAGTGGTAGAGAATAAAATGGTTAAAATTTGAATATACAACATGTAAAGATCTAAACATAACATATAATATACTAAACAGTTAATAAACTATATACTTACTCCAATAGACAAACAATCACCTTTAAAGTTTATAATATAATAAATTAGTTCTTGCAGTAAATATATATATCAGACCAAATAAACTGTTAATGGTACATCCCAATAGTTAATGAGATGGGATATTAGAAACATGTTTATTTATTTTGAAAATAAGGATTCATGTTAGTATTGCTACTAAGAGCTGTTTATTGAGGAAAGATAAAAATAAAGATTGATTATATCACCATATGTGATAGAAATATAGAGTGTTCTATAAATCTGCTTTAATGTGATGTCATGTGCAAACAGAGAGAGGAGGGGGAGGAACGGGATGTGTGTTGTGCATAGGTGATATGGAATAGGAGCAACAAAGCTAAAGATACCAAGCTAACTTGACTACTTTACTAGGAAGCTGGAGATAAATTTATTAAACAAATATTGATACAATAATGAGAGTGTTCTGCTGAGTCAATTCCGTGATATTTACGAATACTGTGTTGCCTAGGCAACAGGGGGAGTGAAGACAACAACGGTGTCAGTGTATAGGGGCGTGATATGTTAAAGATCCGGATAACAGTGTGTGTAAATGACTACGTCCAAATCTATATTGGATTAATGATAAAACTTGAGGGAGTTGCATGTAATCAATGTTAACACATAAAGCCGCAATCATAACAATAACGGCTTGTCGGCTAAAGGGAGTAATAAGGGCAGTGACTCATAGGGGTGTGTGTGGGGATCTGCCAATCCACCGCCAGTGGGACAATGCATAATAGGAAATACTGGCCAATGGCTGTTAATATACCAGTGACCAATAGAAAACTACCATTATCGAGTGACAATACATGATAGATAGTGGAGAGATAACAAGTGTGTAATGGACAAAATTAACGCTGTATTAGGGGCAATTATAATAAAGAGAAAAAAAGAGAGAAAAATGATAAGGATAAAGGAAAATGCGAGTCATCATCAAAAATATAAATAATAATAATTAAATGAGAGCTAGTACAGAGGCTGCATGCAGCAGTGGTCACATACTCTTAAGGATACCCTATGTGAATCACTATATAATAGAATGCTGGGAATGTGACTAAATACCAAATGGTGCTCAATGGTTAAAAGGAAATCACTATGTGATAATATTACAGTTGATGAGGTCCCTAAATGTCGGAGGTGGCAAAATGGTGAAGAATACAAAGAGGCGACGAATGTGGTGGCCACCACTGTGTATGTGACTATGGGATATATATTTTTCCCTTTAAATATCACAAAAAAAGATGTATATATTCTACTAAACACTCTCAAAGGAGAGATATATAATGGAATTTGAAGGGGAGATAAGGCCAGGAAAGGGAAAAAAAAAAGAGCCAAAGGGAGTATGAGAGTCAGTGTGTTAACAAGGGGGGGGGGGGGTATGTGTGTGATGTAATGTGAGTGGGACCAACTAGTGGAAATGATACTGTGTCCAATTATATATATGGAATAAATAGCTATAGGGAATAAAAGATAAAATTAACAATGTAATTCATCTCATGATGACATAAGATGTGTCAAGGCTCAGGGGGCTGAAGTCAACTGATGGCAATTGATTAATAATCTGAAAAATATATATAAGTGAGTAAATGAAAAGATACGACGAAACATCAAAAAGCTGCTAGGTCCATATTAAGGTTGAGACCAGAGGGAAACAGGGTCTTAAGTTTATAGATCCAGTATGTTTCCCTCTGTCTCAACCTATTATATCTGTTGTATAAATGAGAATGGGGAATCGATTCCAGAGGACATATGCTAAATGTGTTCATAATACTGTTGTGTGAATTATTGCAATGTCTGGGGACACTATGATTAGGAACTTTGTTCTTGATATTTCTTAGATGTTCATTCCATCTGTTCCTAATAAGCCTACAAGTACGGCCAACATATTGAATCCCACAGAGATTGCAAGTTAATAAGTATATTACATATACAGATGTGCAAGTCAAGAATTGATGAATATTATATGATTTTTTGGTAATATTCAATAAAAAAGTTTTGCACCCTGGCTGAATGTATTTACACATATTGCATTTTTTGAGACGGCATTTCCCTATGCCTTTTATTTTAGATGGTATTTTAGAATTGGATCTTTGAGTAGTCTTGTGAACCACCACCTTACTAGGTGCTAAAACACTTTTTAGTGTAGGGGCTCGTTTAAAAACACATTTCGGTTCATGGTCCACAAGCTTTCCTAGAATAGGATCTTTTTTAACCAAATTCCAATGTTTCTTAATGATGTGTTTGATTTTACTATGGTTGACATTGAATTGGGTAATAAAAGTTGAATTACATTGATCTGTTGTCTTATTGTTATTACTGTTTTTGTTGTTTGAAAAATATGAATCCCTATTATCAGATCTGGCACGTTCATAACCGGTATCAATTAATGATTTAGGGTAACCTTTTTCTTCAAATCTAGCTTTGAGAATAAGGCTTTGTTGTTCATAGTCTTCAATATGACTGCAATTCCTACGTATTCTCTTGAATTGTCCATATGGAATGTTATTAAGCCATGAACTATAATGATTACTATGGTAGTTCAAATAGCTATTACAATCAACAGTTTTAAAATGTGTAGTGGTGGTGATTCTATTGTCATTGGAGAAAGTCAAACATAGGTCTAAAAATACTATTGACTTGGGTTCGATAGAACTGGAAAAGGTTAACCCCATTTGATTGGAATTAAGATATTGTACAAATGTTTCAGCAGAGGTGAAATCACCTTCCCATAAAAATATAAGATCATCTATGTATCTGCCATAGAAGACCAGGTTCGCCCCGTGCGAGGAATTATAGATGTATTGTTCCTCAAATATGCCCATAAAAAGGTTGGCAAAACTCGGGGCGAACCTGGTCCCCATGGCAGTACCCAGTATCTGTAAATAAAACTCATCTTGATAGACAAAATAATTATGTTTTAATATAAAGGAAATTAGTTGCAGAATGAATTCTTTCTGAAGTGTGGGAATATACTGATCATCTAACAAAAACTTGGAAACTGCTTGAATACCCAGGTGGTGTTGTATATTGGAGTATAAAGCGTGTACGTCACAAGAGATCCACATCATATTCTCACTAGGTCTGATCTGTTCCAATTTTTTGATCAGGTCAGGAGAATCCTTGATGTATGAATCCAGAGTGACGACATAACGCTGAAGAAACCAATCGACGTATGCAGATACATTATCTGTCAGGCTTCCAATGCCGGCAATAATGGGTCTTCCTGGGGGCACTGAGTATTTTTGTGCACCTTCGGAAGATGATAATAAAAGGCACAATTGGGTTTAACAGGAATTAGAAAATTCTTTTCAATTAAAGTTATAATACCTTCCTGATATCCAAAATTTATAATGCCTGATAGAATCTTAAGATATTTTTCAGTAGGATCATAATAAAGCTTTTTGTAGTACCTATTATCACCCAAAATCTTATTAGCCTCAAGTAGATAATCTGATAAGTCCTGCAGGACAATACCCCCCCCCCTTGTCCGCCTGGCGGATCACCAGACTGGAATTATTTTTAAGGGTTTTAAGTGCTTTCATCTCACATGAATTTAAATTATGATTTTTAAAATGAGCAGTTTTGGGTAGTTTCTCTAGATCCTCTAAAATATATTCTTTAAACAGTTCTATATGAACATTGTTCTTTAGAACAGGGGTAAAGTTGGATTTCCTTTTGAGATCAGTATGGACATAATCATCCAAAAGATGATCTGTCAAATTTTGTGGTTCATAGTACACTATATCCTGGGATATTCTGGTGTCCATTCTATCAGTTAATATAGGACAGGCATCAAGTTTGATTTTTTTCTCTGCAAAATATTTCTGCAAAGACAGTTTCCTAATAAACCTGTTAACATCCACATATAATTCGAACATGTTGTGGGAATTAGATGGGCTGAAGGACAAACCTTTCCCTAGGACTCTAATTTCGTCATTGGATAGTTGGTGAGAAGATAAATTAAAAATACCACTGGCTAGTTTCTGTAGTCTATTCTTTTTGACGGTTGATTTTCGTCCTCTGTTTCCACGTCTTCGTGGGCCCTTTTTCCCCTCTGATTTGGGGTATTGGTAACTAATGGTTGCAGAAACTCTGCTATTTTCGGTTGATGGGATCTCAATTTCGGGCGCCTGTCTAAAAAAGACTGATCATAAGTTTCATTCTCTCTTCCAAATAAAGCTGTATTGGTAGACGTAGAAGGTTGATCATAAAGCTGATCATCTACCCTAGGTCTGGATAATGTATCCAAAGAGGAACTATGATTAGAAGGACGAGAATGATAGTTATGATTTGAGTTTGGTAGATTATAATTCTGATTCTGTCTATTGATATATGATTGGTTATCATGTGTGTTATTATGATGATAACTGTTCTGTTTATGATGGAAATTAGTATGAGTATTTGAATTAGTATGAGTATTAGAATTAGGTCGGTATGTGGAGTTATTGAAATGCCTGGGACCATAATGGTGTTCAGATCTAGAATTGGAATGGGTGTCAGGTCTCACAGGAGTATTGTCTCTCAAAATTTCAAATCTATTATTCGATTCATATCTATTGAAATCATTGTGTCTGTTGGGACCTACATAGTGTGATGATCCTCTATGTGGTTCGTTAGTATGATAATTCCTATTATAGTGATAATTGTTTCTATTTGAATGATTGGAATAGTTCCTGGGCGTATAGTTGTCCCTTTGGAACTCTTCTCTAGGTTCATAGTGGTGATTAGGATAATGATTATAATAATTACGATAATTGTTATTTCTATGTCTATTGCGAGGTTTGTCTACTAATGTCCATTCTTGTGTGTTTGATGAAGACCCAGCAGCCGGTGTTTGGGCTGTTGACAATTCTTCTCTTCGATTAGTGATGTTACTTCCCTGTTGTGTTTTTTTCATATATGTGTATACTACACCTTGTGTATAGTCCTCATTGTCCCTAGCCAGTTTCTTGTTTTTGAGATTAATAATATCTTGTTCATATTTATCAATCCTATCTAGTACTAGTTGGTTAAGTCCTTCATATTTTTCATTATTTTGTACAGTTTTGTAACTGTTTTTGTATTGCTAATTGTACAAAACAAAGACATTGTAGAAGGCTACTCTCAATTACATCTCAAAAACTGCCATTAATTTTATTAGGTATAATATGCTTTTTGCCAATTAAAAAATAAATGCATACTGTATATTCAATGTTTCTGCAATGAACAATTACATGTCAGAGTAATATTTTATATATTCTTCAGCAGATATTGCAAATATCGAAGCAATACAGGACCGCTAGCATAGAAATACATTGTACTGTAGAATGGCTGGAATACCAATCTCATTGATTGCAACTTAAAGTGCGCATGTGTTTATTCAGTCTATTGTCGGTCATGTTGGCTTCTGTGCCGCAATATGCGCATGCAAGACTAACATAATCCTATTGCGCATGCCTGGAATGACAATAATGTATTTTAATTTTATGCACATACTCGCCATCCAATTGGCAAGTATGTTAGACATTAGCCGGCCCACATTTGAGGGCTGGATTACGTGATGTAATGAGGATGAAAAAAACATTATTTTACTGATAAAGGGAGCTTTGTTTCTGAAACAAAGTTTACACTACATTTTTTTGATAATTGCAATGCTAAATCTTTGTTCCATTTTGAATAGCAAAACCAAAAGTTAGTACTCCTTTAAGTGTTAGTTTTCTTTCTTTCTTTTTTTTTTTTAAATGTAGCATTAAAAAAAAACCTAAAAAACTGCACTTGCTACATGATTCGGGGGAGGTGCCGAATGGCGACTTAAACATGTTTCATGCAGAGGAAGTCAGCGTGTAGCAGAGCTGGGGAAGAATAAGCGAAGGTGCGGATGCTGCACTACACTAAGGACATAGAGGTGGTTTTCCTTCCTGGCAACACGGCTGCAGTACAAACAAGCCCAAGCCTGAGAAGTGTGGGCTCGCTCTAAACAAGTGGAGGCGGACTGGTGGCCGCTTTTACACCACGGCATGGTAGGAGACATAGGTTCTCACTTCAAGGAACAGGTCTAGAGAAACCGTACTATTTTTTGCTGGCATGTTTTGATTCAGTCTTAAGTAAAATCTTAGGAGTTACGGTGGAGACCTGCCCCCCCAATACCTGGAGTAAGTGGTGACCGACTAAAAAACAAGGACCTGCATAAATGATAAATACCTAAGCAGATGTATGTTCAAGTGAAAGGTGCGTGCAACTCTGATATTGTGCAAATTTAATTTTTACAGTATGGGGCAATTGGATATTGTTGGAAACTGCTGTAAAGAAACGTAACCTATTCACTTTGATTATAGTAGTGAATTTAATAGAGCTACCCTTCTGAAGGCTTAAAATTATCCACAAGAAACTGAGGAGGAGGGCCTAGGGGCCGGGTGGAAGTGTGTTGCACAGGAAAAAATTAAGATGTAATGCAAGAGTACCTGATTTTTTTAGAAAAAAATTATTTCTTTATTTCTCTGTTTGACCCTGGAAAAATTGGGGGTAAGGAAAAATAGGGCCCACCCAGCTGTAGCCAAAACAGATACTACTGGACTACATTAATACCATATTAGTAGCTCCGCAAATATTGGAGGTGTGATTACAATTAGGTGTAATGAAAAATAGCAAAATTAAAATAATAACAAAACACAGTATTGTGATTAAATGGACAAATACATAAAAATACAAAAAATGTCCCCCAAGGTTAAACCTGGGGGGGGAAAAAATCCCCAAAAATTTAAATGTATCTGGGGACTCAATTCTTGAGTAAAAGGGAAAAGAAACAACTGAGGCTAATATTATAGCCACACAGGTCTCAGCACTGATATTACCCAAAATGGAGGAAATTAATCTAAAACTCTCCACAATTATGGAAAACATTAGAAACCAGAATAGTAGGATCACTGAAGCAGAGCAAAGATTGTCTGAATGTGAAGACAGGCAAAATGCTTTGGAACCTAAAATTGAAATGATCTTGAAACAAAATCAAAGATTAACTGCTAAACTGAAGGAGTTAGAAGATAGAAGCAGATGAAACAATCTCAGGATAATAGGTCTGCCGGAAGAAAGGAACACAGAGAATCTGGTGCAATTTGCGGAAGAAATATTACTTACACTACTAAAGCTGGAAGGCTCAGGTGTTAAATTCACTGTAGAAAGAGCCCATAGAACTGGGAGAATACAAGATACAATGGAGTCAAGATCAGACCAGAGGCCGTATAGGCCAAGACCAGTGGTGGTGAGGTATTTGAACTATCAGGCTAAAATGGAGTTAATCAGAGCCTACAGAAGAATAAAAATTTTAACATATAAAGAAGGGGAAATTCTTATCTTCCAAGACTTTTCGTATGAGACTGCGACAAAAAGAAGAATGTTTTCAACATTTGCTCCCAATTGATTAAAGAAGGGACATTTTTTTCAGTGATTTATCCTGCTAGGTTAAGGGTGAAAGTAGGTGATGACTTTTTTGTTTTTGATACCCCAGAGCAAGCCCAGACCTTTTTTGATAAGAATGCCAACTAAGGCAGGGGTATGGCTTCCCTTTTAGGGCTATAAGTGGTATCCAAGGAGGAAATTTTGTTTTTTGTTTTTTTACTTTAGAGCTACCTAAGGTACAACGGGTAACCCTTTTTAAATGTTTTTTAACTTTTATTGTTACCGGGATTTTTATTTTTTTTCTCACCAAGAGGTGCTGGAGAAAATCTAGCAATGATATTGTGTTGTATTATATATAGAATATATCGGCTCTGGTTCTGTTTTTATATTTACTGGATACATATTTGGTACTGTTGCAAGTTTAAGTTAAGTTATATGGAAAGTATTTTGATTACTCTGCAAGTATAAGTTAAGTTATGTGCATCTACTTATCAAAGCGTCAACTGAAAATACGGCAGAATTCCGCATCTCACTTGTCGCAAGATTGATTCGCCATAGTTTTCAAAGCCTTACGATCGCAAGAATTAGAAATTTGTGACGTAACATACGATCCGACGGTCTCAATTCGACCCAGATCGATGTGAATAGAAAACCTCTGGAATTCTCGCGTAATTCTGTGTATTCGCCGTGGTATTCGACACAATTTTAATCTTTTCAAAAGTTATCAAAAATGAACACTTACGCTCGCGTCTTATCCCACGCTGTGTATCTAGTTTGCAATCCACCGCCTTAGAGGTCGCGGATGCTATAGTAGTCAGTGGGAATCGGAAAACTGAAATCTTATGTTCGATGTTGCTATAGTAAAGCATATCACTGAATAAAACTCAATGTAAAGCATTATTAAATATGTATACCCTTTTATAAATACAATTCCCTTCCTATAATTCCAAGATTGTAAAAAGAAAAGCACATTCACACAAAGGATAGCAAGAGAATGAAAACACTGCACAGCAATGAAAAAAGATTGTACTAAGAAAAGCACATTTACACAAAGGATAGCAAGAGAATGAAAACACTGCACAGCAATGAAAAAGATTGTACAAAGAAAAGCACATTCACACAAAGGATAGCTAGAGAATGAAAACACTGCACAGCAATTAAAAAGATTGTACAAAGAAAAACACATTCACACAAAGGATAGCAAGAGAATGAAAACACTGCACAGCAATTATGCTGTCAATTAATTATACACAATACAAATTATGCTATCAATTATTTATGCACAACACCTGCATATTTACATAGGCATGACATGAACTCTAATTTTATGTTTGTATGGCAGCGTCGTGAAGGCTTAAAAGGTCAGTCACTCATATTACTTTTATAATGTCACGGTTTTCATTCAGTTGCTATGATCCTTTTTTGGAGCTAAAATGACCTTTAAAATTTGGCTTTGTCTCATTAATGTCACTGTTTAACTTTGAGCTTTCAAAATACATTGAAATGATTTGTAAATGGTATTATGAATCACATAAAGGATATCAAACTATTTCACATCATAATGTTCGACATTGCATTCTTTTTGTTTCTTAGGTTTGCAAATGTTAATACACCACTTTTTTATTTAATATGTAATCTTAAAAACACAGTAATCACTGACCTTTTTAAGCTTCACAATGATGCCATCCAAACACAGAAAATTCAGAAATATGATTTAAAATAGAGCAAAATACTCATGTGTTTTTCATAATTAATTTAGTTAATTGCACAAACACACCTGCATTTCTTACAGCTGATAAACACACCTGGATGACCTAATCAGACATTCATTTGGACATCCCATCGTGCGCATCAAGTGATGCAAGAAATAACGAAAATACGTTTTTTTAAATAAATCATTCAATTAATTGCTCGTAGAGTGATGCGAGAATAATCAAAATGTGCAAGTCATTTGTTAGGTAATGTTTGGCGCATCAATTATCCAAATACTGAAATCATTCCACCTGTGAAACTAGGCGTTATAAAAAGGGCTCTTCAATCACTTAGCTTCATTATTACTTTGAGCTTTGAGCATGGACATACTTAATGCAGTCCAGTTTTTACTGTTATTAAGGAGACGCAGGGAAAGACGGGTGTTGATGGTTGCGGTGCGACAATGAAGACGCCAGCGAGTGCCAAGGGTTTTCTATCCAAGGATTGGGCTCCATGGCCTCAGTGACCGAGAGGTGATCCGTCGATTTCGAATAGATAGGGCCTCTATTGAGAGGCTCTATGTCGAGATCAAGGACTCTCTCGAGCCACTCACTGCAAGAACTAGGGCAATCCCTGGGATAGTGAAATTGCTATCGGTCCTCTATTTCTTGGCAACTGGGTCGTTCCAGGCTGTGACAGCTCTAGGCGTTGGTATGAGCCAGGCAACCTTCTCACGTCATCTGAAGGTTGTCCTGAATGCTTTGTACCAACGCCTAGTCCATCATGTCCACTTCCCAAATACACTGGAGGAGTGGCATGCTGTCAAGCTCCAGTTCTACCTTAGGGCTGGATTGCCAAGGGTATTGGGGGCCATAGACTGCACCCATGTCTTGGTGCAGCCTCCCAGGGGTACAGAGGAGCCATACCGAGACAGGAAATTCAACTACTCGCTGAATATCCAGGTCATCAGGTTGAGGATAATGAGTGTACGCTCTGGACTCCCTGGCTGCAATCATGATTCCTTCATCCTCCGGAATTCTGCCATATACCATCGGTTCCAGGAGGGCCAAATGCCAGAGGGAATCCTGATAGGTAAATATCTCTTAGATACTCTAACATATGTATATGATATATTTTAATCATTATGATTACTAATGTCAATGATCTATTTTGTTTACTCAGGTAATTCTGGATATTCGTGTCTTCTGTGGCTGTTCACACCCGTCAAAAACCTCAACGGAGTGGAAGAGGTGTACTACAACCAGGCACACATCACCACAAGATCGGTGATTGAGCACACCTATGGCGTATTGAAGAAACGTTTCCGCTGCTTGGACTTCTCTGGTGGTGTTCTTCAGTACGCCCCTCCAAAGTCTCCTTAATATTTATGATTTGCTGTATGTTGCATAATATTAACCTAACAATCCCTGATATAGATCTGGAGAGCTTGGATAACCAGGAGTATGGAGAATACATCAATCCATTCCTGGAGCATGATGCTCTGGGAGTCCAAGCTCGAGCAGACTATATACAGGCGTTTTTGGGCAATAATGTTGACTGTGCAACATACAGTTTTTATTTTTGATTTTATTTACTTTACAGTATTATTTCTAATCCAAAAAATGCTATATTTTGGATTAAGTTTGAGCAAATATTGTCATTTCAAGTAATTATATTGTATATCATTGTAAAGCCATTAATTGAAAGTGGTTAATTTTTGCAAATGTTGCAATTGTTCAATGTAAAGTTGATGAAACAAAGTTTAATCTAATCTCTTTAAATAAAAAAAATTAAGATGTACACTTGACTCTGTTGTTATTTGTAAGGCTATAATAAGAAATATGTTTTAATATGTGTTTAGCTTCTATCTTGCATTTTTAAAAATGATCACTTATTTCATTTCTTTAGGCATACTTGCATTTTAGACAATCACTGTTCTCTTCGGGATAGCGAGCATGAGCGCAATGTTATCTATATGAAGTTTAAAAAAATAATTAAAAATATTCCTTTTTTTTATTTCACTGTCACATTAAACTAATATAAAAGTGAAAAAAAAATCTTGGTATCATTTCTGGAAGGCGTAATTGTAGAAAAACCAGCGAGACCTCCAGGCGTTAAATCAAATTGACTTTATTGGAGAAAACAATAAAACAGCATAAAAGCTTATTGCCCTTGCATAAGGGGTATACTGAACAGGTCCATCATTTCTGGAAGTAGCAGCAATGCACTACAGGTTTATAAATTAATACATGTGTGTCTCGCAATTTCTGTCTGTCTGTCTCTGTCTATATCACAGACTCTCTCTCATAATCTCTCTCTCACACACAATCTCTCTTTCTCTCAATCTCTCTCTCTCTCTCAATCTCTCTCTCTCTCTCTCTCAATATCTCTCTCAATCTCTCTCTCTCACACAATCTCTCTCTCTCTCTCTCTCTCTCTCTCTCAAAATCTCTCTCTCTTTTTCACTCTCCTTTCTTATAAATATTGATAAATATAAGGTTTATTTACATGTGCACCATTCATTTCTTCAAATATTTTTTGGATTTATAGCTTACATTGTCTGTCAGTTTTAGGGGGACACTGTTTTTTTTCAAGAACAATGCCAAGGTACCTGTGCTTGTACAATTTGTCTAAAACTAACACTTTGATCATTTCTTTCATCTTTGCTGTGTGATTATGAGTTAGTTATGTATTTTTAATGTTTCTTTATTTCAAATTTTAGGGAGGATTCTTTAATATGTTCTTGAGCAGAGGCCTGTCCATGCTTAAAGTGACTTTAAACATCATATTTTTTTTTAAAAAAAGGTGTTTAATTGTTTGGTTTCTACACATTCCCCTTTTTACCATTAACAACAATGTTAGATTTATATAGTTTTTACCTCTATGAATATATTTTCTATAAGCATATTCTGACATGCCACTGATAAAATTTAATTTTATTATTAAACTATTCATTTACATTTTTGAAAACTACAATCATGTTTTACATTTTTATATATATATATATATATATATATATATATATATATATATATATACATTAAGATATTTATTTTAATGTTAGAAATAATAAAGAGACACTGAACCTAACAAATATTTTTTCGTGATTAAGATAGAGCATTACATTTTAAAGGGACACTGAACCAAAATATTTTATTTTGTGATTCAGATAGAGCATGCAATTAAGCAACTTTCTAATTTACTACTATTAGCAAAAGTTATTCATTTTCTTGTTATCTTTATTTAAAAATAAATTATGTAACTTTAGATGCCGGCCCATTTTGTTGAACAACCTGGTTTGTTCTTGCTGATTGGTGTATACATTCATCCACCAATAAATAAGTGCTGTCGAAGGTTATGGACTTTCTTTTTCAAATAAAGATAGCAAGAGAACAACAAAAAATTGAGGAGTAAATTAGAAAGTTGCTTAAATTTGAATGTTCAATCTGAATCATGAAAGAAACAAATAGGGTTCAGTGTCCCATTAAATGCTCAATTTTGTTTAAAATAATTTGGTTGTTGGTGTTCACTTTCCTTTTTTTTTTTACTTTTGAAAATGATTACATTTACACAATTTAACAAAAGATACATATAAATGAATATCATATGTTAATGATGAATAGTTACATTATAATTATTGATTCATGTAACCTTTATTCTAATTGAGTTGTTTATCCAAAATATCAATATTATATCATTTCAAAATTCAATATAAATATGTTGATTAAATTTAACCTTTAATAATAAGACTAGATAATATCTTACACCTTCATTGAATTTGAACATCAGTCATTTGTAACATGTGAATCAAGTAATAACAAACACATTTATTCATAATTAAAAAATATTTTATTCATATTTTGTAATAAAAAAAATACATAAATACATAAGGATAGACAGAATAAAACAAATGCAAAATACAAATTAAAAATAAGGACAGACATAATAAAACTAATTTTAAAAATAATGTGCAGATTAAAAACCTGAATAAAATGAGCAAGTTAAAACACCCTAATCTTTTTTTTTTGGGGTGATGGAGAGAGGGGGTGTGATCTCTCCCTTGTTCCCCTTCTCCCAAAAGTTAAAAACAATTGATGATTAAAAATCCTGTTGTCTTCATCTGCCCTCTCCCGACGCTGGCATTCTAACTGCTCTTCAGCTGCCCTGCCCCTATCTAATTCTAATCTTTCCCTATCAAAGTTTAGTCTATCACTATCCCTCTGCTTTCATAAAAAAATCTATCCCTCTCTAATTCTAATCTGGCACTATCCCTCACACGTTCATATTCCAATCTTTCCCTCTCTAAATCTATTCTAACTGATTCTATCCTCAAACTTTCCCTCTCTATATCTAATCTTTCCCTATCTACTATAATGGCCTTCTCTAATATCTGCCCCATGTTGCTCAACAGATGATTTTAGTGCCCCATGCAACTCATGGTGATCATCCCGGTACTGCCTGGCCAGATGTAACATTTCCTGAACTGCCTCCTCATCAATGATGGCAGGCAGTTTGTGGCCAGGATCAGCACGACCATGAGCTGATGGAGCATGTGCAACAGGTGCAGAAGGGGCACCAGGGTCCAGAGCAGCTGGGTCTTCTGGGTCAGGAGGGGCAGCACAGATGAGAGATTCCAAATCTGATGTCCCCTGGGAGATTCCTTGTTCCTGGGATTCTGGATATTGGGTCTCTCCCAGGGACGACTCCTCCGTCACATCTCTCATCTGTCGAAGACAACAGTCGATCTCCTCCGAAACATTAAGTGCATGTTCCATATCTAAAGAAATGAGAAATTAAATATATATTGTTATCTAACTTAATGTAAATTAAAAGATTAAATGCATATGATATTAAACATATATCTTCCATGATTCCTATCAAGATCGAAAATGTAAGACACTGTATTTTAACATGAAAGATTTGTATAGTTTATGTTATCTTAAATGGATAAAATAAATCCAAATGTTGATATATATTTTTAATTTAAAAAGGGCTTATTAGAAAAAATATATCATATTCAACATTGTATTAAAGTATTCACTGTGCAACAGCATTTTCAACACAATACTTTTCTTAATTGAACATTTTCTAAATCTGTTTAGACTGGTTCTTAATCACTGACATGATTACAAGCACCACTAATGCTGTGAGAAGCTTGAGTAGTGACAATGGTGTTGCGCTGAGAATATCTTAGAGGCCTATTTATCTTAGGTCTGTTGGACGTGATCCGATAGTGCGGATCATGTCCGCCATACCTCACTGAATGCGGAGAATGCCCCCTTCAGAGTCACGGACAATGGCCCGTCAGCAGAGGGGGGGTCAATAAACAAGATCATACTCAATTGGGGTGAATAGCGGCAAGGGTATGGAGCAGCGTTCTTTATACGGCTGCTTATAACTGCAGTTTCTTGAAAGCCTGCAGGCTCACAAGAAACTGGTTATCTCCATCTCCATTTGTAGATTAATACATGAGAGAGAGAGGCCCATTTATCAAGCTCCGTATGGAGCTTGAAGGGCCGTGTTTCTGGCAAGTCTTCAGACTCTCCAGAAACACCATTTATGAAGCAGCGGGCTAAAGACCGCAAATTAATTAATATACTTACATTTTCAATATGATTAATCTAGGATTCTCTATCCTAATCCACTGAATAAGGGTTTGTGCTTCATGTCCCTCTAAATTTATGGCTAACTAAAGATAATACAAATATTTAAATTTAACAATAGTTACATTTCCGTATGTGTATCTAAAATATATGTTCTATGTAAATGAGAACTAACATCATTTGACTATACTATTCTTTTAAATACTATGAAATGAGAGATTATCTAAAGAATCTATGTTATTTCACATTAATGTTTATGAAAGTGATATTCTTCATTAATACAAATTTAACTTTCACATTGAGCTATTGACTATCCTGATAATCTGAGCACACATAACATTCATGTTTGATCTTGTTTTTATACCTGAGGAGGAGATCGTAGATCTTGGAGGGGGTCCCAAAGCCCTTCGGACCTCAGCTGTATAATAAAAATAGAATATACATAGTTAAAAATGTGAACAATCATACAAGTAAGAACAATTTAATTAAAAGCAAAGGAATAATAAAAAAACATACCTGTAGAACGGCCAATGCTTGCTCCATCAGGGGTGCAGCACATAATGTCTGGGTGCGTGCCGGCCGAGGAGAAGCTGTGGCTGGAGGCAATAGGAAGGTCTCATCTCCAGCCGTGGCAGCATCATCATCATCTGTACCTGCAGCAGCAGCAGAATCAGCCGCAGCAGCTGCAGCGCTGGTAGATGCTGAAACAAGATTAGTCTCAATTTAATTGCACATCATAATCTCAATAACCATAAAAATCTTAATGATATTTAAACTTATTGCGACATCAAAAATGCATGTAATAGGATTTTACCTGCCAACTCATCAGTATCATGCCCCACCAAATACAGTCCGAGCGTCATGTTTGCTCTCAGCTTCTCCATCAGCTGAATCTCATACTCTGAGCGTTCAGCCGTATATGGCGCGCCACCACCGGTACAACGTGCAGCTTGGTTCTCCCTGGCCAGCTTGGCCTTTAAGATTCTCTTGATGTCTGAGAATCTTTTCTTACAGTGCCCCACCGCTTTGGGATGAGTGCCTTCGGCGGAGACACTGCCAGCTATTGCTCTCCAGATCTCTTCTTTTCTGGAGAGCGAGGTCTTTTGGGCTTTGGAACCATAAATAAAATCATAATTCTCTAAAACAAGGGTAACTAAAACTTTGTTTTGCTTGAAATTAAACTGGATATTTCTCCCAGACTTTGTCTTCCCAGACATAACAAAACAAAATAATATAGCACACAAATGTCGCAAGAATAAATATAATGAGAACAAAGAATGATTGAAGGCTCACGCGGAAATAGATGTATTAGGCACCATACAGAGCTTAAAGGGACAGTTTACTCAAAAAATGTCTCCCCTTTAATTTGTTCCCAATTATCCACTTTACCTGCTGGAGTGTATTTAATTGTTTACAAGTATTTCCATTACCTTTATATTGGCATATGAAATAGTTTATTTAGCCTGTGTTATCCCCACCCATCCTGAAAGTTTTTGGTCTCGAGGCCAAGCTGTGTTAACACAGCCAGTAGAAGAAATTACACTCCCAATGGGTTATACAAGAGATAAGGTAATAAAATGTTAATTTTCCATTGTTCTCTCCAAGTATTGGTGATTGGTTTATGGACAGATATAAGATAAAGCAGGTATATGTACACAATGTAATAAAGTAATGAGATCTTATTATACCTACAAGCTCAACCCATTTTATTAGGTTGTGGCTTCAAAACACAAAATCAGCTAATTCATATACACAAATAAGCCTTAAAAAGCAAATCTCATACATTTTATACTCTTCAGCTGGTAAAAAAAGGAATTGGAAACACATTAAGGGAAAAACTATTTTATAGTATACTATCCCTTTAATAATTCGGCCCCAATGTCTCTAATTCACAAGTAAAGTTATCTTTTAATAGTCTGATGTGTATGTCTGTGTTTCAAGGTGTGTGTCTGTGTATGTATGTATGTGCTTTTTATAGGTGTTTGTATCTTTGCGTGTACTTATTTATATATATAACGTCCACAGAATGCAGGCACTCACTGGTCTTAGTAAAATATAACAGCTTATTTAGAAATCATTAAAAAGACATAACGTTTCGGCACCAATATGTGCCTTTGTCAAATGTCAGCATGTAACCAAACGAATATGCAGCACACTTAAAATCAATATGACACACATTTAAAAACATACCCCTTTTAAAGATGTGAGCAAGCTATTACCGCCATGCCTCCACTCGCGTCTTCCCATCCATGGCAATGACGTCACGTACGCACGCTGCGTGCCTAGCGTGATGACGCATGGCACGGCGTTGCCATAGCGACGTCGGATAGCCACACGCGTCAGAGTAGGGAGTGACTTAATCACGCATACAGATTACTATCAGGGACGTCTGTGTCCATGTTAATTGACCACGTCCCCCCCATGCCAAGAGGGGGTGATAGGGCTAATAGACTGCTCCAGCTTGAAAGCAGATGGATCCACAGGTTGGACACATTGGTCCCTAAAGGCCTCAACACCTCACTGGACTTTAGTCCATTCTATTAATACCACACTGAAGAGTTATTGCCCTGGACATATCTAAATGATAGCTCACTATTCACTAAAAAGTTTCTATCTGTACCCCAGGGTGGCATGATGCTACAATGTATTTATATAATTATGTTTCTTAATACATCTACTAATGGCTTGCACCAGGGGTTACAAATTTAATAGTGATACAGTTAATAGTGATAGTTTTCGCTTATCCTCATCTGTAATATGTATCATGTATTGCAATGACAAGGTGTTATGTTTCTCTTATGCTGTTGCCTTTACTGTCTAGTCTGGCATTCCGTGCCCATTCTCTAAGGATGGCCCTTAGATTGGCCTCCTTCTCTTTCTGAGCTTGACAGTTTTCCGCATATAGAAATCACACATTGGATCTATCATCTAACAGACTATGTTCTAATATGCCATTTAATAATACGTTTCTAACATTATTAATGTTTTGTCTATAAACCGCTATGTCAAAATATTAAACACGCTATACATATTGTGGATTGTTTTGGTTGCTGTTAGCAACAAGTACACACAGACGTCCCTGATAGTAATCTGTATGCGTGATTAAGTCACTCCCTACTCTGACGCGTGTGGCTATCCGACGTCGCTATGGCAACGCCGTGCCATGCGTCATCACGCTAGGCACGCAGCGTGCGTACGTGACGTCATTGCCATGGATGGGAAGACGCGAGTGGAGGCATGGCGGTAATAGCTTGCTCACATCTTTAAAAGGGGTATGTTTTTAAATGTGTGCCATATTGATTTTAAGTGTGCTGCATATTCGTTTGGTTACATGCTGACATTTGACAAAGGCACATATTGGTGCCGAAACGTTATGTCTTTTTAATGATTTCTAAATAAATTGTTATATTTTACTAAGACCAGTGAGTGCCTGCATTCTGTGGACGTTGTGGATTATTTACAGCAGAGCACCGTGGCACTTGACAAGTGGTGAGATTGTGCTTTCCCCTTAAGGAACTATTTATATATATATATATATATATATATATATATATATATATAGTCCATGTAAAAAACAAGGTAACAGCACCACAGCACACAATCTTCTTTTAAAGGTGAAAAATCTTTATTTGAGGTTTAGCAACCAGTAAAAAGCGACGTTTCGGACCTACATAGTCCTTAATCATGCATAAGTTACAATCAAACAAACTGACTTTAAAAAGGGTATCTGGACCAATCATGCTTCAATTCTCAGTGTTAATTGGTTTAACCCATACCTATCCAGGTTTGTAAATTTCAACAACACAGTGACCTCTAGTGGTACCAGAATATGTTCCATCATTTAAAACCATTATAAAAACAAATACAAATCATAATCTCTATTCAGACCATATGGATGTAATGTGTTCAGACGTTTAATCCACCATACTTCTTTCTGTTTTAATTTTAGTTCCCTATTACCCCCTCTTCTATGATGGGGGATATGGTCAATCACTTGAAAGCGAAGCTGGCTTACTGTATGACCCATATTTGTAAAATGTGCTGATACTGGAAGTGACATATCTTTTGATTTAATGGATGCTTTATGTTGACTAAACCTATCCCTGGCGGCTTGGGTGGTCTCGCCAATGTAACAAAGACCACATGGGCATTTAAGTAGGTAGATTGCATAGTTGGTTTGGCATGTATATAACCCATTGATTGTATATTGCTTTCTTTTGTCATTTTGTGCTAAGAATTTCCCTTTAATAACTGAATTACATTGAGCACAGTGTAAGCAGGGGTAACAGCCTTTATTAGGGGTAGTTAGATAATTTACATCAGACATTTTAGATGTACCTATATCAGCTTTTACTATGTGATCCCTAAGATTTTTTACCCTTCTATATGATGGCATAGGGGGGAGTTTAAATGATTCTATCTCTGGATTATATTTTGACAAAAGATGCCAGTGTTTTCTTACTATTCTAAAGATGTCATTGCTCTTGTCACTGTATTCCATAGAAAGCACTAATCTATCTGTTCCTTTCTCTGTTGGTTTTTTATCATGTACTCTATCCAAATCCTGAATGTTTTTAGCGATATTTTCTTTTGGATATCCTCTTTGGATAAATTTATTGCCCATAGACACTAGTCTTTCTGGCAATACTTTTTGATCTCTAACTATTCTTTTAGTACGCAAAAGTTGACTCCTGGGTATGGATTTAAAAACAGTATCAGGGTGGAAACTTTCATATCGCAGCAGAGTATTTCTATCTGTGGGTTTTACATATAGATCTGTACTTAATGTATTTCCATGTCGATATACAGTTGTATCCAAAAAGTTAATCTTTTGGATAGAGTAAGTAAGGGTAAATCTTAGACCTGTCATAGAGGCATTAATATCCTCAACAAACTGTATCAGGGACTCCAATGAGCCCCCCCATATGCCAAAAATATCATCTATATACCTTAGCCACAGCTTACAATGGCTGATGAATGGCTGATTAGTGTAGACAAATTTGTTCTCAAAGCCACTCATGAACAAATTGGCATATGAGGGGGCTACATTGGAGCCCATGGCTGTTCCCCGCTTTTGCATGTAGTAAGTGTCTTGAAAGAGAAAATAATTGCAATATAGGACAAGTCTCAACATGTCATCAAAAAAGTCAATCTGGGATAGATTATATAAGCCACTGTCACTCAAAAAACTTTTCACAGTCAATAGACCTGCCTCATGGGGAATAGAGGTATATAGATTTACCACATCCAGTGAAAAAATTAACCAAGTATCCTCTATTTCAATCCCCATAAGTTTTGAAAGAAAATCATTTGTATCCTTAATAAAGGATTTTTGCTGTTTGACAAATGGAAAGAGGACTCCAATGTAGCCCCCTCATATGCCAATTTGTTCATGAGTGGCTTTGAGAACAAATTTGTCTACACTAATCAGCCATTCATCAGCCATTGTAAGCTGTGGCTAAGGTATATAGATGATATTTTTGATATTTTTGGCATATGGGGGGGCTCATTGGAGTCCCTGATACAGTTTGTTGAGGATATTAATGCCTCTATGACAGGTCTAAGATTTACCCTTACTTACTCTATCCAAAAGATTAACTTTTTGGATACAACTGTATATCGACATGGAAATACATTAAGTACAGATCTATATGTAAAACCCACAGATAGAAATACTCTGCTGCGATATGAAAGTTTCCACCCTGATACTGTTTTTAAATCCATACCCAGGAGTCAACTTTTGCGTACTAAAAGAATAGTTAGAGATCAAAAAGTATTGCCAGAAAGACTAGTGTCTATGGGCAATAAATTTATCCAAAGAGGATATCCAAAAGAAAATATCGCTAAAAACATTCAGGATTTGGATAGAGTACATGATAAAAAACCAACAGAGAAAGGAACAGATAGATTAGTGCTTTCTATGGAATACAGTGACAAGAGCAATGACATCTTTAGAATAGTAAGAAAACACTGGCATCTTTTGTCAAAATATAATCCAGAGATAGAATCATTTAAACTCCCCCCTATGCCATCATATAGAAGGGTAAAAAATCTTAGGGATCACATAGTAAAAGCTGATATAGGTACATCTAAAATGTCTGATGTAAATTATCTAACTACCCCTAATAAAGGCTGTTACCCCTGCTTACACTGTGCTCAATGTAATTCAGTTATTAAAGGGAAATTCTTAGCACAAAATGACAAAAGAAAGCAATATACAATCAATGGGTTATATACATGCCAAACCAACTATGCAATCTACCTACTTAAATGCCCATGTGGTCTTTGTTACATTGGCGAGACCACCCAAGCCGCCAGGGATAGGTTTAGTCAACATAAAGCATCCATTAAATCAAAAGATATGTCACTTCCAGTATCAGCACATTTTACAAATATGGGTCATACAGTAAGCCAGCTTCGCTTTCAAGTGATTGACCATATCCCCCATCATAGAAGAGGGGGTAATAGGGAACTAAAATTAAAACAGAAAGAAGTATGGTGGATTAAACGTCTGAACACATTACATCCATATGGTCTGAATAGAGATTATGATTTGTATTTGTTTTTATAATGGTTTTAAATGATGGAACATATTCTGGTACCACTAGAGGTCACTGTGTTGTTGAAATTTACAAACCTGGATAGGTATGGGTTAAACCAATTAACACTGAGAATTGAAGCATGATTGGTCCAGATACCCTTTTTAAAGTCAGTTTGTTTGATTGTAACTTATGCATGATTAAGGACTATGTAGGTCCGAAACGTCGCTTTTTACTGGTTGCTAAACCTCAAATAAAGATTTTTCACCTTTAAAAGAAGATTGTGTGCTGTGGTGCTGTTACCTTGTTTTTTACATGGACTGTATACACTGGAGTTTGGCTGATACTCCTTGGTAACGTGCACACAGGTGGGAAAGAAATTTTACTAAAACCTATGGTGCTGGATTCAACTCACTTACTTCTTGTTCATGGAATCAGCAGAGTCACAAGCACCTGTAGTGAGTGAAAACACAATGGAGGACAAGCAGCCTTCTACTTTCTCCTATTCAGACATAGATGCAGCACGCATCACCTCACTGGCCCTGGGATCAAGGAATTTTTTAAGGGTCACTGCAGAAGCAGACACTAAAAAAGAGTATGAGAGAACAAAAAGAAAATTGATATCTCTGGAACTGCATTCTGTGACACTTGCAGAATACTACCGTATTAAAAGGATCCCCAGAGGCTTAAGAGTTAAACTGAGGCCCACCATTCTATCTAACAATGAAATGTATAAAAGTAAATTTGAGAGCATTCTGAATAAGTGCTCATTTGACCTTATCGTCTTGACCGTGGAGTGCCTACAACTGGAAATTGAGAAACAGAAAAAAACCGTATCAGAAGTGGAAAGAATGATGGAAACTAAACTCACCCTGGATATGCTGAAAACTACTAAAGAAGAAGTAGATGCATTACTGGCACAATACCGTTCAGACCTGGAAGAAAGGAAAAGGGTTAAATTTGCACGGGATGAAACGGACTATGCCAACAACAGAGTGTATCAGTGGTCACATGACCAGACGCCACGACGCGAGGGCCCACGCTGGAGGAGACAGCCGAGAATTACAGCAGCGCAAGAAAAGGAAGACAGCTCATCATCCGGCGAGAGTTTTTTAGACACAGGCTCAGAAGGCGACACCGGAGGGGAGGGCGGAAGCACCGCCGATCAAAGGGAGTACAAGATGCACACACGGAGTTCCTGGAACCAGCAAGGGCAGCCGCAGCGGTCACGGAGAGGAGCCAGACATCGCAGGGGTATGAGAAAACAACAATAGAGGTAAAAAAGTTGCCGGTTGTTAACCCCTTACTGTTTAACAAAAATGAACTGCCTGTTACTAACTTTATAAAGGGAAATGAACGGAACGAACTGTCTAATATTGCTAGTACTCCAGTGTTATCTGAAAATCCACTTGAGGGAAATGAACTGCCTGAGATTAACCTCTTAGAGTGTGGTATAATAAGGGGAAATGAACTGCCTGAAATTAACTCCCTAGAGTGTGACATAGTAGATAGTACACTGTCTGAGTTTATACCTGTGATACCCAATGCTAGTCCACAGGCAAATGTTGAAACTAATCTGGTTATTAATATTTCGAAATATAAGCTTACAGATAATGAGCATAGCTTATTAATGAAGGGCTTGTCATACTGTCCAGTGAAAGATTGTGATGAGTTTGAAATTGACAAAGATCTATACAAATTTTTCAGACTTCTAAGGTTGAAATCAATATATGGTGGTAAAAATGTAGCCAATGTAAGTGAAACTAATGCAATAAATGAAGATGATATGCAGAGTGAATGTTTGAATTTGAAAAAGTTAAATCTGCACAAAAAATCTTCATATGTACCTCCAACAAGCAACTCAGGTGTAGAAACATTTGTTAAATTTGTTCAACAAGATGTTGCTAATCTAATGAAAAAAACTAGATTAAATCCTTACACAAAACAACATAACCTCACAAAAGGGGAATGGGAGGCTATATCTACTTTGAAAAATAACAAAAATATCACCATAAAAAATGCTGACAAGGGCGGAGCAATAATAGTGTTAGACACTGACTATTATGTGCAGGAGATATTACAACAGCTGTCAGATGGAGGGGTTTATGAAATATTGGATCATGATCCTCTTAAAGAAATACAAAGAGAGCTTAAGGGCATATTAGATAGAGCTTTGACTCATAACATTATTTCTAAACAGGTCTATGATTTTCTGTATAATAAATACCCCATAACACCTATTTTTTATACATTACCCAAAGTACATAAAAGCTTATTACATCCACCAGGACGCCCTATTGTGGCCTGTACCGATTCTATTTTTTCTAATATCTCTATCTTTCTGGACAAAGTCCTCTTTCCATTTGTCAAACAGCAAAAATCCTTTATTAAGGATACAAATGATTTTCTTTCAAAACTTATGGGGATTGAAATAGAGGATACTTGGTTAATTTTTTCACTGGATGTGGTAAATCTATATACCTCTATTCCCCATGAGGCAGGTCTATTGACTGTGAAAAGTTTTTTGAGTGACAGTGGCTTATATAATCTATCCCAGATTGACTTTTTTGATGACATGTTGAGACTTGTCCTATATTGCAATTATTTTCTCTTTCAAGACACTTACTACATGCAAAAGCGGGGAACAGCCATGGGCTCCAATGTAGCCCCCTCATATGCCAATTTGTTCATGAGTGGCTTTGAGAACAAATTTGTCTACACTAATCAGCCATTCATCAGCCATTGTAAGCTGTGGCTAAGGTATATAGATGATATTTTTGGCATATGGGGGGGCTCATTGGAGTCCCTGATACAGTTTGTTGAGGATATTAATGCCTCTATGACAGGTCTAAGATTTACCCTTACTTACTCTATCCAAAAGATTAACTTTTTGGATACAACTGTATATCGACATGGAAATACATTAAGTACAGATCTATATGTAAAACCCACAGATAGAAATACTCTGCTGCGATATGAAAGTTTCCACCCTGATACTGTTTTTAAATCCATACCCAGGAGTCAACTTTTGCGTACTAAAAGAATAGTTAGAGATCAAAAAGTATTGCCAGAAAGACTAGTGTCTATGGGCAATAAATTTATCCAAAGAGGATATCCAAAAGAAAATATCGCTAAAAACATTCAGGATTTGGATAGAGTACATGATAAAAAACCAACAGAGAAAGGAACAGATAGATTAGTGCTTTCTATGGAATACAGTGACAAGAGCAATGACATCTTTAGAATAGTAAGAAAACACTGGCATCTTTTGTCAAAATATAATCCAGAGATAGAATCATTTAAACTCCCCCCTATGCCATCATATAGAAGGGTAAAAAATCTTAGGGATCACATAGTAAAAGCTGATATAGGTACATCTAAAATGTCTGATGTAAATTATCTAACTACCCCTAATAAAGGCTGTTACCCCTGCTTACACTGTGCTCAATGTAATTCAGTTATTAAAGGGAAATTCTTAGCACAAAATGACAAAAGAAAGCAATATACAATCAATGGGTTATATACATGCCAAACCAACTATGCAATCTACCTACTTAAATGCCCATGTGGTCTTTGTTACATTGGCGAGACCACCCAAGCCGCCAGGGATAGGTTTAGTCAACATAAAGCATCCATTAAATCAAAAGATATGTCACTTCCAGTATCAGCACATTTTACAAATATGGGTCATACAGTAAGCCAGCTTCGCTTTCAAGTGATTGACCATATCCCCCATCATAGAAGAGGGGGTAATAGGGAACTAAAATTAAAACAGAAAGAAGTATGGTGGATTAAACGTCTGAACACATTACATCCATATGGTCTGAATAGAGATTATGATTTGTATTTGTTTTTATAATGGTTTTAAATGATGGAACATATTCTGGTACCACTAGAGGTCACTGTGTTGTTGAAATTTACAAACCTGGATAGGTATGGGTTAAACCAATTAACACTGAGAATTGAAGCATGATTGGTCCAGATACCCTTTTTAAAGTCAGTTTGTTTGATTGTAACTTATGCATGATTAAGGACTATGTAGGTCCGAAACGTCGCTTTTTACTGGTTGCTAAACCTCAAATAAAGATTTTTCACCTTTAAAAGAAGATTGTGTGCTGTGGTGCTGTTACCTTGTTTTTTACATGGACTGTATACACTGGAGTTTGGCTGATACTCCTTGGTAACGTGCACACAGGTGGGAAAGAAATTTTACTAAAACCTATGGTGCTGGATTCAACTCACTTACTTCTTATATATATATATATATATATATTCAGTTTATATATATATATATATATATATATATATATATGTGTGTGTGTGAATTGAATGGTCTATATCTGTGTGTATGTTTGTATATTTTGTGTGTGTGCTCAAGTGTATATATTTATGTTTATGGGTGTTTGTATCTGAGTGTATGTATGTGTATTTTGCATGTGTGTGTGCACATGCAACTGTATATACTTGTATTTTGTGTGTGTTTGTGCATGAGTGGATGTATATGTTGATGGGTGTCTATATTCGTATGTATGTGTATTTAGTGTGTGTTTATGAATGAGTGAATTTATGTGTGTTTATGGTTATCTGAATTCATGTGTATGCATGAGTATTTTGGTATATTTATATATTTAATTTTATGTACATAAATGTGTATGTATAAAAATATATATTTTTAAATAAAAAGAACATTTTCTTCTATATGGATAACATTGGAATTTAAATTATTTATAGTTACCTTCAGGTTTAATGCAGTTGGTCTAACGTGGTGTCAGATTAGCAGACGATCAATAACTTTTATTCTAAGTATTATATTTTTTATTAGCAGCGTGTCCAAATGAAGTCTATCGGGAGAAGTTGACACGGTTGTGAAGTCCTGAAGTTTACTTTTTACTTTCAAATTGGAATGTGCATGCTAACTCGGCCATGTTCAAATTTTACTTTGAAAATTTAGTAAGCGCGGAACTTGTGATCTGGCCCTTTGTCTCTTATTGCTCAATAACCACTGCTTTTCACCAAAAAAAAGAAAAGAAAATCACCTACTAGACAATAAAATGTATCTGCATGTCATATTACATAACTATTGGTCTAACAGCTTTTGCTGTAGGTTAGGCCAATTGCTTATATACACAAGTATTTTATGGGTGGATTTGTAATTTTTAAAATCCTAGTGAGTGTCTTCTGTACGTGGAATTATATGATAATTATATGAAATAAATGAAGAGCACTATGGGTCAACATTTACAGATTGGTTTATGTGATTGCTGGGCACCTGGATACAGCAACTTTTAAAAATCACTGAGACTACAACTCCCACATATCTCTGCCATCAAATTGCTACTGAGCATGTCTTGAATTTTTTGTGCTTGTGCTTAACTGGTGCAACAGCTTTTTTGTAGGTTAGGCTTATCGTTTCCATAGCCTTTTATATTTAAATATACAAAAAAAACATGCAAAATACATGTAGCCAATTACTAATTAAGGTACAAGCAATAGAACATTTTTCAGCAGTAATATCTAGCATGTTGTGGCAATACATAGGATTATATTATGAGTGGCGCGCTAACAGTTGCACACAAATGAAAAAGGGGTTTAGCGTGGCTCTTTGTGAGTGTCGGAAGTAGCTTGGTATTATGAGATAGCGTGGCTTCAGAGCTCTGGTTAACTACAGCGCGAGAGACAAAAGTTGCACAAAACACTTCAAAATTACATTTAAAAGTACAGTTACACCCATAATAACACTCAGCTAGATTACAAATTTTGAGCGCTATAGAGAAATTAACGAACGCAACAAAAGTTACGTTATTTAATTTCCCATAGCGCTGCTATTAAAAGTTTTCAAACATTCGCCTTTTGCGTGCGTTGAGCTCCATACCGCACACAATCAGAGCGCTGCTGAGACATGCTCATGCACGATTTCCCTATGGACAACAATGGGGAGAGCTGGGCCAAAAAAAAACACATGCGATCGCGGAAACAAAAGTTCCGTAATGCAGCCCCTTTGATGTCTATAGAGAAATAAAAAGACAGTTTAAACCTAACACCCTCACATAAACCCTATGTCTAAACACCCCTAATCTGCTGCTCCCAACATCACTGAACCCCTAATCTGCCGCTCCCGATATCGCCGCTATCTAAATAAAATGATTAACCCCTAATCTGCCGCTCCCGATATTGCCGCCACTATACTACATTTATTAACCCCTAAACCGCCAGCCCCCCACATCGCAACAAGCTAAATTAAACTATATTAACCACTAAACCAAACCCTAAGCCTAAACCTAACCCTAACGTAACCCAAACCCTAACACCCCCTAACTTTAACATAATAAAAAAATAGCTAAATTAACTTTACAATTATTAACTAAATAAACCTATTAACCCCTAAACCGCCAGTACCCCACATCACAACAAGCTAAATTAAACTATATTAATCCATAAACCTAACCCTAAACCTAACCCTAACCCCCCTTACTTTAACATAATTAAGTTAGATCTAAATTAAATTTACAATTATTAACTACATAATTCCTATTTAAAACTAAATACATACTTACCTGTGAAATAAAACCCAAGCTAGCTACAATATAACTAATAGTTACATTGCAGCTAGCTTAGGTTTTATTTTTATTTCACAGGTAAGTTTGTATTTATTTTAACTAGGTAGACTAGTTAGTAAATAGTTATTAAAAACCTAAACTGCCTTACACTAAAACCTAACATTACAAAAAATAAAAAACCTACCATTACCAAAAATAAAAAAACTACCATTACAAAAAAATAAAAAACCTATCATTACAAAAAAACAAAAAATATCCACAAAAAAGAGTAATCCTATTCTAATACCCTTAAAAAATAAAACACCCCAAAATAAAAAACCCTACTCTAGAATAAACTACCAAGGGCCCTTAAAAGGGCCTTTTGTAGGACATTTCCCTGAGATAGACAGCTATTTTACTTTAAAAAGAATACAAACACCCCCTAACACTATACAAACCCCCACCCCCCAAACTACCAAGGGCCCTTAAAAGGGCCTTTTTGGGGGCCCTTAAAAGGGCTTTTGTAGGGCATTGCCCTGAGATAAACAGCCCTAAAAATATACATTACACAAAATAACAAACAAATTATCAAAAATAAAAAAGAATTACACCTAATCTAATAACCCTATCAAAATAAAAAAGCCCACCCAAAATAAAAAAAACCCTAGTCTACAATAAACTACCAATGGCCTTTAAAAGGGCCTTTTGTGTGGCATTGCCCCAAAGATATTAGCTCTTTTACCTGTAAAAAGAAATACAAACACCCCCCCAACAGTAAAACCCATCACCCAACCAACCCCCCAAATAAAAAAAAACTATCTAAAATAACCTAAGCTAGCCTTTGCCCTGAAAAGGGCATCTGTTTGGGCATTGCCCTTAAAAGGGCATTTAGCTCTTTTACTGCCCAAACCCTAAACGGAAAAAAAAACACCCAAAAAACCCTTAAAAAAATTAACACTAACCCCCGATGATCCACTTACAGTTGTTGAAGTCCCGCTTGAAGGATCCATCCAGCTG
This sequence comes from Bombina bombina, assembly GCF_027579735.1. Classification (NCBI taxonomy): domain Eukaryota; kingdom Metazoa; phylum Chordata; class Amphibia; order Anura; family Bombinatoridae; genus Bombina; species Bombina bombina. The sequence continues at coordinate 686,015,849 of NC_069500.1, read as the reverse complement.
TCGAAGTCCTCATCCATGCGGCAAGATGTCTTCGACCAGGCATCCTCTTCTATCTTCATCCTGCCGGCAAAGTCCTCAGCTATGTGGCAAGAAGTCTTCATCCAGCAGGCGAGGAGCGGGTCCATCTTGAAGACATCTGGCGCGGAGCATCCTCTTCATACGGTCTCCACCGTACAATGAATCTTCAATGCAAGGTACGCGATTCAAGATGGTGTCCCTTGCATTCCTATTGGTTGAAAATTTAAAATCAGCCAATAGGAATTAGGGCTGCTAAAATCCTATTGGCTATTCAAATCAGCCAATAGGATTTAAGCAGCTCTCATTCTATTGGCTAATTCGAATTAGCCAATAGAATGAGAGCTGCTTAAATCCTATTGGCTGATAGCCAATAGGATTTTAGCAGCCCTATTTCCTATTGGCTGATTTTAAATTTTCAGCCAATTTGGGGGGGTTGGTTGGGTGGTGGATTTTACTGCTGGGGGGTGTTTTTATTTTTTTTACAGGTAAAAGAGCTGATATCTTTGGGGCAATGCCCCACAAAAGGCCCTTTCAAGGGCCATTGGTAGTTTATTGTAGGCTAGGGTTTTTTTTATTTTGAGTGGGCTTTTTTATTTTGATAGGGCTATTAGATTAGGTGTAATTCTTTTTTATTTTTGATAATTTGTTTATTATTTTTCGTAATTTAGTGTTTGTTTTTGTAATTTAGTTCGTTTTTATTTTTTGTAATTAGATAATTTTTGTAATTTTTAGAATAGTGTTAGGTTTTTTTTATTGGTAGTTTAGTTTTATTTGATTGGTAGTTAGTTTAATTTTAGTTTAATAATTATAATAGTTTAATTGATAGTTTAAAATTATTTTTTGTAATTTGACAGGTAAGTTTTAATTTAATTTAAGCTAGGGAAATTGTAATTTTAATATAAAGTTAGGGGGGTTACTAGTTTAAATTAGTTTATTTCATTGTGGCTGCTTTCGGTTTAGGGGTTAATAGTTTTTTTTATTAGATTTCATTGTGGAGGGCTTGCGGTTTTCGGAGTTAATAGGTTTATTATAGCGGTGGTGTGGGCGGACGGCAGATTAGGGGTTAATAATATTTCAATAATGTTTTTGATGCGGGAGGGTGGCGGTTTATGGGTTAATAACTTTAGTATAGTGGTGACAATGTCGGGGAGCAGCGGAATAGGGGTTAATACATTTTTTTAGTGGCGGCGTTGTCGGGAGCGACAGTTAACAAATTTATTATAGTGTTTTTGATGCGGGAGGGCCTCAGTTTAGGGGTTAATAGGTAGTTTATGGGTGTTTAGTGCAGTTTGTAGCAGTTTAGTTATTAGTTTTATGTTACAGATTTGTAGTGTAAAACTCATAACTACTGACTTTGGATGGTGGTATGGATCTTGTCGTTTTAGGCTGTAACGCTCACTTTTTAGTCTCACCGCAAAACTCGTAATACCAGCGCTATGGGAATCCCATGAAAAAAAATAATTTTTAGATGTGCGGGACTGACGTTGTGGTACAGGCTAAAAGGTGTGCAGTACACCTATACAGACAACACTTGTAATAGCTGCAGTGCTGTTTTAACGCTGAAAATGCCATATTTTCAGCGTTACAAGCCGCAACTCAAAACTTGTAATCTAGCTGATAGTCGGATAAAAAATATTTAAAAAAAATTGCATTAAAAAGTTATAAGGGCTTAAAGATATGAGGTCTCAGGTGTTAGAAAAAAAAGCACTGCAATGAGCTTTAACATAGACACATGCATATAGTACATGTGTATTTATTTATATGTGTATGTTTGAATTTACAGACATATATACCCACATATAAACACAAATACTATCAGCACTACCAGAGTAATCAACATGAGATTCATTTACAAAATAGTGTTGCCAACATGGATACACTTTTCGTCGTGCACGATAGTGGAAGGACATTAATGATTATTTACAAAGAAAAAGGGCATTTTTTTAACCATCACCAGACTATTACTCATTGAGTATATAACAAACCCAAAGGTATAGAAGTGAAAAAGCAAATACTGATATTAAATGTTTAATTATACATAAATGGAAACATAAAGAGCACACATACTGCAACAGTGTGGGGATACATTATGATCTTTATAAGCATCAATAATATTAATAAACAGCTGACAATTTATGCAATAATGTCCGTATGTCAGACCCACAGTTCAAATATAGGAACACCCCTTATTATCCGGATGTTATTTGTAATCCATATTAGTAGGTATCCGATAGTGATGTTGTGATGTTAAATGCAGGTATAGCACAGAGACAAATACCATAAGCCTTCTTCCCATAAACATTCAACCTTTGCTTTATCTGATGTATCCAAAAAAAGGTAGCAGTTTATGCCAAATAGATCCTTAGATCCGATTCACAGTATATCCAGGTTGATATTAATTTGTAAGGAATAAAAGAGGTTACCTTTAGTAGTGTCCGTTATGTTAGGGTGTCACTGCCTGCAATTCACAATTGATTCATAGGCTGTTTGGGCTGTTGGATATTAGTTCCCCATATTGTTCCATTATTGGGTCTGCTGTAAGTAACTTCCAATTATTTCGAAGGCCCATAGGTGACCAGCACGCCTTCGGAAGTTCTGTCCCACACTGATATGCAGACTGCGATGAATCAGCGGTGTTCAGCTGCTAACACCACCGACATTGGAATGCTACACGCATTTCACCCGTGCTTCATAAGGCTTCTTCTAACTTATTTCAAATGATCTCTCTAAGGGCATGTGTGCAAGGAGTCGCACTCAGCTGAGACAGAACAAAAGATAGAATAACTTCCATGCCTGTTCATTTTTAGTGCCACTCAGGGTGCATACTCTTTTAGCACACTATGCCTTTTCACAGAGAAAAAATATCCTGTGGCATATCAGTCTGACCCTGCTCAATGACAGTCCAGCGCCAAAATACCAGGCAATTCCTCTCTGAACAAGTGAAACAACAACCCCAGACGATCGTTTTGGCCTTCTGTGGGCCTCGTCAGTGAGGTGCAGTTGCATCTCTCTATAAGGGCATGGGTGCAAGGAGTCCATGTCTGGATTCCCCTTTTTCTCTTAGGGAGACCCAAGAGCATTTGGCATACACTGCTACCTTTTTTGGATACATCAGATAAAGCAATGGTTGAATGTTTATGGGAAGAAGGCTTATGGTATTTGTCTCTGTGCTATACCTGCATTTAACATCACAACATCACTATCGGATACCTACTAATATGGATTACAAATAACATCCGGATAATAAGGGATGTTCCTATATTTGAACTGTGGGTCTGACATATGGACATTATTGCATAAATTGTCAGCTGTTTATTAGTATTATTGATGCTTATAAAGCTCATAATTTATCCCCACACTGTTGCAGTATGTGTGCTCTTTATGTTGCCGTTTATGTATAATTAAACATTTAATATTTCGCTTCTATACTTTTGGGTTTGTTATATACTCAATGAGTAATATTCTGGTGTTGGTTAAATAGTTCTTTGTAAATAATTATAATATATATATATATTTATAAGTGCATTGGAGCCCTTTGCAGTCAAGCAGCTGAAAACATGTAAAATCATATTTATGCAATATTCATATTTAATAAATTGTTTCACATTCCAGTGTTCTTCAAATAGGGGAATATGTTCTAAGTATTTTAAATAGATATTGCTATATATATCTGTATATATCTATACCTATATAAAATTAGATAGATACAGATAGATAGATAGATAGATAGATAGATATTGTAACAAAAATATATAAATATAAATATGTATATATAAATATGTATTTATGAATAAATAGAACATATTCTTCTATATGAAGAACATTGGAAAGTGAAATATTAATATTTTATGTCAGGTTAGTGCACTTGAGAAAATGCAACCATGTTTGTGCATGAGTAAGTGTTCATTTGTGTTCCACTTTTTGCCCTTGATTGAAGAATGTGGGGTAATACACTAATGCGATCGCGATATTTAAAGTTCGGATTTTTGCACACGTTGGGTTAGCACGCAAGCACAAACTTTTTATTTTCTACTTGTAATACGAGTGCAACCCGATGGAGGCCAAAAGCCAAAGTCTAACAGGGTTAACGTGCAAGGGGAAGTCCTTAATGGAAGCAAAATATACATGGCCAAAGCAAAAGTACTTAATGAATGAATACATAAATTAATTATTTAAAGGGACAGTCTAGTCAAAATTAAACTTTCATGATTTAGATAGGGAATGCAATTTTAAACAACTTTCCAATTCACTTTAATCATCAAATTTGCTTTGTTGTCTTGGTATTTTTTGTTGAAAGCTAAACCTAGGCAGGCTCATATGCTAATTTCTAAAATCTTGAATGTCACCCCTTATTTCAATGCAATTGGCAGTTTTTCACAGCTAGAGGGCACATTTTCATGTGTTTAATATAAATAACACTGTGACCACGCCCTTAATTTATAAGTGAGAGGGCCCTGATTGGCTAAATGCAAGACTGACAAAACAACTGAAATAAGGGGGCAGTCTGCAAAGGCTTAGATACAAGGTAATCACATAGGTAAATAGTATATTAATATAACCATGTTAATTATGCAAAACACGGGAATGGGTAATAAAGGGATTATCTATATTTTTAATAAACAATAACAATTCTGGAGTAGACTGTACCTTTAAGTAAATATTGATAGAAATCTCTCAGCACCGTAGTATAGTATAGCCAGTATATGGTATACAGTATAGCCACAGATGGATAACTTCTGAAGCACAAGTGTGTTTAAAGCACAGTAATTTACTATTTTTGATCTTTTCTTGTGTCCCAAAATCTAACCAAACACCATGATGTCATCATGGATTGCCTGATGACATCACACTTGCAATGGGGGTTAAAGAGGGCACTTACAGCATTTAGGTTGAAATTTGTTAAATTATGCACTCATTAAATATCTACAAATGGTTATAAAAAGTATAGATTAACCTATTCTTAATAGATGTCTCTAAATGGTCCTAGAAAATGTTATATTAAAGAACAGACTAGATACATGTATAAAATTTAATGAAATTAAAAATGTAATAGTTTTACAGAACAGCTCAGCTTGATTTTTAACCAGAATGACAGAGCTAGAATAATATAATTGTGTTTCAATATCCCATAGTATAACATTATTTTAGATGACTACAAATGGTTACTTCAAAAATTATTTATTGGATACATAAAATATCCCTATACAATGTTGTATCATTGTGCAATGCCGCCCCCTGCACATTCGCAGCCTATTGGCCGCTAGCGCAGGGTGTCAATCAAGCCGATTGTATGCAATCGGGCAGATTGTTGTCCGCTGCCTCAGAGCAGGCGGACAATTTAAAGTGAAGGTAAAGTTTTCTGAGCAGGAACATATCAAAGCTTCTTTTGATCCTTACATTAGCTAATCGCTAACTAATTAGCTCTATATAGTTTTAACTTTTCCAAATATATAGATGTATAATTCCCTACCGTTTCTATTACTTGCTCCTCCCAAACCCTATTTCCTGCTTTTTTGTTGTTTGGCGTATAGAGCGGTCCCACCCGCTCTGTACATCCCTCTGAAGTGCATTCACTATGCCCTATTTGAACTGCGCATGCGCAAATCGGCAACATAGCTCTCTACTACGCATGCGCTCACCGGCAAATTTATTGAATACATGTCATTATGGAAGTATTACACATAAATAAGTGTGTTCAGCAAACTAATAAAAATAATATTTAATTAATATATATAAATGAAAATTATTAGCATCATGCGCGAATCGGGGGCGCGCATAGAATCCTAGATTAGACTAAAAAGTATAGCGCAGGCGCAGCTCATAAGGGAGGAGGATGACGTTGATTGATGGCCAGATTTTCAATAGGCTGTTCTAAGAATGTGATCAGCACAGAAAAAAAAAAAATCGGATTGAATTTGCGGACCGGCAAACAGTGAGTAAAAACGGGTATAACTTTCTTTAAATTTAGAATTAAAAAAATTCATGAATGAAAGTCATATTCATTTTGAGCAAAGTATTATATTCAAGATCGAGATGAAGGTATCTTTACCTTCACTTTAAGTAGCAGCGGTCTTAAGACCGCTGCTTTTTAACTCCTGTTTCCAGCGAGCCTGAAGGCTAACGTGGAAACAGGTGTATATAAGAGCAATTTCTTCTTTTTCAAATGAGGGGTCTCATGTACCTCTAAGTGGTGCTGGATTGAGATATTGGGCATTATTTGCTAAGGCTATGCTGACAAGGTTCTTAACTTGAGTACCTGTCCGCACCGCTTTGCATCAAATGGGCAGCAAACCCTGTACGTCCGCTGCTCAGATGTCAATCACCTCAAGTGAGGGTGTTCAGGGTTATTTCTCTCAGCCAAATCAAAATTGCCAGAGAGTGTAAGAAGTGGTCTGGTGCAAACACCTACATGTTTAACACTCACATAAGGGGTTAAATACTGCTGATCCTGAGCTGAACACATCTAGAGATTGGCAGCTATGCAAAATTGTCTCTCCTGGCTGCACGAGGACACTAATGTATTGCCACTCCAGATTCTTAATTTAACTTTGTGTTTAAGCCCTTTGAGTAGTTTAAACACATAGCTCTGTTCAAGCAAAAGTGCAATAATAATTTTCTATAGCCCATTATTGAATTTTATTATTGATCCGTTGATTCTTTGTGTACCGTTTAAGATAAGCTCTGTGTAGCAAGCAGAAATGTGTTCCAGGAAGAGGTTAATACCTTTTGCTTACTCACAAATTCATTATCAGATTACTTTACTTGTTTTTCTAGTTATGGGTGTAACCCACAGATTTCATTTGAATGACTTAATAGTGTCATGATTTTTTAGTTTTATTCTTCTAGCTGTTGTATGTATAAGTACATTTTGTAGACAATCACAAGTATTTTACATGTAAAAAAAAAAAAGTCACTGCTTTGCAAATTCATATCAGTTGGTCCCTTTGTCATTTGGAAAAGTTACAATAATGAGTAGACATTTGCATGTAATCCTGACTAGCCAAATGAACTAGGTAAGGAGACATACGAGAAACCAGAGTTTTAATGTTTGTTATTTGCATTTGGTTTTGTATGTTACTTTCAGTAATCCATTGATTTAATTGCAGTGATATACAGGGGATCTTTACCACTCATATGTCCAACTTCCCCTGTCCAATCCTGATAGAGAATTACTAATGTCTGATCTTAGGGACAGTCAATAAGGCATTAAAAGCCATACATACTTGTCCAATCCACCTTTAGCCTAGCATGGGGAAATGGAAGACTAGGAGAAGCTCAGCCATCTTTAATCACTTTTACTTCAGCTTTTGGAAAGTGCAGTTGTATTCCTCTGTGAGTTTTTTTGTCAATGCCTGAGAATCAATCAGTGAGAGCTATACTTTTATGTTCCAGTGCTAGTGTTTGTACTAATTGCAGTGTGCTCTGTTTTATTTCTGGAAAAAAACATTTTTTTCTTCTGCAGTCTTCTGTATTGTGAGTGTGCCTAATCAGATTCCAAAGTATTTCTTTCTTTCATTGCACTGCACAGTACTGTGACAGTGCACTCTTTTTTGCTATATTTATATTTTCCTATAACATTTAGTGTTATAACTCAGTGGTAATTAAATGTAACAGTTTATTTATCATTTGTATTGCTGTCTGAGTCTTTAGGCTCTATTTGCTAGGCTTATTCACCCATATATATATATATATATATATATATATATATATATATATATATATATATATATATATATATATATATACTATTGATATATACAGATATTTACAGGAATATCTATTTACAAATACTTAGAACATATTCTGCTATGTGTAGAACATTGGAGTACTCACTATAACACTTTATTAAATATAAATATTGTATAACTATAATTTTACATGTTTCTATCTACTTGACTGCAAAGGGCTCCAATGCCCTTGTAATGTCTATATATGTGTACATATGTATTTATGTGTTTATATGGGTATATACATCTGTAAATGCATATATACACATATAAAAAAATAAAAACATATGTACACATATATAGACATACAAACATATACATATTTAGTCATGTATATGTAGGTATCTCAATGTTAAAGCCCTTTGGCTGCCATTTGTTCTTAACACCTGAGACCTCATATGTTTGAGCCCTTATAACTTTTTATGTAATTTAAAAAATATATATATTTTTTTAATTAGATGGTGTTGTTATGAGTGTAACTGTACTATGTAAAGTGTTTGTGATGTGTTTTGTGACACTTTTTAATTTTGCAAAACAGTTAACCAGAGCTCTGAGGACGCCCTAACCCAAAAAGCACTAACTTGAATAGTACTCAAGCGATCATGTTTACTTTCAACTTTTAATACCAGCGCAAATATATGCAAATACCTAATGTCGCTTGCGCAGAAATGTTTGCGCTCCACTCCTAAACTGGCAGAAAATGTCTGGGACACTTATCAGGCTATTCTAAGAAATAAGTAAGTTTACACTGCACAAGTAATACAGGTAGGCTTGATTGGCCTTTTGGTTCTTACCTATCGTCAGATTGTAAGTTTAATAATAACTACAAATAAAGATTTAGCTTATACCTTACACTAGTGAAATGCATTATGAGCTCCACGTGTAAAATTTGCTCATGCTTAAAGGGACAGTAAACAATTTGAGATTGTAATATAAAATGTTTAATTATGTGTAGTTAAAAAAAAAATTTGCATTATACTTTTTTTCTGTAAGCCTGAAAATAAACAGTTTTGCAATTCTGAGCTAAAACTGCACATGTTCAGAAGCCTAAGGCTGTGACACACTGCAAGCGATGCGGCGAAGCATCTGCTTCACACCACGTCGCTTCGCTTCTGAAGTTCAAATATTTCATCTCTGAGTGCTCAGCTACGTGATCTGACGCAGCAGAGTGCTCAGAGATGAAATGGCAGGACACACTGAGCGCGCACAGCCGCATCTACACGCTGCGCGCCGCTCCGCTTGCAGTGTGTCACAGCCTTAACCCTGTCATGTTAATGTCTGCAAATGGCTTAAGCAGAGATAATACAATCATACAATAGAGTTTGCTAATAAAATGACTTTGACTAGCTGTGTCTACTCCTGTAATTAAGCTTGAATGGCTCCTCTAAATAAGGCAAGTATTCGGTGGAGTTTACCTATTGAAAAACAAATGCTTCAAACAATTGCATGAATTGATACATTCAAGATATTTTCGAACTTACAAAGAAAACTGAAGAAAAGTGTTGTAATTTATAATTTGTTTAGTGTCCTGTAAAATTGTGGACATAAAGTATAAAACCATCTTTTTAGATTTTTAAGAGAATTTAAAAGGACATGAAACCTCACATTTTTCTTTCATGATTTAGGTAGAAAATACAATTTTAAATAACTTTCCATTTTTCTTCTATTATCAAATTTGCTTCATTCTCTTGGTATTATTTGTGGAAGGAGCAGCAATAATGTACTACTGGTTTCTAACTGCACACATGGATGAGCCAATGACAATTGGTTTATATATCCAGCCACCAATCAGCAGCTAGAACTTAGGTTCTTTGCTGCTTCTGAGCTTACCTAGATTAACCTTTCAGCAAAGGATAAAAAGAGAAGGAAGCAAATTAAATAATAGAAGTAAACTGGAAAGTTGTTTAAAAGTGCATGCTCTGGGGCATATTTATCAAGCTCTGAATGGAGCTTGATTCCCTGAGTTTCTGGCGAGCCTATAGGCTTGCCAGAAACAGCAGTTATGAAGCAGCGGTCACAAAGAGCGCTGCTCCATAAGCTGTCTGCCTGCTCTGAGCAGTGCGATTGGGTTGATTGACACCCTCTGCTGGCGGCCTATTGGCAGCGAGTCTGCAGGGGCGGCGTTGCACCAGCAGCTCTTGTGAGCTGCTGGTGCAATGCTGAATATGGCGAGCGTATTGCTCGCCGTATTCAGCGAGGTCTGTCGGACCTGATCCGCACTGTCGGATCAGGTCCGACAGACCTTGATAAATAGAGGCCTCTGTCTAAATCATGAATGTCTAATTATGATTTTACTGTCCCTTTAAGTAGTGCAAAAATACATTATGCTACATCTAATGTTTTTAATATCACTTTTAAGAAACATATACAAGAATCAATCTGATTTTCAATACTACGTTTTGAGTTGAACGATTGGTTGGTCTAAACAGGTCCCTGTTGGATCAACTTGTTGTCTCCCTGACAAATGTAGTTACAATTTATTCAGCTGTTTGCGCTGTAGCATTTGCTATCGATTTCCATTAGACTTTTATAGAAGAATATTTTTAAAAAAATTTTTTTATTGAGGTGAAAAACAAGTTAATACAAAATGTCACAGATGTAGATTCTTATACAGTGAAAAGCAATGTTCATCGATAAACAAGATTGTTGATATACATATTATGTTAGCATACAATATTTAAGAACAACCATTATTTAGTGTCAACTGTGACTGACATAACTAGGATATAGTGAACTATAAAGTGGTCTATCATTGCTATGATTCCTATGTGGCCAGGTAGGTTGTAGGACAAGCCTCAAGTCTGCAGCTAAAGACGGTTCCCCGGAGCCCTGTCACATGATTCATAAGTAAACCTGCAGAAAAGGAGACGTTTGTTCTCTTTCTGGATCTGCCCATGTGTTCCCATAACAGGTTACACTGCCAGCTCCTGTGACGTCATCAGTAGGAGTAAGGATAAGTAGCATCGGCAGACAATGCGAGAAACGCTCCGGTTCCAGTTTGGAGACTATATACCACAGGGCCGGACTGGGACCAAAAAGAGGCCCAGGCATTTTAGGGCAAAGAGGCCCCCTTCCCTGCTCACCATTTCTTATTTAAAGGGACAGTCTAGTAAAAATTAAACTTTCATTATTCAGATAGGGCATTTCATTTTAAATAACTTTTCAATTTACATTTATCATCAAATTTGCTTTGTTCTATTATGTTCTCAATTGAAAGCTAAACCTAGATAGGCTCATATGCTAATTTCTTTTTACAATACAACTTTTTATGTATGTTTTTCATTTCAGGTCTATCAAGCTTTAGATTTGCCCTAGATTTTTCCACAAACTATAAAATTATATCACATGTACAGGAGGATGAGCATAGATATTTTAATAAATACAATGCAAAAACAGAAGGACACCAGCAAATCAAAGTGTCTTAGTTGTGAAAAATGACCCAGGGTCTGATAGCAAAATACAGAGAGATTTCCTAAGCTACAGACATGACAGATACTGAAGTATGCTCTGCTGCATTCTATTAATAACTGAAAGGGCAAACCCACAAAAAGTGGATACACAATATAGTATGCTGCAGGCAAAATATTTTTAAAAAAAAGTAAATCTAAGAAATAAAAAAAAGCAATGAACAGTGTATCTCTATATAAAGAAAAAAACCTGTATCTTCTGTTGGGCACTAAAAGTTTAGATCTATCTATCATCTATCTATCTATCTATCTATCTATCTATCTATTGGGTTCTTGTAAAGCACGACTATTCCCCCTCAAGGATCTCAAGGTTGCAGTTCAGTTGAAGAGCCAGGTCTTGAGGTCCTTTCTGAACTTAGTTAAGGCGGTAGCTTGTCTGAGGTGCAGCGGGAGGGTGTTTCAAGTCTTGGCTGCCAGGTGAGAGAAGGATCTGCCTCCCGCTGTGGTTTTCCTGATGCAGGGGATGACTGCGAGGGCTTGGTCGGCCGATCGAAGTTGGCTGGTAGGGGTGTAGAAGGTAATGCGGTGGTTCATGTATTCGGGACCAATGTTGTGGAGGGCCTTGAATGCGTGGGTGAGAAGCTTGAAGGTTATTCTTTTGTTGATGGGGAGCCAGTGCAGGTCCCGCAGGTGTTTGGTGATGCGGCATTGATGAGGGATGTCAAGGATTAGTCTGGCCGAGGCGTTCTGGATGTGCTGTAGTCTCTTTTGGAGCTTGATGGTGGTGCCGGCGTAGAGTGCATTACCATAGTCCAGTCGGCTGCTGACGAGGGCGTGAGTGACAGTCTTCCTGGTCTCGGTTGGGATCCATTTGAAGATCTTTTGCAGCAGGTGAAGTGTGTGGAAGCATGCAGAAGAGACGGCGTTGATTTGCCGGTCCATGGAGAGCGATGAGTCCAGGATGACGCCTAGATTTTGTGCATGGTCAGTGAGGATTGGAGGGTGTCCAAGGGCTGTGGGCCACCAGGAGTTATTCCAAGCAGATGTGGTGGGACTGAGGAGGAGGACTTCGGTCTTGTCTGCATTCAGCTTTAGGCAATTGCAGCTCATCCAGGTAGCGACTGCTGTCAGCCCTTCGTGGATGTTTCTCTTGGCGGTGGTGGGGTCACTGGTGAGTGAGATGATTAGCTGGGTGTCGTTGGCGTAGGAGAAAATGTTAAGGTCATGTCGTCGGACGATGGGGGCGAGAGGGGCCATGTAGATGTTGAATAGGGTGGGGCTCAGCAAAGAGCCTTGGGGTACACCGCAGCTGATTTCTGTGGGCTTGGAGGTGAAGGGTGAGAGTCTAACTTTCTGGGTTCTGTCGGTGAAGAAGGAGGTGATCCATTCCAGGGCTTAGTCGCGTATGCCGGCATCGTGTAGTCGGTTGCGGAGGGTGAGGTGGGAGACAGTGTTGAATGCTGCTTAGAGGTCTAGGAGAATGAGGGCAGTGATCTCTCCTCGGTCGAGTACGTCGAGGATATCATCTGTGGCGGCAAGGAGGGCGGTCTCGGTGCTGTGGTTGCTCCTGAAACCGGATTGGGAGGGGTCCAGGGTGTGGTTGGCTTTGATGTAGTCAACGAGTTGCGCGTTAATGGACTTCTCGATGACTTTGGCCGCAAAGAGGAGCAAAGAGATTGGGCGGATCATTGGGGTCAGCCGTGGGTTTTTTCAGTAGGGGTTTTAATTCTGCGTGATTCCAATCATCCGGGAAGGTGCCGGTTTCGATGGAGGAGTTGATGGTGCTGCAGAGCTCAGGGGCGATGGTGTCACCCGCTTTGTTGAAAATGTGATGCGGGCATGGGTCTGAAGGTGCTCTGGAGTGGATCGATCTCATGATTCTGATGGTGTCCTCTGTAGTGAGGGGGCTCTAGATGGTCCGTAGGGGATAGGCGGTGGTGTATTTGGGTAAGGTATTGGTGGGAGTTGGTGGGTAGGCAGTGTTGGTTGAGTTATGGGGCGCAAAGCTGTCATAGATGTCAACGATCTTGCAGTGGAAGTACATTGCAAGGTTATCGCAGAGGTCCTGGGAGGGTGGGATGTCGTTGGTGTCGCTGTTAGGATTGGAGAATTTCTTGATGACTGTGAAGAGCTCCTTGCTGTTGTGGACGTTGGCATTAATTCTATCTTGGATGGCTGTCTTCTTGGTAGTTTTGATGAGGTGGTGGTGGGTAGTGATGGCTTCTTTGTAGGCTGTTTTATTTGAGGGGGTCTTGCTGGATCTCCAGGTACTTTCCAATCTCCTGCAGTGGCGTTTGGAGTCCTGGAGGGCAGGGGTGAACCAACTAGTCTTGTTGGTGGGTAGGCGGTTGCACGGCTTCTTGAGAGGGGCGAGGGTGTTGGAGGTTGCGGGCGGAGGAGTTGGCATCTGTGGAGGTAGCTGGGGGGCACTTTTTAAGGGTGAAGTGCAGTTGGTCTTCGGTGATGTTGTTCCAGTTTCTGCGGGGTGGGTGGTGCTGCTGGAGGTGTGTGGTGGTTTTTTTTGAAGGAAAAGTGTATGCAATGGAGGTCGGTCCAATGGAGTTCGGTGATGTGGTTGACTGAGATGTGGTTGCCTGCAGAGAAGATAGGTTCGAGTGTGTTTCTGGCTAAGTGGGTTGGGGAGTTGACGAGTTGCTTTAGTCCGATGGTTCCAAGGTTTTCTAAGAGGTTGGTGGTGTTGTGGTCATTGGGGTTGTCTAGGTGAAAGTTGAGGTCACGGAGGAGGATGTAGTCTGTTGAGGGGAGGGCGTGGGGTGCGATGAGTTCAGTGATGGAGTCACAGAAGGCAGGACGAGGTCCGGGAGGTCTGTAGATGAGGGTGCCATGGAGGGTGGTGTTGGGACTGACCTGGATCTTGAAGTGTAGGTGTTCCAGGCCTGGTGAGTGGTAGTCAGAGCTGGTTGTGAAGTGGAGGGAGTGTTTGTGGACGATGGCGATGCCTCCTCCCGGTTGGTTGCTGTGGTCCTTGTGGGAGATCTTGTATCCATTGTGGATGGCAATGTCAGGCATTTCTGTGTGTTTCTGCCAGGTTTCGGTAAGGAAGGCAACATCCGGGGAGGTGGAGTTGAGCAGGTTCCAGATTTTGATGGCGTGCTTGCGGACGGAGCGGGTGTTGAGGAGGATACAGTTGAGGTGGTTGCGGTTGTTTTTGCATGAGGTGACTGGCAGGTTAGTGGTTCGGAGGGAGGAGAAGGCGCGTGAGGTGACTGGCAGGTTAGTGGTTCGGAGGGAGGAGAAGGCGCAGTTGCGGCAGGTGAAGGGTCCTATGGTGTTCGTCGGGGATGCGTGGTGGCAGGCAGATGATCTACCGGTGTTGAGATGGAGGAGGGTGCTAGCGTCGTAGTGGCGATGGTTGTAGGAGCCAGGGTTAGTGGCGCTGGACGCGGTCCAGACGCAGACGGGCACAGACGGGCTTGCCTTTGGCACGCCTTCGGTGCACCAGTGCCGTGGACGCTCAGCAACCTCCATTAAATAGGTGGTGGGAGGGCTGAGAGGTGGGGGCAGGGCAGTGGCTGTAGAAAGAAAGTTAACAAAGGGAGTTACCTGTGCTGTGCTGGTAGGCGGGGGGCAGGGCAGTGGCTGTGGCATGGGAGAGACAAGCAGGAAAGAGAGCAGGCTAGAAGAAGCTGCAGTCTCAGAGTAAGGCAGCAGCAACCTCCATTAAATAGGTGCTGGGAGGTGGGAGGGCTGGGAGGCGGGGGGCAGGGCAGTGGCTGAAAAAAGAAAGTTAACAAAGGGACTTACCTGTGCTGTGCTGGTAGGCAGGGGGCAGGGCATTGGCTGTGGCATGGGAGAGACAAGCAGGAAGGAGAGCAGGCTAGAAGAAGCTGCAGTCTCAGTCTCAGTCTGCAGTCTCAGTCTCAGTCTGCAGTCCACTCCAAATAAAATACAACCTCTCAAGTACAGGATTACTTCTACCAGGAATCAACACTAGTAGCCATAGCATTTCCCTCATAATGGATATCCATCACCCATGATAGATAAAACATAAAAAGTCAGAGTTGAGATGCACATTAAACTGTGCATGAGATTGAGATGTCAGCTTTTTACCAACCTTTTCTAGGGCCACAGGTATGGCATATGCTGGCCTATCCCTATAACATCAGGAGGAATACCAACTACAGCAAATGACTGCAACATGCGCCACCAAGAATGGGGAGACCTGGTTGCGCAGCTGTGGAGCGTTTCGCGCCATTAACACTGCAGAGTGCAGCAGCTCCACCAGCTCACACTATCAGAGACTATGTAAGACCTTAGACGGGCCTTTCACTAGTGCGGCCGTGTCTGTGTGTGAGAGTTGAGCTTAGTCCCTGTCAGAGTTAGACAGTGAGCACAGAGAGAGAGTCACAAACAGTCCCAATAACATTTTGGGGCATACTAAGACTGAAGCTAGCCACAGTCTCGAATAGTGGGCATGGCTAAGGCAACCAGCGGCCCACCGGGCATTTGCCTGGTATACCCTATGGCCAGTCCGGGCCTGATATACCACACGAGCTCCAAGGATCATACTGTCTGTATTTACTGTCACTTTGTGAGTAGTTCTATTTTGCGTAATTTATCCGCTGCTCTTACGTACTTCACCAGAGAAGTTTTTTTCATCCTCAACAGATATATAGCCAAAAGGACAATGCTTTGGGAGACGCCACTGGGTTACCTTTAACCATACGGACTGTGAATTTATATTTGGTTATGTATATATTGTTATTGCTAGATCTTAATTGCAACAATTGAACGTATTGTCTTTATTGCAACAATTGATTGGATCGTCTTTATTTTTCTATATTACTATACGGCCAAGTATTTATTTTAATATTCACTTTACTGTTTCCAATATTAGCACTAGATCACATTGTGCTATATATTTGCTATAATATTTTTTGGTTTTTACTTGACACAGACATATAATGTCTTATTGAATTGTATTTTTAATATTGACATTTTTAATATTGATATTTTTATTTCTTTTTCCTTTTAGCCCTTAGAGGCACAATGTTTTTCTGTATATTTTCATTCTTTGAATTATACTTCCTTTTGCACTTGTGTTCAAACTCCCAGGATAGAGTATTTTAACCACTGCTATAAGTTTTTTTAGCTCTAGCACTTCTCACCTTGCTTCACTATACATATTATGTTAGCATACAAAATGTAAGAATAACCATTATATAGTGTCAACTGTCAGTGGCATAACTAGGATATAGTGAACTATAAAGTTATAAAGTGGTCTATCATTGCTATGATTCCTATGTGGCCAGGTAGGTCGTAGGACAAGCCTCAGGTTTTTTGTATATAGGTATAGATCCTCTAGAAGAAGCTGAATAATAGGTGTGAATAATATTCTATCTATCATATCCAGTGGTGGTTTACAATCCACTTAGTGTATAAGACAGGTTGCACCGGGACAACTACTGGGGAGATTAGAATGAGTTTATAGATATGCAATGATCAAATTTAAAAAGGTAAGGGGTGAGTTATGAGATGGAGGAAGCTTTGTAGACTATATGTTTAATGATGTGAGGTGTTGAATAGGCATCATAACTAGATGTGGTAAATTCCTTGTAGAACGTTTTGACATTATTCCATGCCACACTCAGGCTTTAGCTAATAGATTCACTAGAAGATATAATTAATGATATAGGAGTATTTCGTAAGAATAAGGTAGATGCTAACGTTTAACTATGTTTATTCTCAGCATCAAAAATTAAAAATTAGCTATGGTAATGGCTATGCATTTTCACTATAAGTTATCTAATCACCAAAGGGATTTAGTCTGATCAATTGCTTCTTACATGAGATATATAGAAAATAAGATTTCAGAGATATAGGCCATTGGATGTATTTTCCTGTGTTGTGTTTACCAAGTAAACTGTAGTGGGGGGGGGGGGGAGGTGCTGACAGTATAGATTTAGTTATATTGATACACTAAAAAACAAAAATCTTATGATTACCCAGTCTATAATTTTATTTTATATTTTATTTGAACAGCGAGAGACAGAATAACAACAAAAATGGGGTTCTCACTAACAATAATACAACTCACAAGTAGTATCATTGTATAAGTAAGAGCAAATATTAGCTGGATGCTAGCTAGATGATACAGTGAGGGGAAAAAATATTTGATCCCCTGCTGATTTTGTACGTTTGCCCACTGACAGAGAAATGATCAGTCTATAATTTTAATGGTAGGTGTATTTGAACAGCGAGAGACAGAATAAAAACAAAAATTCCAGAAAAACGCATTTCAACTCGAACCTTCAGCTCCCTCCACAGATTTTGTATGGGATTAAGGTCTGGAGACTGGCTAGGCCACTCCAGGACCTTAATGTGTTTCTTCTTGAGCCACTCTTTTGTTGCCTTGGCCGTGTGTTTTGGGTCATTGTCATGCTGGAATACCCATCCATGACCAATTTTCAATGCCCTGGCTGAGGGAAGGAGGTTCTCACCCAAGATTTCAAGGTACATGGCCCGGTCCATTTTCCCTTTGATGCAGTGAAGTTGTCCTGTCCCCTTAGCAGAAAAAACAACCCCAAAGCCTAATATTTCCACCTCTTTGATGGTGGGGATGGTGTTCTTGGGGTCATAGGCAGCATTCCTCCTCCTCCAAATACTACGAGTTGAGTTGATGCCAAAGAGATCAATTTTGGTTAAATCTGACCACAACACTTTCACCCAGTTCTCCTCTGAATCATTCAGATGTTCATTGGCAAAATTCAGACGGGCCTGAATATATGTTTTCTTGTGCAGGGGAACCTTGCGGGCACTGCAGGATTTTAGTAATTCACGGCTTAGTGTGTTATAAATTGTTTTCTTGGTGACTATGGTCCCAGCTGCCTTGAGATCATTGACAAGATCCTCCTGTTAAGGTCTGGGCTGATTCCTTACTGTTCTCATGATAATTTAAACTCCATGAGGTGAGATCTTGCATGAAGCCCCAGACCGGGAGGGAGATTGACAGTTTTATTTTGTGTTTCTTCCATTTGTGAATAATTGCACCAACTGTTGTCACCTTCTCACCAAGCTAATTGGTGATGGTCTTGTAGCCCATTCCAGCCTTGTGTAGGTCTACAATCTTGTCCCTGACATCCTTGGACAGCTCTTTGGTCTTGGCCATGGTGGAGAGTTTGGAATCTGATTGATTGATTGCTTCTGTGGACAGGTGTCTTTAAGAGTGTGCTGCAAATCTCAGCTCGTTACCTGTATAAAAGACACCTGGGAGCCAGAAATCTTGCTGATTGATAGGGGATCAACTCCCCAGTATCTAAGATTTGTGGGAATTAGTTAGCAGGGGGAGGGTTAGAGAGCTTTTTGGGAGGGATCAGGGAGGTGGGAAGGTAAGTGGGTAATCCTAAACTAAGGAAAATAATAATAAAAAAAAAAAAAAAAAAAGAAAAGGTGTAAAATTGCATACTGGCAAACTGACTGACAGTACCCAAGATAGGGGTGACCAGTGAGGAGTGAGGGAGGGAAGAGAGCTGTTTGAGAGGGATCAGGTAGGGATCAGCGGTGGGAAGTGTCAGGTGGAAGGCTAACCTCTACACTAAAGCTAAAATTAACCTTACAAGCTACCTAATTAACCCCTTCACTGCTGGGAATATTAAAAGTGTGGTGCGCAGCTGCAATAAGCGGCCTTCTAATTAGCAAAAAGCAATGGCAAAGATATATTTATCTGCTATTTCTGAACAAAGGGGACCCCAGAGAGGTTTTTACAATAATTTGTGCCATTATTGCAAAAGCAGTATGTAAATAATTTCAGTGACAAAACCAAAGTTTGTAAAAAAAATTACATTTTTTTTTAATTTGATCACATTTGGCAGTGAAATGGTGGCATGAAATATACCAAAATGGGCCTAGATCAATACTTTGGGTTGTCTACTAAAAAAAATAAATACAGTTTTGATAGGTAAATAAAAAAGGCTCTATTTCTGTTAAAATTTAGTGATGGCAAAAATGCTAAAAATGCTCTGGTCTTTTGGGGAAGTCTTATTCTAAACTGCCCGGTTTTTAAGGGGTTAAGCAATAAAGGGCCAGATTACAAGTGGAGCGATATTTAATGCTCCTGCTCTAGCATTAACTGTGCTAGAAGTAAGCTTTTTGTGTGTGTCAGGTTGCGCTCATATTACAAGTTGAAAGTAAACCATTTTCTCTCACGTGCTAACCTGACACGTGTAAAAAGCCGAACTTAGAATAT